>NW_027667905.1:1200000-1584000 GCF_963924665.1 Micromys minutus | reverse complement strand
TATTTTGGTGCAAAATTGCAGAAATTCCCCTAATTGTGGGGCAAAAAGGCAGAAATTCCCTATATGTTGGGCCAAAAACACAGAAATTCTCCTTATTTTGGGGCAAAACTCAGAAATTCCCCTTCTTTTGGGGCAAAATTCCAGAAATTTCCCTTATTTTGGGGCAAAATTGCAGAAATTTCATTTTTTGGGGCAAAATTGCAGGAATTTACCTTATTTTGGGGCACAATTGCAGAAATTTCTTTTATTTGGGGCAAAATTGCAGAAATTTCACTTATTTTCATGTAAAAAGGCTGAAATTTCCTTTGTTTTGGGGCAAAAAGGAAGAAATTCCCCTTATTTTGGGGCAAAATTGCAGAAATTTTTCTTATGTGAAAAAATTTCAAAAATTTCCCTTATTTTAGGGCAAAATTGCAGAAATTTCACTTATTTCAGAGAAAAAAAGCAAAAATTTTTCTTATTTTGGGTCAAAAAGGCAGAAATTCCCATTATTTTGGGGCAAAAAAGCAGAAATTCACCTTATTTTGAGGTAAAATTGCAGAAAATTCACATATTTCAGGGAAAAAAGGCAGAAATTTCCCTTATTTTCGGGCAAAATTGAAGAAATTTCACTTATTTCTGGGTAATAAGTCAGAAATTCCCCTTATTTTTTGGCAAAAAAGACAGAAATTCCCTTTGTTTTGGGAACAAAAGACAGAAATTCCACTTATTGAGAAGCAAAAAGGCAGAAATTCCCCTTATTTTGGAGCAAAAATGAAGAAATTTCCCTTTTTTATGGCAAAAAGTTATGCATTCCCCTTATTTTCGTGCAAAAAGGCAGAAATTCCCTGTATTTTGGAGCAAAATTGCAGAAATTCCCCTAATTGTGGGGCAAAAAGGCAGAAATTCTCCTTATTTTGGGGCAAAACTCAGAAATTCCACATATTTTGGGGCAAAATTGCAGAAATTTCACTTACTTCAGAGAAAAAAGGCAAAAATTTTCTTTATTTTAGGGCAAAAATGTAGAAATTCCTAATATTTTGTGGCAAAAATGCAGAAATTCCCCTTATTTTGAGGTAAAAAGGGTGAAATTCCCCTTATTTGTGGGCAAAAAGGCAAAAATTTCCCTTATATTGGGGCAAAATTGCAGAACCTTCACTTATTTCAGAGTAATAAGTCAGAAATTTTTCTTATTTTTGGGTAAAAAAAACAGAAAAGACCTTTGTTTTGGGGGAAAAAGACAGAAATTCCACTTATTTAGAGGCAGAAAAGCAGAAATTCCCCTTATTTTGAAGCAAAAATGAAGAAATTTCCCTTTTTTAAGGAAAAAAGTTATGCATTCTTCTTATTTTCGGGCAAAAAGGCAGAAATTCTACGTATATTGGAGCAAAATTGCAAAAATTCCCCTAATTGTGGGGCAAAAATGCAGAAATTCCCTATATGTTGGGGCAAAAGACGGAAATTCTCCTTATTTTGGGGCAAAACTCAGAAATTCCACTTATTTTGGCGTAAAATTCTAGAAATTTCCCTTATTTTGGGGCAAAATTGCAGAAATTTCACTTATTTTGGGCAAAATTGCAGAAATTTCACTTATTTCAGGAAAAAAAGAAATTTTGTTATTTTGGGGCAAAAAGGCAAAAATTCATTTTATTTTGAGGTAAAAAGGCTGAAATTCCCCTTATTTGGTGGCAAAAAGGCAGAAATATCCCTTATTTTGAGGCAAAATTGCAGAAATTTCACTTATTACAGGGTAATAAGTCAGAAATTCCCCTTAATTTGTGGCAAAAAAGACAGAAATTCTCTTTGTTTTGGGGGAAAAAGAAGAAATTCCACTTATTTAGAGGCAAGAAGGCAGAAATTCCCCTTATTTTGGAGCAAAAATGAAGAAATTTCCCTTTTTATGGCAAAAAGGTATACATTCCCATTATTTTCGGGCAACAAGGCAGATTCCCCGTATTTTGGAGCAAAATTGCAGAAATTACCCTAAATTTGGGGCAAAAGGAAGAAATTTTCTTTATTTTGGGGCAAAAATCAGAAATACCCCTTATTTTGGGGCAAAATTCAAGAAATTTCCTTTATTTTGGCGCAAAATTGCAGGAATTTACCTTATTTTGGGGCAAAATTGAAGAAATTTTTCTTATTTGGGGCAAAATTGCAGAAATTTTACTTATTTTCAGGTAAAAAGGCTGAAATTTCCTTTATTTTGGGGCCAAAAGGGAGAAATTCCCCTTATTTTGGGGTAAAATTTCAGAAATTTCCCTTATTATTGGGAAAAATTGCAGAAATTTTCCTTATTTTAGGGCAAAATTGCAGCAATTTCACTTATTTCAGAGAAAGAAAGCAAAAATTTTTCTCTTTTTGAGGTAAAAATACAGAAATTCCCATTATTTTGGGGCCAAAAGGCAGAAATTTACTTTATTTTGGGGTAAAATTGCAGAAATTAAACATATTTCAGGGCAAAAGGCAGAAATTTCCCTTATTTTGGGGCAAAATTGCAGAAATTTCACTATTTCAGGGTAATAAGACAGAAATTCCCCTTATTTTGGGGCAAAATACAGAAATTCCCTTTTTTGGGGGGGAAAAAGACAGAAATTCCACTTATTTAGAGGCAAAAGAGCAGAAATTCTCCTTATTTTGGGGCAAAACTCAGAAATTCCACTTATTTTGGGGCAAAATTCCAGAAATTTCCCTTATTCTGGGGCAAAATTGCAAAAATTTCACTTATTTTGGGCAAAATTGCAGAAATTTCACTTATTTCAGGAAAAAAAGGAATTTTGTTATTTTGGGGCAAAAAGGCAAAAATTCCTTTTATTTTGAGGTAAAAAGGCTGAAATTCCCCTTATTTGGGGACAAAAAGGCAGAAATATCCCTTATTTTGAGGCAAAATTGCAGAAATTTCACTTATTACAGGGTAATAAGTCAGAAATTCCCCTTAATTTGTGGTAAAAAAGACAGAAATTCTCTTTGTTTTGGGGGAAAAAGAAGAAATTCCACTTATTTAGAGGCAAGAAGGCAGAAATTCCCCTTATTTTGGAGCAAAAATGAAGAAATTTCCCTTTTTATGGCAAAAAGGTATGCATTCCCATTATTTTCGGGCAAAAAGGCAGATTCCCAGTATTTTGGAGCAAAATTGTAGAAATTCCCCTAAATTTGGGGCAAAAGGAAGAAATTCCCTTTATTTTGGGGCAAAAATCAGAAATACCCCTTATTTTGGGGAAAAATTCAAGAAATTTCTTTTATTTTGGCGCAAAATTGCAGGAATTTACCTTATTTTGGGGCAAAATTGAAGAAATTTTTCTTATTTGGGGCAAAATTGCAGAAATTTCACTTATTTTCAGGTAAAAAGTCTGAAATTTCCTTTATTTTGGGGCCAAAAGGGAGAAATTCCCCTTATTTTGTTGTAAAATTTCAGAAATTTCCCTTATTATTGGGAAAAATTGCAGAAATTTTCCTTATTTTAGGGCAAAATTGCAGCAATTTCACTTATTTCAGAGAAAAAAAGCAAAAATTTTTCTCTTTTTGGGGCAAAAAGGCAGAAATTCCCATTATTTTGGGGCAAAAAGGCAGAAATTCACTTTATTTTGGGGTAAAATTGCAGAAATTTCACATATTTCAGGGCAAAAAGGCAGAAATTTCCCTTATTTTGGGGCAAAATTGCAGAAATTTCACTTATTTCAGGGTAATAAGTCAGAAATTCCCCTTATTTTGGGGCAAAATACAGAAATTCCCTTTGTTTGGGAGAAAAAGACAGAAATTCCACTTATTTAGAGGCAAAAAAGCAGAAATTCTTCTTATATTGGAGCAAAAATGAAGAAATTTTCTTCGTTTATGGCAAAAGGTTATGCATTCCCCTTATTTTCGGGCAAAAAAGCAGAAATTCCCTGTATTTTGGTGCAAAATTGCAGAAATTCCCCTAATTGTGGGGCAAAAAGGCAGAAATTCCCTATATGTTGGGCCAAAAACACAGAAATTCTCCTTATTTTGGGGCAAAACTCAGAAATTCCCCTTCTTTTGGGGCAAAATTCCAGAAATTTCCCTTATTTTGGGGCAAAATTGCAGAAATTTCATTTTTTGGGGCAAAATTGCAGGAATTTACCTTATTTTGGGGCACAATTGCAGAAATTTCTTTTATTTGGGGCAAAATTGCAGAAATTTCACTTATTTTCAGGTAAAAAGGCTGAAATTTCCTTTGTTTTGGGGCAAAAAGGAAGAAATTCCCCTTATTTTGGGGCAAAATTGCAGAAATTTTTCTTATGTGAAAAAATTTCAAAAATTTCCCTTATTTTAGGGCAAAATTGCAGAAATTTCACTTATTTCAGAGAAAAAAAGCAAAAATTTTTCTTATTTTGGGTCAAAAAGGCAGAAATTCCCATTATTTTGGGGCAAAAAAGCAGAAATTCACCTTATTTTGAGGTAAAATTGCAGAAAATTCACATATTTCAGGGAAAAAAGGCAGAAATTTCCCTTATTTTCGGGCAAAATTGAAGAAATTTCACTTATTTCTGGGTAATAAGTCAGAAATTCCCCTTATTTTTTGGCAAAAAAGACAGAAATTCCCTTTGTTTTGGGAACAAAAGACAGAAATTCCACTTATTGAGAAGCAAAAAGGCAGAAATTCCCCTTATTTTGGAGCAAAAATGAAGAAATTTCCCTTTTTTATGGCAAAAAGTTATGCATTCCCCTTATTTTCGTGCAAAAAGGCAGAAATTCCCTGTATTTTGGAGCAAAATTGCAGAAATTCCCCTGATTGTGGGGCAAAAAGGCAGAAATTCTCCTTATTTTGGGGCAAAACTCAGAAATTCCACATATTTTGGGGCAAAATTGCAGAAATTTCACTTACTTCAGAGAAAAAAGGCAGAAATTTTCTTTATTTTAGGGCAAAAATGTAGAAATTCCTAATATTTTGTGGCAAAAATGCAGAAATTCCCCTTATTTTGAGGTAAAAAGGGTGAAATTCCCCTTATTTGTGGGCAAAAAGGCAAAAATTTCCCTTATTTTGGGGCAAAATTGCAGAACCTTCACTTATTTCAGAGTAATAAGTCAGAAATTTTTCTTATTTTGGGGTAAAAAAGACAGAAAATCCCTTTGTTTTGGGGGAAAAAGACAGAAATTCCACTTATTTAGAGGCAGAAAAGCAGAAATTCCCCTTATTTTGAAGCAAAAATGAAGAAATTTCCCTTTTTTAAGGAAAAAAGTTATGCATTCTTCTTATTTTCGGGCAAAAAAGCAGAAATTCCCCGTATTTTGGAGCAAAATTGCAAAAATTCCCCTAATTGTGGGGCAAAAATGCAGAAATTCCCTATATGTTGGGGCAAAAGACAGAAATTCTCCTTATTTTGGGGCAAAACTCAGAAATTCCACTTATTTTGGGGCAAAATTCCAGAAATTTCCCTTATTCTGGGGCAAAATTGCAGAAATTTCACTTATTTTGGGCAAAATTGCAGAAATTTCACTTATTTCAGGAAAAAAAGGAATTTTGTTATTTTGGGGCAAAAAGGCAAAAATTCCCCTTATTTTGAGGTAAAAAGGCTGAAATTCCCCTTATTTGGGGGCAAAAAGGCAGAAATATCCCTTATTTTGAGGCAAAATTGCAGAAATTTCACTTATTACAGGGTAATAAGTCAGAAATTCCCCTTAATTTGTAGCAAAAAAGACAGAAATTCTCTTTGTTTTGGGGGAAAAAGAAGAAATTCCACTTATTTAGAGGCAAGAAGGCAGAAATTCCCCTTATTTTGGAGCAAAAATGAAGAAATTTCCCTTTTTATGGCAAAAAGGTATGCATTCCCATTATTTTCGGGCAAAAAGGCAGATTCCCCGTATTTTGGAGCAAAATTGCAGAAATTCCCCTAAATTTGGGGCAAAAGGAAGAAATTTTCTTTATTTTGGGGCAAAAATCATAAATTCCCCTTATTTTGGGGCAAAATTCAAGAAATTTCCTTTATTTTGGCGCAAAATTGCAGGAATTTACCTTATTTTGGGGCAAAATTGAAGAAATTTTTCTTATTTGGGGCAAAATTGCAGAAATTTCACTTATTTTCTGGTGAAAAGGCTGAAATTTCCTTTATTTTGGGGCCAAAAGTGAGAAATTCCCCTTATTTTGGGGTAAAATTTCAGAAATTTCCCATATTATTGGAAAAATTGCAGAAATTTTCCTTATTTTAGGGCAAAATTGCAGCAATTTCACTTATTTCAGAGAAAAAAAGCAAAAATTTTTCTCTTTTTGAGGCAAAAAGGCAGAAATTCCCATTATTTTGGGGCAAAAAGGCAGAAATTCACTTTATTTTTGGGTAAAATTGCAGAAATTTCAAATATTTCAGGGCAAAAATGCAGAAATTTCCCTTATTTTGGGGCAAAATTGCAAAAATTTCACTTATTTCATGGTAATAAGTCAGAAATTCCCCTTATTTTGGGGCAAAATACAGAAATTCCCTTTATTTGGGGGGAAAAAGACAGAAATTTCACTTAATTAGAGGCAAAAAAAGCAGAAATTCTCCTTATTTTGGGGCAAAACTCAGAAATTCCACTTGTTTTGGGGCAAAATTCCAAAAATTTCCCTTATTCTGGGGCAAAATTGCAAAAATTTCACTTATTTTGGGCAAAAGTGCAGAAATTTTACTTATTTCAGGAAAAAAAGTAATTTTGTTATTTTGGGGCAAAAAGGCAAAAATTCCCCTTATTTTGAGGTAAAAAGGCTGAAATTCCGCTTATTTGGGGACAAAAAGGCAGAAATATCCCTTATTTTGAGGCAAAATTGCAGAAATTTCACTTATTACAGGGTAATAAGTCAGAAATTACCCTTAATTTGTGGCAAAAAAGACAGAAATTCTCTTTGTTTTGGGGGAAAAAGAAGAAATTCCACTTATTTAGAGGCAAGAAGGCAGAAATTCCCCTTATTTTGGAGCAAAAATGAAGAAATTTCCCTTTTTATGGCAAAAAGGTATGCATTCCCATTATTTTCTGGCAAAAAGGCAGATTCCCAGTATTTTGGAGCAAAATTGTAGAAATTCCCCTAAATTTGGGGCAAAAGGAAGAAATTCCCTTTATTTTGGGGCAAAAATCAGAAATACCCCTTATTTTGGGGAAAAATTCAAGAAATTTCTTTTATTTTGGCGCAAAATTGCAGGAATTTACCTTATTTTGGGGCAATATTGAAGAAATTTTTCTTATTTGGGGCAAAATTGCAAAAATTTCACTTATTTTCAGGTAAAAAGTCTGAAATTTCCTTTATTTTGGGGCCAAAAGGAGAAATTCCCCTTATTTTGTTGTAAAATTTCAGAAATTTCCCTTATTATTGGGAAAAATTGCAGAAATTTTCCTTATTTTAGGGCAAAATTGCAGCAATTTCACTTATTTCAGAGAAAAAAAGCAAAAATTTTTTTCTCTTTTTTGAGCAAAAAGGCAGAAATTCCCATTATTTTGGGGCAAAAAGGCAGAAATTCACTTTATTTTGGGGTAAAATTGCAGAAATTTCACATATTTCAGGGCAAAAAGGCAGAAATTTCCCTTATTTTGGGGCAAAATTTCAGAAATTTCACTTATTTCAGGGTAATAAGTCAGAAATTCCCCTTATTTTGGGGCAAAATACAGAAATTCCCTTTGTTTTGGGAGAAAAAGACAGAAATTCCACTTATTTAGAGGCAAAAAAGCAGAAATTCTTCTTATTTTGGAGCAAAAATGAAGAAATTTTCTTCGTTTATGGCAAAAGTTTATGCATTCCCCTTATTTTCGGGCAAAAAGGGAGAAATTCCCTGTATTTTGGAGCAAAATTGCAGAAATTCCCCTAATTGTGGGGCAAAAAGGCAGAAATTCCCTATATGTTGGGGCAAAAACACAGAAATTCTCCTTATTTTGGGGCAAAACTCAGAAATTCCCCATCTTTTGGGGCAAAATTCCAGAAATTTCCCTTATTTTGGGGCAAAATTGCAGAAATTTCATTTTTTGGGGCAAAATTGCAGGAATTTACCTTATTTTGGGGCAAAATTGCAGAAATTTCTTTTATTTGGGGCAAAATTGCAGAAATTTCACTTATTTTCAGGTAAAAAGGCTGAAATTTCCTTTGTTTTGGAGCAAAAAGGAAGAAATTCCCCTTATTTTGGGGCAAAATTGCAGAAATTTTTCTTATGTGAAAAAATTTCAAAAATTTCCCTTATTTTAGAGCAAAATTGCAGAAATTTCACTTATTTCAGAGAAAAAAGCAAAAATTTTTCTTATTTTGGGTCAAAAAGGCAGAAATTCCCATTATTTTGGGGCAAAAAAGCAGAAATTCACCTTATTTTGAGGTAAAATTGCCGAAAATTCACATATTTCAAGGAAAAAAGGCAGAAATTTCCCTTATTTTCGGGCAAAATTGAAGAAATTTCACTTATTTCTGGGTAATAAGTCAGAAATTCCCCTTATTTTTTGGCAAAAAAGACAGAAATTCCCTTTGTTTTGGGGGAAAAAGACAGAAATTCCACTTATTGAGAAGCAAAAAGGCAGAAATTCCCCTTATTTTGAGCAAAAATGAAGAAATTTCCCTTTTTTATGGCAAAAAGTTATGCATTCCCCTTATTTTCGTGCAAAAAGGCAGAAATTCCCTGTATTTTGGAGCAAAATTGCAGAAATTCCCCTAATTGTGGGGCAAAATGCAGAAATTCTCCTTATTTTGGGGCAAAACTCAGAAATTCCACATATTTTGGGGCAAAATTGCAGAAATTTCACTTACTTCAGGGAAAAAAGGCAGAAATTTTCCTTATTTTGGGGCATAAATGCAGAAATTCCTAATATTTTGTGGCAAAAATGCAGAAATTCCCCTTATTTTGAGGTAAAAAGGGTGAAATTCCCCTTATTTGTGGGCAAAAAGGCAAAAATTTCCCTTATTTTGGGGCAAAATTTCAGAAATATCACTTATTTCAGGGTAATAAGTCAGAAATTTTTCTTATGTTGGGGCAAAAAAGACAGAAAATCCCTTTGTTTTGGGGGAAAAACACAGAAATTCCACTTATTTAGAGGCAAAAAAGCAGAAATTCCCCTTATTTTGAAGCAAAAATGAAGAAATTTCCTTTTTTTAAGGCAAAAAGGTATGCATTCTTCTCATTATCTTGCAAAAAGTCAGAAATTCCCCATATTTTGGAGCAAAATTGCAAAAATTCCCCTAATTGTGGGGCAAAAAGGCAGAAATTCTCTATATGTTGGGGCAAAAAGACAGAAATTTTCTTTATTTTGGGGCAAAACTCAGAAATTCCACATATTTTGGGGCAAAATTCCAGAAATTTCCTTTATTCTGGGGCAAAATTGGAGAAATTTCACTTATTTTGGGCAAAATTGCAGAAATTTTACTTATTTTAGGGGGAAAAAAAAATTTTGTTATTTGGGGCAAAAAGGGAGAAATTCCCCTTATTTTGAGGTAAAAAGGCTGAAATACCCCTTATTTGGGGGCAAAAAGGCAGAAATATCCCTTATTTTGGGGCAAAATTGCAGCAATTTCACTTATTTCAGGGTAATAAGTCAGAAATTCCCCTTAATTTGTGGCAAAAAAGACAGATATTCCCTTTGTTTTTGGGGAAAAAGACATAAATTCCACTTATTTAGAGGCAAAACGGCAGAAATTTCCCTTATTTTAAAGCAACAATGAAGAAATTTCCCTTTTTATGGCAAAAAGGTATGCATTCCCATTATTTTTGGGCAAAAAGGCAGAAATTCCCCGTATTTTGGAGCAAAATTGCAGAAATTCCCCTAAATTTGGGGCAAAAGGCAGAAATTCCCTTTATTTGGGACAAAAATCAGAAATACCCCTTATTTTGGGGCAAAATTCAAGAAATTTCCTTTATTTTGGGGCAAAATATCAGGAATTTACCTTATTTTGGGGCAAAATTGCAGAAAATTTTCTTATTTGAGGCAAAATTGCAGAAATTTCACTTATTTTTAGGTAAAAAGGCTGAAATTTCCTTTATTTTGGGGCAAAAAGGAAGAAATTCCCTGTATTTTGGGGCAAAATTGCAGAAATTTCCTTTATTATTGGGAAAAATTGCAGAAATTTTTTTTATTTTAGGACAAAATTGCAGAAATTTCACTTATTTCAGAGAAAAAAAGCAAGAATTTTTTTTTTATTTTGGGGCAAAAAGGCAGAAATTCCCATTATTTTGGGGCAAAAAGGCAGATATTCACCTTATTTTGGGGTAAAATTGCAGAAATTTCACATATTTCTGGGCAAAAAGTCAGAAATTTCCCTTATTTTGGGGCAAAATTGCAGAAATTTCACTTATTTCAGGGAAATAATTCAGAAATTCCACTTATATTGAGGCAAAAAAAACAGAAATTCCCTTTGTTTTGAGGGAAAAATACAGAAATTCCACTTATTTAGAGGCAAATAGGCAGAAATTTCCCTTTTTTTGGAGCAAAAATAAAGAAATTTTCCTTTTTTATGGCAAAAAGTTATGCATTCCCCTTTTTTCGGGCAGAAATCAGAAATTCCCCGTATTTTGGAGCAAAATTGCAGAAATTCCCCTAGTTGTGGGGCAAAAAGACAGAAATTCCCTATATGTTGGGGCAAAAAGACAGAAATTCTCTTTATTTTGGGGCAAAACTCATAAATTCCACTTATTTTGGCGTAAAATTCCAGAAATTTCCCTTATTTTGGGGCAAAATTGCAGAAATTTCACTTATTTTGGGGCAAAATTGCAGAAATTTCACTTATTTCAGGGAAAAAAGGCAGAAATTTTTTTTATTTTGGGGCAAAAAGCAAAAATTCCTAATATTTTGTGGCAAAAATGCAGAAATTTCCCTTATTTTGAGGTAAAAAGGCTGAAATTCCCCTTATTTGGCGGCAAAAAGTCAGAAATTTCCCTTATTTTGGGGCAAAATTGCAGAAATTTCACTTATTTCAGGGTAATAAGTCATAAATTTTGCTCATTTTGGGGCAAAAAAGAAAGAAAATCCCTTTTTTGGGGGGAAAAAGACAGAAATTCCACTTATTTAGAGGCAAAAAAGCGGAAATTCCCGTTATTTTGGAAAAAAATGAAGAAATTTCACTTTTTTAAGGCAAAAATGTATGCATTCTTCTTATTTTCGGGCAAAAAGGAGGAAATTCCCATTATTTTGGGGCAAAAAACAGAAATTCACCTTATTTTGAGGTAAAATTGAAAAAATTTCCCTTATTTTGGGGCAAAATAGCAGAAATTTCACTTATTTCAGAGTAATAAGTCAAAAATTCCCCGTATTTTGGGGCAAAAAAGACAAAAATTACCTTTGTTTTGGGGGAAAAAGACAGAAATTCCACTTATTGAGAAGCAAAAAGGCAGAAATTCCCTTAATTTTGAAGCAAAAATGAAGAAATTTCCCTCGTTTATGGCAAAAAGTTATGCATTCCACTTATTTTCAGGCAAAATGGCAGAAATTCCCCGTATTTTGGAGCAAAATTGCAGAAATTCCCAAAATTGTGGTGCAAAAAGGCAGAAATTTCCTATATGTTGAGGCAAAAATACAGAAATTCTTCTTATTTTGGGGCAAAACTCAGAAATTCCACTTATTTTGGGGCAAAATTGCAGAAATTTCACTTACTTCAGGGAAAAAAGGCAGAAATTTTCCTTATTTTGGTGCAAAAAGGCAAAAATTTCCCTTATTTTGGGGCTAAATTGCAGAAATTACACTTATTTCAGGGTAATAAGTCAGAAAATTTTCTTATTTTGGGCAAAAAAGACAGAAAATCTTTTTGTTTTGGGGAAAAGACAGAAATTCCACTTATTTAGAGGAAAAAAAGCAGAAATTCCCCTTATTTTGAAGCAAAAATGAAGACATTTTTCTTTTTTAAGGCAAAAAGGTATGCATTCTTCTTATTATCTGGCAAAAAGGCAGAAATTCGCGGTATTTTGGAGCAAAATTGAAAAAATTCCCCTAATTCTGGTGCAAAAATGCAGAAATTTCTTATATGTTGGGGCAAAAAGACAGAAATTCTCCTTATTTTGCGGCAAAACTCAGAAATTCCACTTATTTTGGGGCAAAATTCCAGAAATTTCCCTTATTCTGGGGCAAAATTGCAGAAATTTCACTTATTTTGGACAAAATTGAAGGAATTTCACTTATTTCAGGGGAAAAAAAGAAATTTTGTTATTTTGGGGCAAAAAGGCAGAAATTCCCCTTATTTTGAGGTAAAAAGGCTGAAATTCCCCTTATTTGGGGGCAAAAAGGCAGAAATATCCTTTATTTTGCGGCAAAATTGCAGAAATTTTCTTATTTCAGGGTAATAAGTCAGAAATTCCCCTTAATTTTGGGCAAAAAAGACAGAAATTCCCTTTGTTTTTGGGGAAAAAGACAGAAATTCCACTTATTTAGAGGTAAAAAGGCAGAAATTTCTCTTATTTTGCAGCAACAATGAAAAAATTTCCCTTTTTGTGGCAAAAAGGAATGCAATCCCATTATTTTCGGGCAAAAAAGCAGAAATTCCCCGTATTTTGGAGCAAAATTGCAGAAATTCCCCTAAATTTGGAGCAAAAGGAAGAAATTCCCTTTATTTTGGGGCAAAAATCATAAATTCCCCTTATTTTGGGGCAAAATTCAAGAAATATCCTTTATTTTGGGGCAAAATTGCAGGAATTTACCTTATTTTGGGGCAAAATTGCAGAGATTTTTCTTATTTGGGGAAAAATTGCAGATATTTCACTTATTTTCAGGTAAAAAGGCTGAAATATCCTTTATTTTGGGGCAAAAAGGCAGAAATTCACCTTATTTTGGGGTAACATTGCAGAAATTTCACATATTCTGGGCAAAAAGTCAGAAATTTCCCTTATTTTGGGGCAAAATTGCAGAAATTTCACTTATTTCAGGGAAATAAGTCAGAAATTCCACTTATATTGAGGCAAAAAAGACAGAAATTCCCTTTGTTTTGAGGGATAAAGACAGAAATACCACTTATTTAGAGGCAAAAAGGCAGAAATTTCCCTTATTTTGGAGCAAAAATGAAGAAATTTCCCTTTTTTAAGGCAAAAAGGTATGCATTCTTCTTATTTTCGGGCAAAAAGGCAGAAATTCCTAGTATTTTGGAGCAAAATTGCAGAAATTCTCCTAATTGTGGGGCAAAAATGCAGAAATTCCCTATATGTTGGGGCAAAAAAACATAAATTCTTCTTATTTTGGGGCAAAACTCAGAAATTCCCCTTATTTTGGGGCAAAATTCCAGAAATTTACCTTATTCTAAAGCAAAATTGCAGAAATTTCACTTATTTTTGGGCAAAGTTGCAGAAATTTTACTTATTTCAGGGAAAAAAGGCAGAAATTTTCCTTATTTTGGGGCAAAAAGGCAGAAATTCCCCTTATTTTGAAATAAAAAGGCTGAAATTCCCTTTATTTGGGGGAAAAGAGGCAGAAATTTCCCTTATTTTGGGGCAAAATTGCAGAAATTTCACTTATTTCAGGGTAATAAGTCAGAAATTCCCCTTATTTTGGGGCAAAAAAGAAAGAAATTCCCTTTGTATTGGAGGAAAAGACAGAAATTCCACTTATTTAGAGGCAAAAAGTCAGAAATTGCTTTTATTTTAAAGCAAAAATGAAGAAATTTACATTTTTATGGCAAAAAGTTATGCATTCCCCTTACTTTCGGGATAAAAAGCAGAAATTCCTTTTATTTTGAAGCAAAATTGCACAAATTCTCATAATTTTCGGGCAAAAAGTAAGAAATTCTCCTTATTTTGCGGCAAAAACAGAAAATATGCTTTTTTTGGGAACAAACAGTCAGAAATTCCCTTTATTTTGGGGCAAAATTGCAGAAATTTCCTTTACATTGTGGCAAAATTGCAGAAATTTCCCTTATTTTGGGGCAAAATTGCAGAAATTTCACTTATTTCAGGGTAATGAGTCAGAAATTCCCCTTATTTTGGGGCAAAAAAGACAGAAATTCCCTTTGTTTTGGGGGAAAAAGACAGAAATTCCACTTATTTAAAGGCAAAAAGGCAGAAATTCCCCTTATTTTGGAGCATAAATGAAGAAATTTCCCTTTTTTATGGCAAAAAGTTATGCATTCCCTTTATTTTTGGGAAAAGGCAGAAATTCTTCGTATTTTGGAGCAAAATTGCAGAAATTCCCCTAATTGTGGGGCAAAAAGGCAGAAATTCCCTATATGTTGGGGAAAAAAGACAGAAACTCTCTTTATTTTGGGGCAAAACTCAGAAATTCCACTTATTTTGGGGCAAAATTCCCGAAATTTCCTTTATTTTGTGAAAATATTGCAGAAATTTCACTTATTTTAGGACAAAATTGGAGAAATTTCACTTATTTCAAAAAAAAGGCAGAAATTTTCCTTATTTTTGGGCAAAAATGCAGAAATTCTTAATATTTTGTGGCAAAAATGCAGAAATTCTCTTTATTTTGAGGTAAAAATGCTGAAATTTTTTTTATTTGGGGGCAAAAAGGCAGAAATTTCCCTTATTTTGGGGCAAAAAGACAGAAATTTCTTTTATTTTGCGGCAAAATTGCAGAAATTTCACTTATTTCAGGGCATAATTCAATAATTCCTTTTATTTTGGGGCAAAAAAATAGAAATTCCATTTATTTTTTGGTAAAAAGGCCGAAATTTCAGTTTTTTTGAGGTAAAAAGACAGAAATTCCTCTTATTTTGTGGCAAAAATGACGTAATTTCCCTTTTTTGTGGTAAAAGGTATACATTCCCCTTACATTCGGGATAAAAAGCAGAAATTCCCCGTATTTTGAAGGAAAATTGCAGAAATTCTCATCATTTTCAGGCAAAAAGGCAGAAATTCCCTAATTTTGGGGCAAAAGGCAGAAATTCCCTTTATTTTGGGGCAAAAATCAGAAATTCCCCTTCTTTTGGGGAAAAATTCAAGAAATTTCCTTTATTTTGGGGCAAAATTTCAGGAATTTACCTTATTTTGGGGCAAAATTGAAGAAATTTCCCTTATTTGGGGCAAAATTGCAGAAATTTCACTTATTTTCAGGTAAAAAGGCTGAAATTTCCTTTATTTTGGGGCAAAAAGGGAGAAATTCCCCTTATTTTGGAGCAAAATTGCAGAAATTTCCCTTATTATGTGGAAATATTGCAGAAATTTCCCTTAATTTAAGGCAAAATTGCAGAAATTTCACTTATTTCAGAGAAAAAAAGCAAAAATTTTTCTTATTTTGGGGCAAAAAGGCAGAAATTCCCATTATTTTGGGGCAAAAAAGAGAGAAATTAAATTGGTTTTGGGAGAAAAAGACAGAAATTACACTTATTTAGAGGCAAAAAGGCAGAAATTCCCCTTATTTGGAGCAAAAATGAAGAAATTCACATTTTTATGGCAAAAAGGTATGCATTCCCCTTACTTTCGGGATAAAAGCAGAAATTCCCTGTATTTTGAAGCAAAATTGCAGAAATTCTCATAATTTTCGGGCTAAAAGGCAGAAATTCTCCTTATTTTGGGGCAAAAAGACAGAAAATCTCCTTTTTTTGGGAACAAACAGTCAGAAATTTCCCTTATTTTGAGGCAAAATTGCAGAAATTTTTTTTACATTGGGGCAAAATTTCAGAAATTTCCTTTATTTTGGGGCAAAATTGCAGAAATTTCACTTATTTCAGGGTAATAAGTCAGAAATTCTTCTTATGTTGGGGCAAAAAAGACAGAAATTCCCTTTGTTTTGGGGGAAAAAGACAGAAATTTCACTTATTTAGAGGCAAAAAGGAAGAAAATCTCTTTATTTAGTGCAAAAATGAAGAAATTCACCTTTTTATGGCAAAAAAGGTATGCATTCCCCTTACTTTCGAAATAAAAGCAGAAATTCCCCTTATTTTGAAGCAAAATTGCAGAAATTCTCATAATTTTCGGGCAAAAAGGCAGAAATTCTGCTTATTTTTTGGACAAAGAGAGAAAAATCTCTTTATTTTGGGAACAAACAATCAGAAATTCCCCATATTTTGGGGTATAATTTCAGAAATTTCCTTTATTTTGGGGAAAAAATGCAGGAAATTACCTTATTTTGGGGCACAATTTCAGAAATTTCCCTTATTTGGTGCAAAATTGCAGAAATTTTCTTTATTATGGGGATATATTGCAGAAATTTCCCTTAATTTAAGGCAAAATTGCAGAAATTTCACTTATTTCAGAGGAAAAGAGCAAAAATTTTTCTTATTTTGGGGCAAAAAGGCAGAAATTCCCATTATTTTGGGGCAAAAAGGCAGAAATTCCCTTTGTTTTAGGGGAAAAAGACAGAAATTCCACTTATTTAGAGGCAAAAGGGCAAAAATTACCCTTATTTTGGAGCAAAAATGAAGAAATTTCCCTTTTTTATGGCATAAAGTTATGCATTCCCCTTATTTTCGGGCATAAAGGCAGAAATTCCCCGTATTTTGGAGCAAAATTGCAGAAATTCCCCTAATTGTGGGGCAAAAATGCAGATATTCTATATATGTTGGGGCAAAAAGACAGAAATTCTCTTTATTTTGGGGCAAAACTCAGAAATTCCACTTATTTTGGGGCAAAATTCCAGAAATTCCCCTTATTTTGGGACAAAATTGCAGAAATTTCACTTATTTTAGGGCAAAATTGCAGAAATTTCATTTATTTCAGGGAAAAAGGCAGAAATTTTCCTTAATTTGGAGCAAAAAGGCAGAAATTCCTAATACTTTGTGGCAAAAATGCAGAAATTCCCCTTATTTTGAGGTGAAAAGGCTGAAATTCCCCTAATTTGCGGGAAAAAAGGCTGAAATTTCCCTTATTTTGGGACAAAATTGCAGAAATTTCAATTATTTCAGGGTAATAAGTCAGAAAGTTTCTTGATTTTGGGGCAAAAAGACAGAAAATCCCTTTGTTTTAGAGGAAAAACAGAAATTCCACTTATTTAGAGGCAAAAAAGCAGAAATTCCCCTTATTTTGGAGCAAAAATGAAGAAATTTCCCTTTTTTAAGGCAAAAAGTTATGCATTCCCCTTATTTTGGTGCAAAAAGGCAGAAATTCCCCGTATTTTGGAGCAAAATTGCAGAAATTCCCCTAATTGTGGTGCAAAAAGGCAGAAATTCCCTATAGTTGGGGCAAAAACAAAGAAATTCTCCTTATTTTGGGGCAAAACTCAGAAATTCCACTTATTTTGGGGCAAAATTGCAGAAATTTCACTTATTTCAGGGAAAAAAGGCAGAAATTCCTAATATTTTGTGGCAAAAATGCAGAAATTCCCCTTATTTTGAGGTAAAAAGGGTGAAATTCCCCTTATTTGTGGGCAAAAAGGCAAAAATTTCCCTTATTTGGGACAAAATTGCAGAACCTTCACTTATTTCAGAGTAATAAGTCAAAAATTTTTCTTATTTTGGGGCAAAAAAGAAAATCCCTTTGTTTTGGGGAAAAAAAACAGAAATTCCACTTATTTAGAGGCAAAAAAGCAGAAATTCCCCTTATTTTGAAGCAAAAATGAAGAAATTTCCCTTTTTTAAGGCAAAAAGGTATGCATTCTTCTTATTTTCGGGCAAAAAGGCAGAAATTCCCCGTATTTTGGAGCAAAATTGCAAAAATTCCCCTAATTGTGGGGCAAAAATGCAGAAATTCCCTATATGTTGGGGCCAAAGACAGAAATTCTCCTTATTTTGGGGCAAAACTCAGAAATTCCACTTATTTTGGGGCAAAATTCCAGAAATTTCCCTTATTCTGGGGCAAAATTGCAGAAATTTCACTTATTTTGGGCAAAATTGCAGAAATTTCACTTATTTCAGGAAAAAAAGGAATTTTGTTATTTTGGGGCAAAAAGGCAAAAATTCCCCTTATTTTGAGGTAAAAAGGCTGAAATTCCCCTTATTTGGGGGCAAAAAGGCAGAAATATCCCTTATTTTGAGGCAAAATTGCAGAAATTTCACTTATTACAGGGTAATAAGTCAGAAATTCCCCTTAATTTGTGGCAAAAAAGACAGAAATTCTCTTTGTTTTGGGGGAAAAAGAAGAAATTCCACTTATTTAGAGGCAAGAAGGCAGAAATTCCCCTTATTTTGGAGCAAAAATGAAGAAATTTCCCTTTTTATGGCAAAAAGGTATGCATTCCCATTATTTTCGGGCAAAAAGGCAGATTCCCCGTATTTTGGAGCAAAATTGCAGAAATTCCCCTAAATTTGGGGCAAAAGGAAAAAATTTTCTTTATTTTGGGGCGAAAATCATAAATTCCCCTTATTTTGGGGCAAAATTCAAGAAATTTCTTTTATTTTGGCGCAAAATTGCAGGAATTTACCTTATTTTGGGGCAAAATTGAAGAAATTTTTCTTATTTTAGGCAAAATTGCAGAAATTTCACTTATTTTCAGGTAAAAAGGCTGAAATTTCCTTTATTTTGGAGCCAAAAGGGAGAAATTCCCCTTATTTTGGGGTAAAATTTCAGAAATTTCCCTTATTATTGGGAAAAATTGCAGAAATTTTCCTTATTTTAGGGCAAAATTGCAGCAATTTCACTTATTTCAGAGAAAAAAAGCAAAAATTTTTCTCTTTTTGAGGTAAAAAAACAGAAATTCCCATTATTTTGGGACAAAAAGGCAGAAATTCACTTTATTTTGGGAAAAATTGCAGAAATTTCACATATTTCAGGGCAAAAAGGCAGAAATTTCCCTTATTTTTGGGCAAAATTGCAGAAATTTCACTTATTTCAGGGTAATAAGTCAGAACTTCCCCTTATTTTGGGGCAAAATACAGAAATTCCTTTTTTTTGGGGGGAAAAAGACAGAAATTCCACTTATTTAGAGGCAAAAAAGCAGAAATTCTTCTTATTTTGGAGCAAAAATGAAGAAATTTTCCTCGTTTATGGCAAAAGGTTATGCATTCCCATTATTTTCGGGCAAAAAGGCAGAAATTCCCTGTATTTTGGAGCAAAATTGCAGAAATTCCCCTAATTGTGGGGCAAAAAGGCAGAAATTCCCTATATGTTGGGGCAAAAAGACAGAAATTCTCCTTATTTTGGGGCAAAACTCAGAAATTCTTTTTATTTTGGGGCAAAATTCTAGAAATTTCCCTTATTTTGTGGCAAAATTGCAGAAATTTCACTTATTTTGCGGCAAAATTGCAGAAATTTCACTTATTTTGTGGCAAAATTGCAGAAATTTCACTTATTTTAAGGAAAAAATGCAGAAATTTTCTTTATTTTGGGGCAAAAATGCAGAAATTCCCCTTATTTTGAGTTAAAAATGCTGAAATTCCCCTTATTTTGGTGCAAAAAGGCAGAAATTTCCCTTATTTTGGGGCAAAGAGACAGAAATTCCCCTTATTTTGTGGCAAAATTGCAGAAATTTCACATATTTCAGGGCATAATTTAAAAATTTCTTATATTTTGGGGCAAAATGACAGAAATTCCGTTTATTTTTGGGTAAAAAGGCAGAAATTTCACTTATTTTGAGGTAAAAAGGCAGAAATTGCTCTAATTTTGGGGCAAAAATGAAGAAATTTATCTTTTTTGTGGCAAAAGTTATACATTCCCCTTACTTTAGGGATAAAAAGCAGAAATTCCCAGTATTTTGAAGCAAAATTGCAGATATTCTCTCAATTTGCGGGCAAAAATGCAGAAATTCTCCTTATTTTGGGGCAAAAAGACAGAAAATCTCCTTTTTCGGGACAAACAGTCAGATATTCCCCTTATTTTGAGGCAAAATTGCAGAAATTTCCTTTACATTGTGGCAAAATTGCAGACATTTCCCTTATTTTGGGGCGAAATTGCAGAAATTTCACTTATTTTAGGGTAATAAGTCAGAAATTTCCCTTATTTTGAGGCAAAAAAGACAGAAACTCCCTTTGTTTTGGGGGAAAAAGACAGAAATTCCACTTATAAAGAGGCAAAAAGGAAGAAATTCCCTTTATTTGGGAGCAAAAATGAAGAAATTTCACTTTTTATGGCAAAAGGTATGCATTCCCATTATTTTCGGGCAAAAAGGCAGAAATTCCCCGTATTTTGGAGCAAAAATGCAGAAATTCCCCTTATTTTTCGGCAAAAGGCAGAAATTCCGTTTATTTTGGGGCAAAAATCAGAAACTCCCATTATTTTGGGGCAAAATTCCAGAAATTTCCTTTATTTTGGGGCAAAATTGCAGGAATTTACCTTATTTTGGGGCAAAATTGCAGAAATTTCCCTTATTTGGGGCAAAATTGCAGAAATTTCACTTATTTTTAGGTAAAAAGGCTGAAATTTCCTTTGTTTGGGGGCAAAAAGGAAGAAATTCTATGTATTTTGGGGCAAAATTGCAGAAATTTCCTTTATTATTGGGAAAAATTGAAAAAATTTTTCTTATTTTAGGACAAAATTGCAGAAATTTCACTTATTTCAGAGAAAAAAAGCAAAAATTTTTCTTATTTTGGGGCAAAAAGTCAGAAATTCCCATTATTTTGGGGCAAAAGGGCAGAAATTCACCTTATTTTGGGGAAAAATTGCAGAAATTTCACATATTTCTGGGCAAAAAGTCAGAAATTTCCCTTATTTTGGGGCAAAATTGCAGAAATTTCACTTATTTTAGGGAAATAAGTCAGAAATTCCACTTATATTGAGGCAAAAAAGACAGAAATTCCCTTTGTTTTGAGGGAAAAAGACAGAAATTCCACTTATTTAGAGGCAAATAGGCAGAAATTTCCCTTATTTTGGAGCAAAAATGAAGAAATTTCCCTTTTTTATCGCAAAAAGTTATGCATTCCCCTTTTTTTCGGGCAAAAAGGCAGAAATTCCCTGTATTTTGGAGCAAAATTGCAGAAATTCCCCTAGTTGTGGGGCAAAAAGATAGAAATTCCCTATATGTTGGGGCAAAAAGACAGAAATTCTCCTTATTTTGGGGCAAAACTCATAAATTCCACTTATTTTGGGGTAAAATTCCAGAAATTTCCCTTAATTTGGGGCAAAATTGCAGAAATTTCACTTATTTTGGGGCAAAATTTCAGAAATTTAACTTATTTCAGGGAAAAAAGGCAGAAATTTTCTTTATTTTGGAGCAAAAAGCAAAAATTCCTAATATTTTGTGGCAAAAATGCAGAAATTCCCCTTATTTTGAGGTAAAAAGGCTGAAATTCCCCTTATTTGGCGGCAAAAAGTCAGAAATTTCCCTTATCTTGGGGCAAAATTGCAGAAATTTCACTTATTTCAGGGTAATAAGTCATAAATTTTGCTCATTTTGGGGCAAAAAAGAAAGAAAATCCCTTTTTTGGAGGGAAAAAGACAGAAATTCCACTTATTTAGAGGCAAAAAAGCGGAAATTCCCGTTATTTTGGAAAAAATTGAAGAAATTTCCCTTTTTTAAGGCAAAAATGTATGCATTCTTCTTATTTTCGGGCAAAAAGGAGGAAATTCCCATTATTTTGGGGCAAAAAACAGAAATTCACCTTATTTTGAGGTAAAATTGAAAAAATTTCCCTTATTTTGGGGCAAAATAGCAGAAATTTCACTTATTTCAGAGTAATAAGTCAGAAATTCCCCGTATTTTGGGGCAAAAAAGACAGAAATTACCTTTGTTTTGGAGGAAAAAGACAGAAATTCCACTTATTGAGAAGCAAAAAGGCAGAAATTCCCTTAATTTTGAAGCAAAAATGAAGAAATTTCCCTTGTTTATGGCAAAAAGTTATGCATTCCACTTATTTTCAGGCAAAATGGCAGAAATTCCCCGTATTTTGGAGCAAAATTGCAGAAATTCCCATAATTGTGGTGCAAAAAGGCAGAAATTTCCTATATGTTGAGGCAAAAATACAGAAATTCTTCTTATTTTGGGGCAAAACTCAGAAATTCCACTTATTTTGGAGCAAAATTGCAGAAATTTCACTTACTTTAAGGAAAAAAGGCAGAAATTTTCCTTATTTTGGTGCAAAAAGGCAAAAATTTCCCTTATTTTGGGGCTAAATTGCAGAAATTTCACTTATTTCAGGGTAATAAGTCAGAAATTTTTCTTATTTTGGGCAAAAAGGACAGAAAATCTTTTTGTTTTGGGGGGAAAAGACAGAAATTCCACTTATTTAGAGGCAAAAAAGCAGAAATTTCCCTTATTTTGAAGCACAAATGAAGACATTTTTCTTTTTTAAGGCAAAAAGGTATGCATTCTTCTTATTATCTGGCAAAAAGGCAGAAATTCGCGGTATTTTGGAGCAAAATTGCAAAAATTCCCCGAATTCTGGTGCAAAAATGCAGAAATTCCCTATATGTTGGGGCAAAAAGACAGAAATTCTCCTTATTTTGGGGCAAAACTCAGAAATTCCACTTATTTTGGGGCAAAATTCCAGAAATTTCCCTTATTCTGGGGCAAAATTGCAGAAATTTCACTTATTTTGGACAAAATTGCAGAAATTTCACTTATTTCAGGGGAAAAAAAGAAATTTTGTTATTTTGGGGCAAAAAGGCAGAAATTCCCCTTATTTTGAGGTAAAAAGGCTGAAATTCCCCTTATTTGGCGGCAAAAAGTCTGAAATTTCCTTTATGTTGGGGCAAAATTGCAGAAATTTCACTTATTTCAGGGTAATAAGTCATAAATTTTGCTCATTTTGGGGCAAAAAAGAAAGAAAATCCCTTTTTTGGGGGGGAAAAGACAGAAATTCCACTTATTTAGAGGCAAAAAAGCGGAAATTCCCATTATTTTGGGAAAAAATGAAGAAATTTCACTTTTTTAAGGCAAAAATGTATGCATTCTTCTTATTTTCGGGCAAAAAGGAGGAAATTCCCATTATTTTGGGGCAATAAACAGAAATTCACCTTATTTTGAAGTAAAATTAAAAAAATTTCCCTTATTTTGGGGCAAAATATCAGAAATTTCACTTATTTCAGAGTAATAAGTCAGAAATTCCCCGTATTTTGTGGCAAAAAAGACAGAAATTACCTTTGTTTTGGAGGAAAAAGACAGAAATTCCACTTATTGAGAAGCAAAAAGGCAGAAATTCCCTTAATTTTGAAGCAAAAATGAAGAAATTTCCCTTGTTTATGGCAAAAAGTTATGCATTCCACTTATTTTCAGGCAAAATGGCAGAAATTCCCCGTATTTTGGAGCAAAATTGCAGAAATTCCCATAATTGTGGTGCAAAAAGGCAGAAATTTCCTATATGTTGAGGCAAAAATACAGAAATTCTTCTTATTTTGGGGCAAAACTCAGAAATTCCACTTATTTTGGGGCCAAATTGCAGAAATTTCACTTACTACAGGGAAAAAAGGCAGAAATTTTCCTTATTTTGGTGCAAAAATGCAAAAATTTCCCTTATTTTGGGACTAAATTGCAGAAATTTCACTTATTTCAGGGTAATAAGTCAGAAATTTTTCTTATTTTGGGCAAAAAGGACAGAAAATCTTTTTGTTTTGGGGGAAAAAGACAGAAATTCCACTTATTTAGAGGCAAAAAAGCAGAAATTCCCCTTATTTTGAAGCAAAAATGAAGACATATTTCTTTTTTAAGGCAAAAAGGTATGCATTCTTCTTATTATCTGGCAAAAAGGCAGAAATTCGCGGTATTTTGAAGCAAAATTTCAAAAATTCCCCTAATTCTGGTGCAAAAATGCAGAAATTTCCTATATGTTGGGGCAAAAAGACAGAAATTCTCCTTATTTTGGGGCAAAACTCAGAAATTCCACTTATTTTGGGGCAAAATTCCAGAAATTTCCCTTATTCTGGGGCAAAATTGCAGAAATTTCACTTATTTTGGACAAAATTGCAGAAATTTCACTTATTTCAGGGGAAAAAAAAGAAATTTTGTTATTTTGGGGCAAAAAGGCAGAAATTCCCCTTATTTTGAGGTAAAAAGGCTGAAATTCCCCTTATTTGGGGGCAAAAATGCAGAAATATCCCTTATTTTGCGGCAAAATTGCAGAAATTTTCTTATTTCAGGGTAATAAGTCAGAAATTCCCCTTAATTTGGGGCAAAAAAGAGAGAAATTCCCTTTGTTTTTGGGGAAAAAACAGAAATTCCACTTATTTAGAGGTAAAAAGGCAGAAATTTCTCTTATTTTGCAGCAACAATGAAAAAAATTCCTTTTTTGTGGCAAAAAGGAATGCATTCCCATTATTTTCGGGCAAAAAGGCAGAAATTCCCCGTATTTTGGAGCAAAATTGCAGAAATTCCCCTAAATTTGGGGCAAAAGGATGAAATTCCCTTTATTTTGGGGCAAAAATCATAAATTCCCCTTATTTGGGGGCAAAATTCAAGAAATTTCCTTTATTTTGGGGCAAAATTGCAGGAATTTACCTTATTTTGGGGCAAAATTGCAGAGATTTTTCTTATTTGGAAAAAAATTGCAGATATTTCACTTATTTTCAGGTAAAAAGGATGAAATATCCTTTATTTTGGGGCATAAAGGCAGAAATTCACCTTATTTTGGGGTAACATTGCAGAAATTTCACATATTCTGGGCAAAAAGTCAGAAATTTCCCTTATTTTGGGGCAAAATTGCAGAAATTTCACTTATTTCAGGGAAATAAGTCAGAAATTCCAATTATATTGAGGCAAAAAAGACAGAAATTCCCTTTGTTTTGAGGGATAAAGACAAAAATTCCACTTATTTAGAGGCAAAAAGGCAGAAATTTCCCTTATTTTGGAGCAAAAATGAAGAAATTTCCCTTTTTTAAGGCAAAAAGGTATGCATTCTTCTTATTTTCGGGCAAAAAGGCAGAAATTCCTCGTATTTTGGAGCAAAATTGCAGGAATTCTCCTAATTGTGGGGCAAAAATGCAGAAATTCCCTATTTGTTGGGGCAAAAAAACAGAAATTCTTCTTATTTTGGGGCAAAACTCAGAAATTCCCCTTATTTTGGGGCAAAATTCCAGAAATTTACCTTATTCTAAAGCAAAATTGCAGAAATTTCACTTATTTTTGGGCAAAGTTGCAGAAATTTTACTTATTTCAGGGAAAAAAGGCAGAAATTTTCATTATTTTGGGGCAAAAAGGCAGAAATTCCCCTTATTTTGAGGTAAAAAGTCTAAAATTCCCTTTATTTGGAGGAAAAGAGGCAGAAATTTCCCTTATTTTGGGGCAAAATTGCAGAAATTTCACTTATTTCAAAGTAATAAGTCAGAAATTCCCCTTATTTGGGGCAAAAAAGAAAGAAATTCCCTTTGTATTGGAGGAAAAGACAGAAATTCCACTTATTTAGAGGCAAAAAGTCAGAAATTGCTTTTATTTTGGAGCAAAAATGAAGAAATTTACATTTTTATGGCAAAAAGTTATGCATTCCCCTTACTTTCGGGATAAAAAGCAGAAATTCCCCTTATTTTGAAGCAAAATTGCAGAAATTCTCATAATTTTCAGGAAAAAAGTAAGAAATTCTCCTTATTTTGCGGCAAAAACAGAAAATATGCTTTTTTTGGGAACAAACAGTCAGAAATTCCCTTTATTTTGGGGCAAAATTGCAGAAATTTCCTTTACATTGTGGCAAAATTGCAGAAACTTCCCTTATTTTGGGGCAAAATTGCAGAAATTTCACTTATTTCAGGGTAATAAGTCAGAAATTCCCCTTATTTTGGGGCAAAAAAGACAGAAATTCCCTTTGTTTTGGGTGAAAAAGACAGAAATTCCACTTATTTAAAGGCAAAAAGGCAGAAATTCCCCTTATTTTGGAGCAAAAATGAAGAAATTTCCCTTTTTTATGGCAAAAATTTATGCATTCCCTTTATTTTTGGGAAAAGGCAGAAATTCCCTGTATTTTGGAGCAAAATTGCAGAAATTCCCCTAATTGTGGGGCAAAAAGGCAGAAATTCCCTATATGTTGGGGAAAAAAGACAGAAACTCTCTTTATTTTGGGGCAAAACTCAGAAATTCCACTTATTTTGGGGCAAAATTCCAGAAATTTCCTTTATTTTGTGAAAATATTGCAGAAATTTCACTTATTTTAGGGCAAAATTGGAGAAATTTCACTTATTTCAAAAAAAAGGCAGAAATT
The DNA here is from genome assembly GCF_963924665.1 of Micromys minutus. NCBI lineage: Eukaryota > Metazoa > Chordata > Mammalia > Rodentia > Muridae > Micromys > Micromys minutus. The sequence continues at coordinate 1,558,220 of NW_027667905.1, read as the reverse complement.
TTCCTTATTTTGGGGCAAAAATGTAGAAATTCTTAATATTTTGTGGCAAAAATGCAGAAATTCTCTTTATTTTGAGGTAAAAATGCTGAAATTTTTTTTATTTGGGGGCAAAAAGGCAGAAATTTCCCTTATTTTGGGGCAAAAAGACAGAAATTTCTTTTATTTTGCGGCAAAATTGCAGAAATTTCACTTATTTCAGGGCATAATTCAATAATTCCTTTTATTTTGGGGCAAAAAAATAGAAATTCCATTTATTTTTTGGTAAAAAGGCAGAAATTTCACTTTTTTTGAGGTAAAAAGGCAGAAATTCCTCTTATTTTGGGGCAAAAATGAAGTAATTTCCCTTTTTTGTGGTAAAAGGTATACATTCCACTTACATTCGGGATAAAAAGCAGAAATTCCCCGTATTTTGAAGCAAAATTGCAGAAATTCTCATAATTTTCGGGCAAAAAGGCAGAAATTCCCTAATTTTGGGGCAAAAGGCAGAAATTCCCTTTATTTTGTGGCAAAAATCAGAAATTCCCCTTCTTTTGGGGAAAAATTCAAGAAATTTCCTTTATTTTGGGGCAAAATTTCAGGAATTTACCTTATTTTGGGGCAAAATTGAAGAAATTTCCCTTATTTGGGGCAAAATTGCAGAAATTTCACTTATTTTCAGGTAAAAAGGCTGAAATTTCCTTTATTTTGGGGCAAAAAGGGAGAAATTCCCCTTATTTTGGAGCAAAATTGCAGAAATTTCCCTTATTATGTGGAAATATTGCAGAAATTTCCCTTAATTTAAGGCAAAATTGCAGAAATTTCACTTATTTCAGAGAAAAAAAGCAAAAATTTTTCTTATTTTGGCGCAAAAAGGCAGAAATTCCCATTATTTTGGGGCAAAAAAGACAGAAATTAAATTGGTTTTGGGGGAAAAAGACAGAAATTACACTTATTTAGAGGCAAAAGGCAGAAATTCCCCTTATTTTGGAGCAAAAATGAAGAAATTCACCTTTTTATGGCAAAAAGGTATGCATTCCCCTTACTTTCGGGATAAAAGCAGAAATTCCTCGTATTTTGAAGCAAAATTGCAGAAATTCTCATAATTTTCGGGCTAAAAGGCAGAAATTCTCCTTATTTTGGGGCAAAAAGACAGAAAATCTCCTTTTTTTGGGAACAAACAGTCAGAAATTTCCCTTATTTTGAGGCAAAATTGCAGAAATTTTTTTTACATTGGGGCAAAATTTCAGAAATTTCCTTTATTTTGGGGCAAAATTGCAGAAATTTCACTTATTTCAGGGTAATAAGTCAGAAATTCTTCTTATGTTGGGGCAAAAAAGACAGAAATTCCCTTTGTTTTGGGGGAAAAAGACAGAAATTTCACTTATTTAGAGGCAAAAAGGAAGAAAATCTCTTTATTTTGTGCAAAAATGAAGAAATTCACCTTTTTATGGCAAAAAGGTATGCATTCCCCTTACTTTCGAGATAAAAGCAGAAATTCCCCTTATTTTGAAGCAAAATTGCAGAAATTATCATAATTTTCGGGCAAAAAGGCAGAAATTCTGCTTATTTTTTGGACAAAGAGAGAAAATCTCTTTATTTTGGGAACAAACAATCAGAAATTCCCCATATTTTGGGGTATAATTTCAGAAATTTCCTTTATTTTGGGGAAAAAATGCAGGAATTTACCTTACTTTGGGGCACAATTTTAGAAATTTCCCTTATTTGGTGCAAAATTGCAGAAATTTCCTTTATTATGGGGATATATTGCAGAAATTTCCCTTAATTTAAGGCAAAATTGCAGAAATTTCACTTATTTCAGAGAAAAAGAGCAAAAATTTTTCTTATTTTGGGGCAAAAAGCCAGAAATTCCCTTTGTTTTGGGGGAAAAAGACAGAAATTCCACTTATTTAGAGGCAAAAAAGCAGAAATTCTTCTTATTTTGGAGCAAAAATGAAGAAATTTCCCTTTTTGATGGCATAAAGTTATGCATTCCCCTTATTTTCGGGCATAAAGGCAGAAATTCCCCGTATTTTGGAGCAAAATTGCAGAAATTCCCCTAATTGTGGGGCAAAAATGCAGATATTCTCTATATGTTGGGGCAAAAAGACAGAAATTCCCCTTATTTTGGGGCAAAACTCAGAAATTCCACTTATTTTGGGGCAAAATTCCAGAAATTCCCCTTATTTTGGGACAAAATTGCAGAAATTTCACTTATTTTAGGGCAAAATTGCAGAAATTTCACTTATTTCAGGGAAAAAGGCAGAAATTTTCCTTATTTTGGAGCAAAAAGGCAGAAATTCCTAATACTTTGTGGCAAAAATGCAGAAATTCCCCTTATTTTGAGGTGAAAAGGCTGAAATTCCTTTAATTTGCGGGAAAAAAGGCAGAAATTTCCCTTATTTTGGGGCAAAATTGCAGAAATTTCAATTATTTCAGGGTAATAAGTCAGAAAATTTCTTGATTTTGGGGCAAAAAAGACAGAAAATCCCTTTCTTTTAGAGGAGAAACAGAAATTCCACCTATTTAGAGGCAAAAAAGCAGAAATTCCCCTTATTTTGGAGCAAAAATGAAGAAATTTCCCTTTTTTAAGGCAAAAAGTTATGCATTCCCCTTTTTTTCGTGCAAAAAGGCAGAAATTCCCCGTATTTTGGAGCAAAATTGCAGAAATTCCCCTAATTGTGGTGCAAAAAGGCAGAAATTCCCTATATGTTGGGGCAAAAACACAGAAATTCTCTTTATTTTGGGGCAAAACTCAGAAATTCCACTTATTTTGGGGCAAAATTGCAGAAATTTCACTTACTTCAGGGAAAAAAGGCAGAAATTCCTAATATTTTGTGGCAAAAATGCAGAAATTCCCCTTATTTTGAGGTAAAAAGGGTGAAATTCCCCTTATTTTTGGGCAAAAAGGCAAAAATTTCCCTTATTTTGGGGCAAAATTGCAGAAACTTCACTTATTTCAGAGTAATAAGTCAAAAATTTTTCTTATTTTGGGGCAAAAAAGAAAATCCCTTTGTTTTGGGGAAAAAAGACAGAAATTCCAATTATTTAGAGGCAAAAAAGCAGAAATTCTCCTTATTTTGAAGCAAAAATGAAGAAATTTCCCTTTTTTAAGGAAAAAAGTTATGCATTCTTCTTATTTTCGGGCAAAAAGGCAGAAATTCCTCGTATTTTGGAGCAAAATTGCAAAAATTCCCTTAATTGTGGGGCAAAAATGCTGAAATTCCCTATATGTTGGGGCAAAAGACAGAAATTCTCCTTATTTTGGGGCAAAACTCAGAAATTCCACTTATTTTGGGGCAAAATTCCAGAAATTTCCCTAATTCTGGGGCAAAATTGCAGAAATTTCACTTATTTTGGGCAAAATTTCACAAATTTCACTTATTTCAGGGGAAAAAAGGAATTTTGTTATTTTGGTGCAAAAAGGCAGAAATTCTCCTTATTTTGAGGTAAAGGCTAAAATTCCCCTTATTTGGGGGCAAAGAGGCAGAAATATCCCTTATTTTGGGCCAAAATTGCAGAAATTTCACTTATTACAGGGTAATAAATCAGAAATTCTCCTTAATTTGGGGCAAAAAAGACAGAAATTCCCTTTGTTTTGGGGCAAAAAGAAGAAATTCCACTTATTTAGAGGCAAGAAGGCAGAAATTCCCCTTATTTTGGAGCAAAAATGAAGAAATTTTCCTTTTTATGGCAAAAAGGTATGCATTCCCATTATTTTCGGGCAAAAAGGCAGATTCCCCGTATTTTGGAGCAAAATTGCAGAAATTCCTCTAAATTTGGGGCAAAAGGCAGAAATTCCCTTTATTTCGGGGCAAAAATCATAAATTCCCCTTATTTTGGGGCAAAATTCAAGAAATTTCTTTTATTTTGAGGCAAAATTGAAGGAATTTACCTTATTTTGGGGCACAACTGCAGAAATTTTTCTTATTTGGGGCAAAATTGCAGAAATTTCACTTATTTTCAGGTAAAAAGGCTGAAATTTCCTTTATTTTGGGGCAAAAATGCAGAAATTCCCATTTTTTGGGGCAAAAAAATAGAAATTCACCTTATTTTTAGGTAAAATTGCAGAAATTTCATATATTTCAGGGCAAAAAGGTAGAAATTTCCCTAATTTTAGGCAAAATTGCAGAAATTTCACTTATTTCAGGGTAATAAGTCAGAGATTCCCCTTATTTTGGGCCAAAAAACCCAGAAATTCCCTTTGTTTTGGGGGAAAAAGAAAGAAATTCCACTTATTGAGAAGCAAAAAGGCAGAAATTCCCCTTATTTTGGAGCAAAAAATGAAGAAATTTCCCTTTTTTATGGCAAAAAGTTATGCATTCCCCTTATTTTCGTGCAAAAAGGCAGAAAATCCCCGTATTTTGGAGCAGAATTGCAGAAATTCCCCTAATTGTGGTGCAAAAAGGCAGAAATTCCCTATATGTTGTGGCAAAAACACAGAAATTCTCATTATTTTGGGTCAAAACTAAGAAATTCCACTTATTTTGGGGAAAAATTGCAGAAATTTCACTTACTTCAGGGAAAAAAGGCAGAAATTCCTAATATTTTGTGGCAAAAATGCAGAAATTCCCCTTATTTTGAGGTAAAAAGGGTGAAATTCCCCTTATTTGTGGGCAAAAAGGCAAAAATTTCCCTTATTTTGGGGCAAAATTGCAGAAACTTCACTTATTTCAGAGTAATAAGTCAGAAATTTTTTTTACTTTGGGGCAAAAAAGACAGAAAATCCCCTTGTTTTGGGGAAAAAAGACAGAAATTCCACTTATTTAGAGGCAAAAAAGCAGAAATTCCCCTTATTTTGAAGCAAAAATGAAGAAATTTCCCTTTTTTAAGGCAAAAAGGTATGCATTCTTCTTATTTTCGGGCAAAAAGCCAGAAATTCCCCGTATTTTAGAGCAATATTGCAAAAATTCCCCTAATTGTGGGGCAAAAATGCAGAAATTCCCTATATGTTGGGGCAAAAGACAGAAATTCTTATTTTGGGGCAAAACTCAGAAATTCCACTTATTTTGGGGCAAAATTCCAGAAATTTCCCTTATTCTGGGGCAAAATTGCAGAAATTTAACTTATTTTATTCAAAATTGCAGAAATTTCACTTATTTCAGGGAAAAAAAGGAATTTTGTTAATATGGGGCAAAAAGGCAGAAATTCCCCTTATTTTGAGGTAAAAAGGCTGAAATTCCCCTTATTTGGGGGCAAAAAGGCAGAAATATCCCTTATTTTGGGGCAAAATTGCAGAAATTTCACTTATTACAGGGTAATAAGTCAGAAATTCTCTTTAATTTGGGGCAAAAAAGACAGAAATTCCCTTTGTTTTGGGGCAAAAAGAAGAAATTCCACTTATTTAGAGGCAAGAAGGCAGAAATTCCCCTTATTTTGGAGCAAAAATGAAGAAATTTCCCTTTTTATGGCAAAAAGGTATGCATTCCCATTATTTTAGGGCAAAAAGGCAGAAATTCCTCGTATTTTGGAGCAAAATTGCAGAAATTCCCCTAAATTTGGGGCAAAAGGCAGAAATTCCCTATATTTTGGGGCAAGAATCATAAATTCCCCTTATTTTGGGGCAAAATTCAAGTAATTTCTTTTATTTTGAGGAAAAATTGAAGGAATTTACCTTATTTTGGGGCACAATTGCAGAAATTTTTCTTATTTGCGGCAAAATTGCAGAAATTTCACTTATTTTCAGGTAAAAAGGCTGAAATTTCCTTTATTTTGGGGCAAAAAGGGAGAAATTTCCCTTATTTTGGGGCAAAATTGCAGAAATTTTTATTATTATTGGGAAAAATTGCAGCATTTTTTTTTATTTTAGGGCAAAATTGCAGCAATTTCACTTATTTCAGAGAAAAAAGTAAAAATTTTTCTTATTTTGGGGCAAAAAAAAGAAATTCCCATTATTTTGGGGCAAAAAGGCAAAAATTCACCTTCTTTTGGGGTAAAATTGCAGACATTTCACATATTTCAGAGCAAAAAGGCAGAAATTTCCCTTATTTTGGGGCAAAATTGCAGAAATTTCACTTATTTCAGGGTAATAAGTCAGAAATTCCCCTTATTTTGGGGCAAAAAAATACAGAAATTCCCTTTGTTTTGGGGGAAAAAGACAGAAATTCCACTTATTTAGAGGCAAAAAAGCAGAAATTCTTCTCATTCTGGAGCAAAAATGAAGAAATTTTCCTCGTTTATGGAAAAAGGTTATGCATTCCCCTTATTTTCGGGCAAAAAGGCAGAAATTCCCTGTGTTTTGGAGCAAAATTGCAGAAATTCCCCTAATTGTGGGGCAAAAAGTCAGAAATTCCCTATATGTTGGGGCAAAAACACAGAAATTCTCCTTATTTTGGGGCAAAATTCAGAAATTCCCCTTATTTTGGGGCAAAATTCCAGAAATTTCCCTTATTTTGGGGCAAAATTGAAGAAATTTCACTTAATTTGGTGTAAAATTGCAGAAATTTCAATTATTTAAAAAAAAGGCAGAAATTTTTCTTATTTTGGGGCAAAAATGCAGAAATTCCCCTTATTTTGAGTAAAAATGCTGAAATTCCCCTTATTTGGGGGCAAAAAGGCAGAAATTTCCCTTATTTTGGGGCAAAGAGAAAGAAATTCCCCTTATTTTGTGGCAAAAATGCAGAAATTTCTTTTATTTTGGGGCAAAATTGCAGAAATTTCACATATTTCAGGGCATAATTCAAAAATTCCTTTTATTTTGGGGCAAAATGACAGAAATTCCGTTTATTTTTGCGTAAAATGCCAGAGATTTCACTTATTTTGAGGTAAAAAGGCAGAAATTGCTCTAATTTTGGGGCAAAAATGAAGAAATTTCCCTTTTTTGTGGCAAAAGGTGTACATTCCCCTTATTTTCGCGATAAAAAGCAGAAATTCCCCATATTTTGAAGCAAAATTGCAGAAATTCTCTCAATTTTCGGGCAAAAAGGCAGAAATTCTCCTTACTTTGGGGCAAAAAGACAGAAAATCTTCTTTTTCGGGAGCACACAGTCAGAAATTCCCCTTATTTTGAAGCAAAGTTGCAGAAATTTTCTTTACATTGGGGCAAAATTGCAGAAATTTCCCTTATTTTGGGGCGAAATTGCAGAAATTTCACTTATTTCAGGGTAATAAGTCAGAAATTTACCTTATTTTGAGGCAAAAAAGACAGAAATTCCCTTTGTTTTGAAGTAAAAATACAGAAATTCCACTTATATAGAGGCAAAAAAGAAGAAATTCCCTTTATTTTGGAGCAAAAATGAAGAAATTTCACTTTTTATGGCAAAAAGGTATGCTTTCCCATTATTTTCGGGCAAAAAGGCAGAAATTCCTTGTATATTGGAGCAAAAATGCAGAAATTCCCCTTTATTTAGGCAAAAGGCAGAAATTCCCTTTATTTTGGGGCAAAAATCAGAAATTCCCATTATTTTGGGGCAAAATTCCAGAAATTTCCTTTATTTTGGGGCAAAATTGCAGGAATTTACCTTATTTTGGGGCAAAATTGTAGAAATTTCCCTTATTTTGGGCAAAATTGCAGAAATTTCACTTATTTTCAGGTAAAAAGGCTGAAATTTCCTTTGTTTTGGTGCTAAAAGGAAGAAATTCCCCTTATTTTGGGGCAAAATTGCAGAAATTTTTCTTATTATGTGAAAAAATTGCAAAAATTTCCCTTATTTTAGGGCAAAATTGCAGAAATTTCACTTATTTCATAGAAAAATCAAAAATTTTTCTTATTTTTGGTCAAAAAGGCAGAATTTCCCATTATTTTGGGGCCAAAAGGCAGAAATTCACCTTATTTTGGGGCAAAAAGGCAGAAATTCACCTTATTTTGGGGTAAAATTGAGGAATTTCATATATTTCAGGGCAAAAAGACAGAAATTTCCCTTATTTTGGGGCAAAATTGCAGAAATTTCACTTATTTCAGGGTAATAAGTCAGAAATTTTCTTTATTTTGGGGCAAAAATACAGAAATTACCTTTTTTGAGAGGGAAAAAAACAGAAATTCCACTTATTTAGAGGCAAAAAAGCAGAAATTCCCCTTAGTTTGGAGCAAAAATGAAGAAATTTCCATTTTTTAAGGCAAAAAGGTATGCATTCCCCTTATTTTCGGGCAAAAAGGCAGAAATTCACCGTATTTTGGAGCAAAATTGCAGAAATTCCTCCAATTTCGGGGCAAAAGGCAGAAATTCTCTTTATTTTTGGGCAAAAATCAGAAATTCCCCTTAATTTGGGCCAAAATTCCAGAAATTTCCTTTATTTTGGGGCAAAATTGCAGAAATTTAACTTATTTATGGGCAAAATTGCAGAAATTTCAGTTATTTCAGAGAAAAAAAGCAAAAATTTTTCTTATTTTTGGGCAAAAAGGCAGAAATTCCCATTATTTTGGGGCAAAAAGGCAGAAATTCACCTTATTTTGGGGTAAAATTGCAGAAATTTCACAGCAAAAAGACAGAAATTTCCCTTATTTTGGGTCAAAATTGCAGAAATTTCACTTATTTCAGGGTAATAAGTCAGAAATTTTCTTTATTTTGGGGCAAAAATACAGAAATTACCTTTTTTTGGGGGGAAAAATACAGAAATTCCATTTATTTAGATGCAAAAATTAAGAATTTTCCCTTTTTTTATAGCAAAAAGGTATGCATTCCCCTTATTTTCGGGCAATAAAGGCAGAAATTCACCGTATTTTGGAGCAAAATTGCAGAAATTCCCCTAATTTTAGGGCAAAAGGCAGAAATTCTCTTTATTTTGGGGCAAAAATCAGAAATTCCCCTTACTTTCGGGCAAAATTCCAGAAATTTCCTTTATTTTGGGGCAAAATTGCAGAAATTTATCTTATTTATGGGCAAAATTGCAGAATTTTCACTTATTTCAGGGAAAAAAGGCAGAAATTTTCTTTATTTTGGGGCAAAAAGGCACAAATTCCTAATATTTTGTGGCAAAAATGCTGAAATTCCCCTTATTTTGAGGTAAAAAGGCTGAAATTTCCCGTATTTGGGGGCAAAAAGGCAGAAATTTTTTTTATTTTGGGGCAAAATAGCAGGAATTTACTTTATTTTGGGGCAAAATTGCAGAAATTTCACTTATTTCAGGGTAATAAGTCAAAAATTTTCCTTATTTTATGGCAAAAAAGACAGAAATTCTCTTTGTTTTTGGGGAAAAATTCAGAAATTCCACTTATTTAGAGGAAAAAAGGCAGAAATTCCCCTCATTTTGGAGCAAAAATGAAGAAATTTCCCTTTTTTATGGCAAAAAGGTATGCATTCCCCTTATTTTCGGGGAAAAGGGCAGAAATTCCCCGTATTTTGGAGCAAAATTTCAGAAAATCCCCTAATTGTGGGGCAAAAAGGCAGAAATTCTCTATATGTTAAGGTAAAAATACAGAAATTCTTTTTATTTGGGGGCAAAACTCAGAAATTCCACTTATTTAGAGGAAAAATGGCAGAAATTCCTCTTATTTTGGAGCAAAAATGAAGAAATTTCCCTTTTTTATGGCAAAAAGGTATGCATTCTCTTTATTTTCGGGCAAAAGGCAGAAATTCCCCTTATTTTTGGGTAAAATTGCAGAAATTTCAAATATTTCGAGGCAAAATGGCAGAAATTCCCCTTATTTTGGGGCAAAAAGATGAAATCCATAATTTTTGGCTAAAATTGAAGAAATTTCACTTATTTCGGGACAAAAAGGCAAAAATTCCACTTAATTTCGGGCAAAAAGGCAGAAATTCCCTTTATTTTGGAGCAAAATTGCAGAAATTCCCTTAATATTGGTGCAAAAATGCAGAAATTCCCTTTATTTTGGGGCAAAAAGGCAGAAATTCCCCATATTTTGGGGTCAAATGCTGAAATTCCCCATATTTTGGGGCAAAAGGCAGAAATTCCCCTCATTTTGGGGCAAAAAGGCACAAATTTCCCTTATTTTTGGGCAAAATTGCTGAAATTTCACTTATTTCAGAGTAAAAAGTCAGAAATTCCCCTTATTTTGAAGCAAAAAGCAGAAATTTCTTTTATTATGGTACAAAATTGAAGAAATTTTCCTTATTTTTCAACAAAAAGGCAGTAATTCCCCATATTTTGGGGCAAAAGGCAGAAATTCTTCTTATTTTGAGGTAAAATGCAGAAATTCCCCTTATTTAGAGGTAAAATAAAGAAATTATCCAAATATTGGGGGAAAATGCAGAAATTTTTTTTATTTTGGTGCTAAAAGGCAGAAATTTGCCATATTTTGAAGCAAAATTGCAGAAATTCTCATAATTTTCAGGCAAAAAGTCAGGAATTCTTCTTATTTTGGGGCAAAAAGACAGAAAATCTCTTTTTTTAGGGGGCAAAAAGTCAGAAATTCCCCTTATTTTGGGGTAAAATTGCAGAAATTTCACTTATTTCAGAAAAAATGCAGAAATTTTCTTATTTTGGGGCAAAAAGGCAGAAATTTCTATTATTTTGGTACAAAATTGCAGAAATTTTTCTTATTTTGGGACAAAAAGGCAGAAATTCCCCATATTTTGAGGCAAAAAGGCTGAAATTCCCCTTATTTTCGGGCAAAAATCAGAAATTCCCCTTATGTTGGGGCAAAAAGACAGAAATTTCGTTTATTATTGGGGAAAAGGCAGAAATTGCACTTATTTTGAGAAAAAGGCGGAAAATTTCCTTATTTTCTGGCAAAAATGAAGAAATTTCCTTTTTTTATGGCAAAAAGGTATACATTCCATATTTTTGGGCAAAAAGTCAGAAAATCTCCGTATTTTGGAGCAAAATTGCAGAAATGCCCCTAATATTGGGGCAAAAAGGCAGAAATTCCCTATATGTTGGGGCAAAAAGAAAGAAATTCTTTTTATTTTGGGCCAAAACTCAGAAATTCCATTATTTAGAGGCAAAATGGCACAAATTCCTCTTATTTTGGAGCAAAAATAAAAAAAATTCCCTTTTTTATGGCAAAAAGGTATGCATTCTCCTTATTTTCAGGCAAAGAGGCAGAAATTCCTTGTATTTTGGAGCAAAATTGAAGAAATTCCCCTAATTTGGGGCAAAAGGCCGAAATTCCCCTTAGTTTGGGGTAAAATTGCAGAAATTTCAAATATTTCAGGCAAAATGGCAGAAATTCCCCTTATTTTGGGGAAAAAAGATGAAATCCATAATTTTTGGTTAAAATTGAAGAAATTACACTTATTTCGGGACAAAAAGGCAGAAATTCCACTTAATTTCGGGCAAAAAGGCAGAAATGACCTGTATTTGGGAGCAAAATTGCAGAAATTCCCCTAATATTGGTGCAAAAATGCAGAAATTCCCTTTATTTTGGGGCAAAAAGGCAGAAATTCTTCATATTTTGGTGCAAAAAGGCTGAAATTCCCCTTATTTTGAGGGAAAATGCTGAAATTCCCCATATTTTGGGGCAAAAGGCAGAAATTCCCCTCATTTTTGGGCAAAAAGGCACAAATTTCCCTTATTTTCGGGCAAAATTGCAGAAATTTCATTTATTTCAGAGTAAAAAGTCAGAAATTCCCCTTATTTTGGGGCAAAAAGCAGAAATTTCTTTTATTATGGTACAAAATTGAAGAAATTTTCCTTATTTTGGAACAAAAAGGCAGAAATTCCCCATATTTTGGGGCAAAAGGCAGAAATTCTTCTTATTTTGAGGTAAAATGCAGAAATTCCCCGTATTTTAAAGCAAAATTGCAGAAATTCTCATAATTTTCAGGCAAAAAGGCAGAAATTCTCCTTATTTTGGGGCAAAAAGACAGAAAATCTTCTTTTTTAGGAGGCAAAACGTCAGAAATTCCCCTTATTTTGGGGCAAAATTGCAGAAATTTCCTTTACATTTGGACAAAATTGCAGAAATTTCCCTTATTTTGGAGCAAAATTGCAGAAATTTCACTTATTTCAGAAAAAATGCAGAAATTTTCTTATTTTGTGGCAAAAAGGCAGAAATTTCTATTATTTTGGTACAAAATTGCAGAAATTTTTCTTATTTTGGGGCAAAAAGGCAGAAATTCCCCATATTTTGGGGCAAAAAGGCTGAAATTCCCCTTATTTTCGGGCAAAAATCAGAAATTCCCCTTATGTTGGGGCAAAAAGAAAGAAATTTCGTTTATTTTTTGGAAAAGGCAGAAATTGCACTTATTTTGAGTCAAAAAGGCGGAAAATTTCCTTATTTTCGGGCAAAAATGAAGAAATTTTTTTTTTTATGGCAAAAAGGTATACATTCCCTTTATTTTCGGGCAAAAAGGCAGAAATTCCCCGTATTTTGGAGCAAAATTGCAGAAATTCCCCTAATTGTGGGGCAAAAAGGCAGAAATTCCCTATATGTTGGGGCAAAAAGACAGAAATTCTCTTTATTTTAGGGCAAAACTCAGAAATTTCACTTATTTTAGGGCAAAATTGCAGAAATTTCAGTTATTTCAGAGAAAAAATGCAAAAATTTTTTTTATTTTGGGGCAAAAAGGCAGAAATTCCCCTTATTTTGGGGTAAAATTGCAAAAATTTCACATATTTCAGGGCAAAAAGACAGAAATTTTCCTTATTTTGGGGCAAAATTGCAGAACATTCACTTATTTCACTGTAATAAATCAGAAATTTTCCTTATTTTGGGGCAAAAAAGACAGAAATTCCCTTTGTTTTCGAGGAAAAAGACAGAAATTCCACTTATTTAGAGGCAAAAAGGTAGAAATTCCCCTTATTTTGGAGCAAAAATGAAGAAATTTCCCTTTTTTATGGCAAAAAAGTATGCATTCCCCTTATTTTCGGGCAAAAATCAGAAATTCCCCGTATTTTGGAGTAAAAATGCAGAAATTCGCCTAATTTTGGGGAAAAAGGCAGAAATTCCCCTTATTTTGGGGTAAAATTGCAGAAATTTCAAATATTTCAGGGCAAAATGGAGGAAATTCCCATTATTTTGGGGCAAAAAGATGAAATCCATAATTTTTGGCTAAAATGGAGGAAATTTCACTTATTTCGGGACAAAAAGGCAGAAATTCCACTTAATTTCGGGCAAAAAGGCAGAAATGACCTGTATTTTGGAGCAAAATTGCAGAAATTCCCTTAATATTGGTGCAAAAATGCAGAAATTCCCTTTATTTTGGGGCAAAAAAGCAGAAATTCTCCATATTTTGGTGCAAAAAGGCTGAAATTCCCCTTATTTTGAGGTAAAATCCTAAAATTCCCCATATTTTGGGGCAAAAGGCAGAAATTCCCCTCATTTTGGGGCAAAAAGGCACAAATTTCCCTTATTTTCGGGCAAAATTGCAGAAATTTCATTTATTTCAGGGTAAACAGTCAGAAATTCCCCTTATTTGGGGGCAAAAAGCAGAAATTTCTTTGATTATGGTACAAAATTGAAGAAATTTTCCTTATTTTGAAACAAAAAGGCAGAAATTCCCCATATTTTGGGGCAAAAGGCAGAAATTCTTCTTATTTTGAGGTAAAATGCAGAAATTCCCTTTATTTAAAGGTAAAATGCTGAAATTCCCCAAATATTCGGCGGAAATGCAGAAATTCCCTTTATTTTGGGTCTAAAAAGCAGAAATTCCCCATATTTTGAAGCAAAATTGCAGAAATTCTCATAATTTTCAGGCAAAAAGGCAGAAATTCTCCTTATTTTGGGGCAAAAAGACAGAAAATCTCCTTTTTTCGGGGGCAAAAAGTCAGAAATTCCCCTTATTTTGGGGCAAAATTGCAGAAATTTATTTTACATTTGGGCAAAATTGCAGAAATTTCCCTTATTTTGGGTCTAAATTGCAGAAATTTCACTTATATCAGAAAAAATGCAGAAATTTTATTATTTTGGGGCAAAAAGGCAGAAATTTCTATTATTTTGTTACAAAATTGCAGAAATTTGTCTTATTTTGGGGCAAAAGGCAGAAATTCCCCATATTTTGGGGCAAAAAGGCTCAAATTCCCCTTATTTTCGGGCAAAAAGTCAGAAATTCCTCTTATGTTGGGGAAAAAAGACAGAAATTTCGTTTATTTTTGGGAAAAAGGCAGAAATTGCACTTATTTTGAGTCAAAAAGGCGGAAAATTTCCTTATTTTCGGGCAAAAATGAAGAAATTTCCTTTTTTTATGGCAAAAAGGTATACATTCCCTTTATTTTCGGGCAAAAAGGCAGAAATTCTCCATATTTTGGAGCACAATTGCAGAAATTCCCCTAATTGTGGGGCAAAAAGGCAGTAATTCCCCATATTTTTGGGCAAAAAGACAGAAATTCTCCTTATTTTGGGGCAAAACTCAGAAATTTCACTTGTTTTAGGGCAAAATTGCAGAAATTTCAGTTATTTCAGAGAATAAAGGCAAAAATTTTTCTTATTTTGGGGCAAAAATGCAGAAATTCCCATTATTTTGGGGCAAAAAGGCAGAAATTCACCTAATTTTGGGGTAAATTTGCAGAAATTTCACATATTTCAGGGCAAAAAGGCAGAAATTTACCTTATTTTGGGGCAAAATTGCAGAAATTTCACTTATTTCAGGGTAATAAGTCAGAAATTTTCTATATTTCGGGGCAAAAAAGACAGAAATTACCTTTTTTTGGGGGGAAAAAGACAGAAATTCCACTTATTTTCAGGAAAAAGGCAGAAATTCCCCTTTTTTTGGAGCAAAAATGAAGAAATTTCGCTTTTTCATGGCAAAAAGGTATGCATTTCCCTTATTTTCGGGCAAAAGCAGAAATTCCCCGTATTTGGAACAAATTTGCAGAAAATCCCCTAATTTTGGGGCAAAAGGCAGAAATTCCCTTTATTTTGGGGCAAAAATCAGAAATTTTCATTACTTTTGGGCAAAATTGCAGAAATTTCACTTATTTAGGGAAAAAATTGCAGAATTTTAACTTATTTCAGGGAAAAAAGCAAAATTTTTTTTTTATTTTGGGGCAAAAAGGCAGAAATTCCTAATATTTTGTGGCAAAAATGCAGAAATTCCCCTTTTTTGAGGTATAAAGGCTGAAATTTAACTTATTTGGGGGCAAAAAGGCAGAAATTTTTTTTATTTTGGGGCAAAATTGCAGGAATTTACTTTATTTTGGGGCAAAATTGCAGAAATTTCACTTATTTCAGGGTAATAAGTCAGAAATTTTCCTTAATTTGTGGCAAAAAAGACAGAAATGCCCTTTGTTTTGGGGGAAAAAGACAGAAATTCCACTTATTTAGAGGCAAAAAGGCAGAACTTCCACTTATTTTGGAGCAAAAATGAAAAAATTTTCCTTTTTTATGGCAAAAAGGTATGCATTCCCCTTATTTTCGGGCAAAAATGCAGAAATTCCCCGTATTTTGAAGCAAAATTGCAGAAATTCCCCTAATTTTGGGGCAAAAAGGCAGAAATTCTCTATATTTTGGGGCAAAAGGACAGAAATTCTTTTTATTTTGGGGCAAAACTCAGAAATTCCACTTATTAAGAGGCAAAATGGCAGAAATTCCTCTTATTTTGGAGCCAAAATGAAGAAATTTCCTTTTTTTATGGCAAAAAGTTATGCATTCCCCTTATTTTCGGGCAAAAAGGCAGAAATTCCTTGTATTTTGGAGCAAAATTGCAGAAATTCCCCTAATTTTGGGGCAAAAGGCAGAAATTCCCCTTATTTTGGGGTAAAGTTGCAGAAATTTCAAATATTCAGGGCAAAATGGCAGAAATTCCCCTTATTTTGGGGCAAAGAGATGAAATCCATAATTTTTGGCTAAAATTGAAGAAATTTCACTTATTTCGGGACAAAAAGGCAGAAATTCCACTTAATTTCGGGCAAAAAGGCAGAAATGACCCGTATTTTGGAGCAAAATTGCAGAAATTCCCCTAATATTGGTGCAAAAATGCAGAAATTCCCTTTATTTTGGGGCAAAAAGGCAGAATTTCTCCATATTTTGGTGCAAAAAGGCTAAAATTTCCTTTATTTTGAGGTAAAATCCTAAAATTACCCATAATTTGGGGCAAAAGGCAGAAATTCCCCTCATTTTGGGGCAAAAAGGCACAAATTTACCTAATTTTCGGGCAAAATTGCAGAAATTTCATTTATTTCAGGGTAAAATGTCAGAAATTTCCCTTATTTTGGGGCAAAAAACAGAAATTTCTTTTTTTATGGTACAAAATTGAAGATATTTTCCTTATTTTAGAACAAAAAGGCAGAAATTCCCCATATTTTGGGACAAAAGGCAGAAATTCTTTTTATTTTGAGGTAAAATGCAGAAATTCCTGTTATTTAGAGGTAAAATGCAGAAATTCCCCAAATATTGGGGGAAAATGCAGAAATTCCCTTTATTTTGTGCCTAAAAGGCAGAAATTCCCTGTATTTTGAAGCAAAATTGCAGAAATTCTCATAATTTTCAGACAAAAAGGCAGAAATTCTCATTATTTTGGGGTAGAAAGAGAGAAAATCTCCTATTTCGGGGACAAAAAGTCAGAAATTCCCCTTATTTTGGGGCAAAATTGCAGAAATTTCCCTTATTTTGGGGAAAAATTGCAAATATTTCACTTATTTCAGAAAAAATGAAGAAATTTTTTTATTTTGGTGGCAAAAGGCAGAAATTTCTACTATTTTGGTACAAAATTGCAGAAATTTTTCTTCTTTTATGCCAAAAAGGCAGAAATTCCCCATATTTTGGGGCAAAAAAGCAGAAATACCCCTTATTTTGAGGTTAAAAAGCTGAAATTCCCCTTATTTTCGGGCAAAAACTCAGAAATTCCCCTTATGTTTGGGCAAAAATACAGAAATTTTGTTTATTGTTTGGGAAAAGGCAGAAATTGCACTTATTTTGAGTCAAAAAGGTGGAAAATTTCCTTATTTTCTGGCAAAAATGAAGAAATTTCACTTTTTTATGGCAAAAAGGTGTACATTCTCTTTATTTTAGGGCAAAAAGGCAGAAATTCCCCGTATTTTGGAGCAAAATTGCAGAAATTCCCATAATTGTGGGGCAAAAAGGCAGAAATTCCCTATATGTTTGGGCAAAAAGACAGAAATTCTCCTTATTTTGGGGCAAAACTCAGAAATTTCACTTATTTTAGGGCAAAATTGCAGAAATTTCAGTTATTTCAGAGAAAAAAAGCAAAAATTTTTCTTATTTTGGGGCAAAAAGGCAGAAATTCCCATTATTTTGGGGCAAAATCAGAAATTCACCTTATTTTGGGGTAAAATTGCAGAAATTTCACATATTATAGGGCAAAAAGGCAGAAATTTCCCTTATTTTGGGGTAAAATTGCAGAAATTTCACTTATTTCAGGGTAATAAGTCAGAAATTTTCGTTATTTTGGGGCAAAAAAGACAGAAATTCCCTTCTTTTTGGGGGAAAAAGACAGAAATTCCACTTATTTAGAGGCTAAAATGCAGAAATTCCCCTTATTTTGAAGCAAAAATGAAGAAATTTCTCTTTTTTATGGCAAAAAGGTATGAATTCCCCTTATTTCCGAGCAAAAAGAAGGAAATTCCCTGTATTTTGGAGCAAAATTGCAGAAATTCCACTAATTTTGAGGTAAAAGGCAGAAATTCCCTTTATTTTGGGGCAAAAATCAGAAATTCCCCCTACTTTGGGGCAAAATTCCAGAAATTTCCTTTATTTTGGGGCAAAATTGCAGGAATTTACATTATTTTGGGGCAAAATTGCAGAAATTTCCCTTATTTCGGGCAAAATTACAGAAATTTCACTCATTTTCAGGTAAAAAGGCTGAAATTTCCTTTATTTTGGGGAAAAAGAGAGAAATTTCCCTTATTTTGGGGCAAAATTGTAGAAATTTTCCTTATTTTGGGGCAAAAAGGCAGAAATTCTTTATATTTTGTGGCACAAAGGCAGAAATTTCCCTTATTTTGAGGTAATAAGGCTGAAATTCCCTTTATTTTGGGGGAAAAAGGCAGAAATTCCCCTTATTTTGGGGTAACATTGCAGAAATTTCAAATATTTCAGGGCAAAATGGCAGAAATTCCCCTTATTTTGGGGCAAAATTATGAAATCCATAATTTTTGGCTAAAATTGAGGAAATTTCACTTATTTCAGGACAAAAAGGCAGAATTTTCACTTAATTTCGGCCAAAAAGGCAGAAATTCCCCGTATTTTGGAGCAAAATTGCAGAAATTCCCCTAATTTTGAGGCAAAAGGCAGAAATTCCCTTTATTTTGGGGCAAAAATCAGAAATTCCCCTTACTTTGGGGCAAAATTCCAGAAATTTCCTTTATTTTGGGGCAAAATTGCAGGAATTTACATTATTTTGCGGCAAAATTGCAGAAATTTCCCTTATTTCGGGCAAAATTACAGAAATTTCACTTATTTTCAGGTAAAAAGGTTGAAATTTCCTTTATTTTGGGGAAAAAAGGAGAAATTTCCCTTATTTTGGGGCAAAATTGCAGAAATTTTCCTTATTTTGGGCTAAAAGGCAGAAATTCTTTATATTTTGTGGCAAATAGGCAGAAATTTCCCTTATTTTGAGGTAATAAGGCTAAAATTCCCTTTATTTTGGGGGAAAAATGCAGAAATTCCCCTTATTTTGGGGTAAAATTGCAGAAATTTCAAATATTTCAGGTCAAAATGGCAGAAATTCCCCTTATTTTGGGGCAAAAAGATGAAATCCATAATTTTTGGCTAAAATTGAGGAAATTTCACTTATTTCGGGACAAAAAGGCAGAAATTCCACTTAATTTTGGCCAAAAAGGCAGAAATGACCCGTATTTTGGAGCAAAATTGCAGAAATTCCCTTAATATTGGTGCAAAAATGCAGAAATTCCCTTTATTTTGGGGCAAAAAAGCAGAAATTCTCCATATTTTGGTGCAAAAAGGCTGAAATTCCCCTTATTTTGAGGTAAAATCCTAAAATTCCCCATATTTTGGGGCAAAAGGCAGAAATTCCCCTCATTTTGGGACAAAAAGGCACAAATTTCCCATATTTTCGGGCAAAATTGCAGAAATTATATTTATTTCAGTGTAAAAAGTCAGAAATTCCCCTTATTTTGGGGCAAAAAGCAGAAATTTTTTTGATTATGGTACAAAATTGAAGAAATTTTCCTTATTTTGAAACAAAAAGGCAGAAATTCCCCATATTTTGGGGCAAAAGGCAGAAATTCTTCTTATTTTGAGGTAAAATGCAGAAATTCCCCTTATTTAGAGGTAAAATGCTGAAATTCCCCAAATATTGGGCGGAAATGCAGAAATTCCCTTTATTTTGGGGCCAAAAAGCAGAAATTCCCCGTATTTTGAAGCAAAATTGCTGAAATTCTCATAATTTTTAGGCAAAAAGGCAGAAATTCTTCTTATTTTGGGGCAAAAAGACAGAAAATCTCCTTTTTTCGGGGCAAAAAGTCAGAAATTCCCATTATTTTGGGGCAAAATTGCAGAAATTTCCTTTACATTTGGGCAAAATTGCAGAAATTTATCTTATTTTGGGTCAAAATTGCAGAAATTTCACTTATATCAGAAAAAATGCAGAAATTTTCTTATTTTGGGGCAAAAAGGCAGAAATTTCTATTATTTTGTTACAAAATTGCAGAAATTTTTCTTAATTTGGGGCAAAAAGGCAGAAATTCCCCATATTTTGGGGCCAAAATGCTGAAATTCCCTTTATTTTCGGGCAAAAAGTCAGAAATTTCTTTATGTTGGGGAAAAAAATCAGAAATTTCGTTTATTTTTGGGGAAAATGCAAAAATGCACTTATTTTGAGTCAAAAAGGCGGAAAATTTCCTTATTTTCGGGCAAAAATAAAGAAATTTCCATTTTTTATGGCAAAAAGTAATACATTCCCTTTATTTTCGGGCAAAAAAGCAGAAATTCTCCGTATTTTGGAGCAAAATTGCAGAAATTCCCCTAATATTGGGGCAAAAATACAGAAATTCCCTCTATTTTTGGGCAAAAAAGCAGAAATTCTCCATATTTTGGTGCAAAAAGGCTGAAATTCCCCTTCTTTTGAGGTAAAATGCTAAAATTCCCCATATTTTGGGGCAAATTGGCAGAAATTCCCCATATGTTGGGGCAAAAAGACAGAAATTCTCCTTATTTTGGGGCAAAACTCAGAAATTTCACTTGTTTTACGGCAAAATTGCAGAAATTTCAGTTATTTCAGAGAAAAAAAGCAAAAATTTTTTCTTATTTTGGGGCAAAAATGCAGAAATTCCCCTTATTTTGGAGCAAAAAGGCAGAAATTCACCTAATTTTGGGGTAAATTTGCAGAAATTTCACATATGTCAGGGCAAAAAGGCACAAATTTCCCTTATTTTGGGGCAAAATTGCAGAAATTTCACTTATTTAAGGGTAATAAGTCAGAAATTTTCTTTATTTCGGGGCAAAAAGGACAAAAATTACCTATTTTTGGGGGGAAAAAGACAGAAATTCCACTTATTTTGAGGCAAAAAGGCAGAAATTCCCCTTATTTTGGAGCAAAAATGAAGAAATTTCGCTTTTTCATGGCAAAAAGTTATGCATTCCCCTTATTTTCGGGCAAAAAGGCAGAAATTCCCCTCATTTTGGGACAAAAAGGCTCAAATTTCCCATATATTTGGGCAAAATTGCAGAAATTTCATTTATTTCGGGGTAAAAAGTCAGAAATTCCCCTTATTTTGGGGCAAAAAGCAGAAATTTCTTTGATTATGGTACAAAATTGAAGAAATTTTCCTTATTTTGAAACAAAAAGGCAGAAATTCCCCATATTTTTGGGCAAAAGGCAGAAATTCTTCTTATTTTGAGGTAAAATGCAGAAATTCCCTTTATTTAGAGGTAAAATGCTGAAATTCCCCAAATATTGGGCGGGAATGCAGAAATTCCCTTTATTTTGGGGCCAAAAAGCAGAAATTCCCCGTATTTTGAAGCAAAATTGCTGAAATTCTCATAATTTTTAGGCAAAAATACAGAAAATCTCCTTTTTTCGGGGGCAAAAATTCAGAAATTCCCCTTATTTTGGGGCAAAATTGCAGAAATTTCCTTTACATTTGGGCAAAATTGCAGAAATTTCCCTTATTTTGGGGCAAAATTGCAGAAATTTCACTTATATCAGAAAAAATGCAGAAATTTTATTATTTTGGGGCAAAAAGGCAGAAATTTCTATTATTTTGTTACAAAATTGCAGAAATTTTTCTTATTTTGGGGCAAAAAGGCAGAAATTCCCCATATTTTGGGGCCAAAAGGCTGCAATTCCCTTTATTTTCGGGCAAAATGTCAGAAATTTCCCTTATGTTGGGGAAAAAAATCAGAAATTTAGTTTATTTTTGGGGAAAAGGCAAAATGCAATTATTTTGAGTCAAAAAGGCAGAAAATTTCCTTATTTTCGGGCAAAAATAAAGAAATTTCCCTTTTTTATGGCAAAAAGGTATACATTCCCTTTATTTTCGGGCAAAAAAGCAGAAATTCTCCGTATTTTGGAGCAAAATTGCAGAAATTCCCCTAATATTGGTGCAAAAAAACAGAAATTCCCTTTATTTTGGGGCAAAAAAGCAGAAATTCTCCATATTTTGGTGCAAAAATGCTGAAATTCCCCTTCTTTTGAGGTAAAATGCTAAAATTCCCCATATTTTGGGGCAAATTGGCAGAAATTTCCCATATGTAGGGGCAAAAATACAGAAATTCTCCTTATTTTGGGGCAAAACTCAGAAATTTCACTTGTTTTATGGCAAAATTGCAGAAATTTCAGTTATTTCAGAGAAAAAAAGCAAAAATTTTTTCTTATTTTGGGGCAAAAATGCAGAAATTCCCCTTATTTTGGAGCAAAAAGACAGAAATTCACCTAATTTTGGGGTAAATTTGCAGAAATTTCACATATGTCAGGGCAAGAAGGCAGAAATTTCCCTTATTTTGGGGCAAAATTGCAGAAATTTCACTTATTTAAGGGTAATAAGTCAGAAATTTTCTATATTTCGGGGCAAAAAAGACAGAAATTACCTATTTTTGGAGGGAAAAAGACAGAAATTCCACTTATTTAGAGGCAAAAAGGCAGAACTTCCCCTTATTTTGGAGCAAAAATGAAGAAATTTCGCTTTTTCATGGCAAAAAGTTATGCATTCCCCTTATTTTCGGGCAAAAAGGCAGAAATTCCCCTCATTATGGGACAAAAAGGCACAAATTTCCCATATTTTCGGGCAAAATTGCAGAAATTTCATTTATTTCAGGGTAAAAAGTCAGAAATTCCCCTTATTTTGGGGCAAAAAGCAGAAATTTCTTTGATTATGGTACAAAATTGAAGAAATTTTCCTTATTTTGAAACAAAAAGGCAGAAATTCCCCATATTTTTGGGCAAAAGGCAGAAATTCTTCTTATTTTGAGGTAAAATGCAGAAATTCCCCTTATTTAGAGGTAAAATGCTGAAATTCCCCAAATATTGGACGGAAATGCAGAAATTCCCTTTATTTTGGGGCCAAAAAGCAGAAATTCCCCGTATTTTGAAGCAAAATTGCTGAAATTCTCATAATTTTTAGGCAAAAATACAGAAAATCTCCTTTTTTCGGGGGCAAAAAGTCAGAAATTCCCCTTATTTTGGGGCAAAAAGCAGAAATTTCTTTGATTATGGTACAAAATTGAAGAAATTTTCCTTATTTTGAAACAAAAAGGCAGAAATTCCCCATATTTTTGGGCAAAAGGCAGAAATTCTTCTTATTTTGAGGTAAAATGCAGAAATTCCCCTTATTTAGAGGTAAAATGCTGAAATTCCCCGAATATTGGGCGGAAATGCAGAAATTCCCTTTATTTTGGGGCCAAAAAGCAGAAATTCCCCGTATTTTGAAGCAAAATTGCTGAAATTCTCATAATTTTTAGGCAAAAATACAGAAAATCTCCTTTTTTCGGGGGCAAAAATTCAGAAATTCCCCTTATTTTGGGGCAAAATTGCAGAAATTTCCTTTACATTTGGGCAAAATTGCAGAAATTTCCCTTATTTTGGGGCAAAATTGCAGAAATTTCACTTATATCAGAAAAAATGCAGAAATTTTATTATTTTGGGGCAAAAAGGCAGAAATTTCTATTATTTTGTTACAAAATTGCAGAAATTTTTCTTATTTTGGGGCAAAAAGGCAGAAATTCCCCATATTTTGGGGCCAAAAGGCTGCAATTCCCTTTATTTTCGGGCAAAATGTCAGAAATTTCCCTTATGTTGGGGAAAAATTCAGAAATTTCGTTTATTTTTGGGGAAAAGGCAAAAATGCACTTATTTTGAGTCAAAAAGGCAGAAAATTTCCTTATTTTCGGGCAAAAATAAAGAAATTTCTTTTTTTTATGGCAAAAAGGTATACATTCCCTTTATTTTCGGGCAGAAAAGCAGAAATTATCCGTATTTTGGAGCAAAATTGCAGAAATTCCCCTAATATTGGTGCAAAAATACAGAAATTCCCTTTATTTTGGGGCAAAAAAGCAGAAATTCTCCATATTTTGGTGCAAAAAGGCTGAAATTCCCCTTCTTTTGAGGTAAAATGCTAAAATTCCCCATATTTTGGGGCAAATTGGCAGAAATTCCCCATATGTAGGGGCAGAAAGACAGAAATTCTCCTTATTTTGGGGCAAAACTCAGAAATTTCACTTGTTTTATGGCAAAATTGCAGAAATTTCAGTTATTTCAGAGAAAAAAAGCAAAAATTTTTTTTTATTTTGGGGCAAAAATGCAGAAATTCCCCTTATTTTGGAGCAAAAAGGCAGAAATTCACCTAATTTTGGGGTAAATTTGCAGAAATTTCACATATGTCAGGGCAAGAAGGCAGAAATTTCCCTTATTTTGGGGCAAAATTGCAGAAATTTCACTTATTTAAGGGTAATAAGTCAGAAATTTTCTTTATTTCGGGGCAAAAAAGACAGAAATTACCCATTTTTGGGGGGAAAAAGGCAGAAATTCCCCTTATTTTGGAGCAAAAATGAAGAAATTTCGCTTTTTCATGGCAAAAAGTTATGCATTCCCCTTATTTTCGGGCAAAAAGGCAGAAATTCCCCTCATTTTGGGACAAAAAAGCACAAATTTCCCATATTTTCGGGCAAAATTGCAGAAATTTCATTTATTTCAGGGTAAAAAGTCAGAAATTCCCCTTATTTTGGGGCAAAAAGCAGAAATTTCTTTGATTATGGTACAAAATTGAAGAAATTTTCCTTATTTTGAAACAAAAAGGCAGAAATTCCCCATATTTTTGTGCAAAAGGCAGAAATTCTTCTTATTTTGAGGTAAAATGCAGAAATTCCCCTTATTTAGAGGTAAAATGCTGAAATTCCCCAAATATTGGACGGAAATGCAGAAATTCCCTTTATTTTGGGGCCAAAAAGCAGAAATTCCCCGTATTTTGAAGCAAAATTGCTGAAATTCTCATAATTTTTAGGCAAAAATACAGAAAATCTCCTTTTTTCGGGGGCAAAAAGTCAGAAATTCCCCTTATTTTGGGGCAAAATTGCAGAAATTTCCTTTACATTTGGGCAAAATTGCAGAAATTTCCCTTATTTTGGGTCAAAATTGCAGAATTTCACTTATATCAGAAAAAATGCAGAAATTTTATTATTTTGGGGCAAAAAGGCACAATTTCTATTATTTTGTTACAAAATTGCAGAAATTTTTCTTATTTTGGGGCAAAAAGGCAGAAATTCCCCATATTTTGGGGCCAAAAGGATGAAATTCCCTTTATTTTCAGGCAAAATGTCAGAAATTTCCCTTATGTTGGGGAAAAAAATCAGAAATTTCATTTATTTTTGGGGAAAAGGCAAAAATGCACTTATTTTGAGTCAAAAAGGCAGAAAATTTCCTTATTTTCGGGCAAAAATAAAGAAATTTCCTTTTTTATGGCAAAAAGGTATACATTCCCTTTATTTTCGGGCAAAAAAGCAGAAATTCTCCGTATTTTGGAGCAAAATTGCAGAAATTCCCCTAATATTGGTGCAAAAATACAGAAATTCCCTTTATTTTGGGGCAAAAAAGCAGAAATTCTCCATATTTTGGTGCAAAAAGGCTGAAATTCCCCTTCTTTTGAGGTAAAATGCTAAAATTCCCCATATTTTGGGGCAAATTGGAAGAAATTCCCCATATGTAGGGGCAAAAAGACAGAAATTCTCCTTATTTTGGGGCAAAACTCAGAAATTTCACTTGTTTTATGGCAAAATTGCAGAAATTTCAGTTATTTCAGAGAAAAAAAGCAAAAATTTTTTCTTATTTTGGGGTAAAAATGCAGAAATTCCCCTTATTTTGGAGCAAAAAGGCAGAAATTCACCTACTTTTGGGGTAAATTTGCAGAAATTTCACATATGTCAGGGCAAGAAGGCAGAAATTTCCCTTATTTTGAGGCAAAATTGCAGAAATTTCACTTATTAAAGGGTAATAAGTCAGAAATTTTCTTTATTTCGGGGCAAAAAAGACAGAAATTACCTATTTTTGGGGGGAAAAAGACAGAAATTCCACTTATTTTGAGGCAAAAAGGCAGAAATTCCCCTTATTTTGGAGCAAAAATGAAGAAATTTCGCTTTTTCATGGCAAAAAGTTATGCATTCCCCTTATTTTCGGGCAAAAAAGCAGAAATTCCCCGTATTTGGAACAAAATTGCAGAAATTACCCTAATTTTGGGGCAAAAGGCAGATATTCCCTTTATTTTAAGGCAAAAATCAGAAATTCCCCTTACTTTTGGGCAAAATTCCAGAAATTTCACAAATTTAGGGGCAAAATTGCGGAAATTTCACTTATTTCAGGGAAAAAAGCAGAAATTTTCCTTATTTTGGGGCAAAAATGCAGAAATTCCTAATATTTTGTGGCAAAAATGCAGAAATTTTCCTTATTTTGAGGTATAAAGGCTGAAATTTCCCTTATTTGGGGGCAAAAAGGCAGAAATTTTTTTTATTTTGTGGCAAAATTGCAGGAATTTACCTTATTTAGGGGCAAAATTGCATAAATTTCACTTATTTCAGTGTAATAAGTCAGAAAATTTCCTTAATTTGTGGCAAAAAAGACAGAAATTTTCTTTGTTGGGGGAAAAAGACAGAAATTCCACTTATTTAGAGGCAAGAAGGCAGAAATTCCCCTTATTTTGGAGCAAAAATGAAGAAATTTTCCTTTTTTATTGCAAAAAGGTATGCATTCCCATTATTTTCTGTCAAAAAGGCAGAAATTCCCCTTATTTTGGAGCAAAATTGCAGAAATTCCCCTAATTTTGGGGCTAAAAGGAAGAAATTCTCTATATTTTGGGGCAAAATGACAGAAATTCTTTTTATTTTGGGGCAAAACTCAGAAATTCCACTTATTTAGAGGCAAAATGGCAGAAATTCCTCTTATTTTGGAGCAAAAATGAAGAAATTTCCCTTTTTTATGGCAAAAAGTTATGCATTCCCTTTATTTCGGGCAAAAAGGCAGAAATTCCCCGTATTTTGGAGCAAAATTGCAGAAATTCCTTTAATTTTGGGGCAAAAGGCAGAAATTCCCCTTATTTTGGGGTAAAATTGAAGAAATTTCAAATATTTCAGAGCAAAATGGCAGAAATTCCCTTTATATTTGGGGCAAAAAGATGAAATCCATAATTTTTACTAAAATTGAAGAAATTTCACTTATTTTGGGACAAAAAGGCAGAAATTCCACTTAATTTCGGGCAAAAAGGCAGAAATGACCCGTATTTTGAAGCAAAATTGCAGAAATTCCCCTAATATTGGTGCAAAAATGCAGAAATTCCCTTTATTTTTGGGCAAAAAAGCAGAAATTCTCCATATTTTGGTGCAAAAAGCCTGAAATTCCCCTTATTTTGAGGTAAAATCCTAAAATTCCCCATATTTTGGGGCAAAAGGCAGAAATTCCCCTCATTTTGGGGCAAAAAGGCACAAATTTCTCTTATTTTCGGGCAAAATTGCTGAAATTTCATTTATTTTAGGGTAAAAAGTCAGAAATTCCACTTATTTTGGGGCAAAAAGCAGAAATTTCTTTGATTATGGTACAAAATTGAAGAAATTTTCCTTATTTTGAAACAAAAAGGCAGAAATTCCCCATATTTTGGGGCAAAAGGCAGAAATTCTTCTTATTTTGAGGTAAAATGCAGAAATTCACCTTATTTAGAGGTAATATGCTGAAATTCTCCAATTATTGGGCGGAAATGCAGAAATTCCCTTTATTTTGAGGCTAAAAAGCAGCAATTCCCCGTATTTTGAAGCAAAATTGCAGAAATTCTCATAATTTTCAGGCAAAAAGGCAGGAATTCTTCTTATTTTGGGGCAGAAAGACAGAAAATCTCATTTTTTCGGGGGCAAAAAATCAGAAATTCCCCTTATTTTGGGGCAAAATTGCAGAAATTTCCTTTACATTTGGGCAAAATTGCAGAAATTTCCCTTATTTTGGGTCAAAATTGCAGAAATTTCACTTATATCAGAAAAAATGCAGAAATTTTCTAATTTTGGGGCAAAAAAACAGAAATTTCTATTATTTTGTTACAAAATTGCAGAAATTTTTCTTATTTTGGGGCAAAAAGGCAGAAATTCCCCATATTTTGGGGCAAAAAGGCTGAAATTCCCTTTATTTTCGGGCAAAAAGTCAGAAATTCTCCTTATGTTGGGGAAAAAAGACAGAAATTTCGTTTATTTTTGGGGAAAAGGCAGAAATGCACTTATTTTGAGTCAAAAAGTCGGAAAATTTCCTTATTTTCGGGCAAAAATGAAGAAATTTCCCTTTTTTATGGCAAAAAGGTATACATTCCCTTTATTTTCGGGCAAAAAGGGAGAAATTCTCCTTATTTTTGAGCAAAATTGCAAAAATTCCCCTAATTGTGGGGCAAAAAGGCAGAAATTCCCCATATGTTGGGGCAAAAAGACAGAAATTCTCCTTATTTTGGGGCAAAACTCATAAATTTCACTTGTTTTAGGGCAAAATTGCAGAAATTTCAGTTATTTCAGAGAAAAAAAGCAAAAATTTTTTTTTATTTTGGGGCAAAAAGGCAGAAATTCCTAATATTTTGTGGCAAAAATGCAGAAATTTCCCTTATTTTGAGGTATAAAGGCTGAAATTTCCCTTATTTGGGGCCAAAAAGGCAGAAATTTTTTTTATTTTGGGGAAAAATTGCAGGAATTTACTTTATTTTGGGGCACAATTGCAGAAATTTCACTTATTTCAGGGTAATAAGTCAGAAATTTTCCTTAATTTGTGGCAAAAAAGACAGAAATTACCTATTTTTGGGGGGAAAAAGACAGAAATTCCACTTATTTTGAGGCAAAAAGGCAGAAATTCCCCTTATTTTGGAGCAAAAATGAAGAAATTTCGCTTTTTCATGGCAAAAAGTTATGCATTCCCCTTATTTTCGGGCAAAAAAGCAGAAATTCCCCGTGTTTGGAACAAAATTGCAGAAATTACCCTAATTTTGGGGCAAAAGGCAGATATTCCCTTTATTTTAAGGCAAAAATCAGAAATTCCCCTTACTTTTGGGCAAAATTCCAGAAATTTCACAAATTTAGGGGCAAAATTGCGGAAATTTCACTTATTTCAGGGAAAAAAGCAGAAATTTTCCTTATTTTGGGGCAAAAATGCAGAAATTCCTAATATTTTGTGGCAAAAATGCAGAAATTTTCCTTATTTTGAGGTATAAAGGCTGAAATTTCCCTTATTTGGGGGCAAAAAGGCAGAAATTTTTTTTATTTTGTGGCAAAATTGCAGGAATTTACCTTATTTAGGGGCAAAATTGCATAAATTTCACTTATTTCAGTGTAATAAGTCAGAAAATTTCCTTAATTTGTGGCAAAAAAGACAGAAATTTTCTTTGTTGGGGGAAAAAGACAGAAATTCCACTTATTTAGAGGCAAGAAGGCAGAAATTCCCCTTATTTTGGAGCAAAAATGAAGAAATTTTCCTTTTTTATTGCAAAAAGGTATGCATTCCCATTATTTTCTGTCAAAAAGGCAGAAATTCCCCTTATTTTGGAGCAAAATTGCAGAAATTCCCCTAATTTTGGGGCTAAAAGGAAGAAATTCTCTATATTTTGGGGCAAAATGACAGAAATTCTTTTTATTTTGGGGCAAAACTCAGAAATTCCACTTATTTAGAGGCAAAATGGCAGAAATTCCTCTTATTTTGGAGCAAAAATGAAGAAATTTCCCTTTTTTATGGCAAAAAGTTATGCATTCCCTTTATTTCGGGCAAAAAGGCAGAAATTCCCCGTATTTTGGAGCAAAATTGCAGAAATTCCTTTAATTTTGGGGCAAAAGGCAGAAATTCCCCTTATTTTGGGGTAAAATTGAAGAAATTTCAAATATTTCAGAGCAAAATGGCAGAAATTCCCTTTATATTTGGGGCAAAAAGATGAAATCCATAATTTTTACTAAAATTGAAGAAATTTCACTTATTTCGGGACAAAAAGGCAGAAATTCCACTTAATTTCGGGCAAAAAGGCAGAAATGACCCGTATTTTGAAGCAAAATTGCAGAAATTCCCCTAATATTGGTGCAAAAATGCAGAAATTCCCTTTATTTTTGGGCAAAAAAGCAGAAATTCTCCATATTTTGGTGCAAAAAGCCTGAAATTCCCCTTATTTTGAGGTAAAATCCTAAAATTCCCCATATTTTGGGGCAAAAGGCAGAAATTCCCCTCATTTTGGGGCAAAAAGGCACAAATTTCTCTTATTTTCGGGCAAAATTGCTGAAATTTCATTTATTTTAGGGTAAAAAGTCAGAAATTCCACTTATTTTGGGGCAAAAAGCAGAAATTTCTTTGATTATGGTACAAAATTGAAGAAATTTTCCTTATTTTGAAACAAAAAGGCAGAAATTCCCCATATTTTGGGGCAAAAGGCAGAAATTCTTCTTATTTTGAGGTAAAATGCAGAAATTCACCTTATTTAGAGGTAATATGCTGAAATTCTCCAATTATTGGGCGGAAATGCAGAAATTCCCTTTATTTTGAGGCTAAAAAGCAGCAATTCCCCGTATTTTGAAGCAAAATTGCAGAAATTCTCATAATTTTCAGGCAAAAAGGCAGGAATTCTTCTTATTTTGGGGCAGAAAGACAGAAAATCTCATTTTTTCGGGGGCAAAAAATCAGAAATTCCCCTTATTTTGGGGCAAAATTGCAGAAATTTCCTTTACATTTGGGCAAAATTGCAGAAATTTCCCTTATTTTGGGTCAAAATTGCAGAAATTTCACTTATATCAGAAAAAATGCAGAAATTTTCTAATTTTGGGGCAAAAAAACAGAAATTTCTATTATTTTGTTACAAAATTGCAGAAATTTTTCTTATTTTGGGGCAAAAAGGCAGAAATTCCCCATATTTTGGGGCAAAAAGGCTGAAATTCCCTTTATTTTCGGGCAAAAAGTCAGAAATTCTCCTTATGTTGGGGAAAAAAGACAGAAATTTCGTTTATTTTTGGAGAAAAGGCAGAAATGCACTTATTTTGAGTCAAAAAGTCGGAAAATTTCCTTATTTTCGGGCAAAAATGAAGAAATTTCCCCTTTTTATGGCAAAAAGGTATACATTCCCTTTATTTTCAGGCAAAAAGGGAGAAATTCTCCGTATTTTTGAGCAAAATTGCAAAAATTCCCCTAATTGTGGGGCAAAAAGGCAGAAATTTCCCATATGTTGGGGCAAAAAGACAGAAATTCTCCTTATTTTGGGGCAAAACTCATAAATTTCACTTGTTTTAGGGCAAAATTGCAGAAATTTCAGTTATTTCAGAGAAAAAAAGCAAAAATTTTTTTTTATTTTGGGGCAAAAAGGCAGAAATTCCTAATATTTTGTGGCAAAAATGCAGAAATTTCCCTTATTTTGAGGTATAAAGGCTGAAATTTCCCTTATTTGGGGCCAAAAAGGCAGAAATTTTTTTTATTTTGGGGAAAAATTGCAGGAATTTACTTTATTTTGGGGCACAATTGCAGAAATTTCACTTATTTCAGGGTAATAAGTCAGAAATTTTCCTTAATTTGTGGCAAAAAAGACAGAAATTCCCTTTGTTTTGGGGGAAAAAGACAGAAATTCCACTTATTAAGAGGCAAAAAGGCAGAAATTCCTTTTATTTTGGAGCAAAAATGAAGAAATTTTCCTTTTTTATGGCAAAAAGGTATGCATTCCCCTTATTTTCGGGCAAAAATGCAGAAATTCCCCGTATTTTGGAGCAAAATTGCAGAAATTCCCCTAATTTCGGGGCAAAAAGGCAGAAATTCTCTATATTTTGGGGCAAAAAGACAGAAATTCTTTTTATTTTGGGGCAAAACTCAGAAATTCCACTTATTTAGAGGCAAAATGGCAAAAATTCCTCTTATTTTGGAGCAAAAATGAAGAAATTTCCTTTTTTATGGCAAAAAGGTATGCATTCTCCTTATTTTCGGGAAAAAAGGCAGAAATTCCCCGTATTTTGGAGCAAAATTGCAGAAATTCCCCTAATTTTGGGGCAAAAGGCAGAAATTCCCCTTATTTTGTGGTAAAATTGAAGAAATTTCAAATATTTCAGGGCAAAATGGCAGAAATTCCCCTTATTTTGGGGCAAAAATGACATCCATAATTTTTACTAAAATTGAAGAAATTTCACTTATTTCGGGACAAAAAGGCAGAAATTCCACTTAATTTTGGGCAAAAAGGCAGAAATGACCCATATTTTGGAGCAAAATTGCAGAAATTCCCCTAATATTGGTGCAAAAGTGCAGAAATTCCCTTTATTTTGGGGCAAAAAGGCAGAAATTCTCATAATTTTCAGACAAAAAGGCAGAAATTCTCCTCATTTTGAAGCAAAAAAACAGAAAATCTCCTTTTTCGGGGGCAAAAAGTCAGAAATTCTCATTATTTTAAGGCAAAATTTCAGAAATTTCCTTTACTTTGGGGCAAAATTGCAGAAATTTCCCTTATTTTGGGGCAAAATTGCAAAAATTTCACTTATTTCAGAAAAAATGAAGAAATTTTCTTATTTTGGGGCAAAAAGGCAGAAATTTCTACTATTTTGGTACAAAATTGCAGAAATTTTTATTTTATGCCAAAAAGGCAGAAATTCCCCATATTTTGGGGCAAAAAGGCAGAAATTCCCCTTATTTTTAGGTTAAAAGGCTGAAATTCCCCTTATTTTCGGGCAAAAAGTCAGAAATTCCCCTTATGTTTGGGCAAAAATACAGAAATTTCATTTATTTTTTGGGAAAAGGCAGAAATTGCACTTATTTTGAGTCAAAAAGGTGGAAAATTTCCTTATTTTCTGGCAAAAATGAAGAAATTTCCATTTTTTATGGCAAAAAGGTGTACATTCTCTTTATTTTCGGGCAAAAAGGCAGAAATTCCCCGTATTTTGGAGCAAAATTGCAGAAATTCCCCTAATTGTGGGGCAAAAAGGCAGAAATTCCCTATATGTTGGGGCAAAAAGACAGAAATTCTCATTATTTTGGGGCAAAACTAAGAAATTTCACTTATTTTAGGGCAAAATTGCAGAAATTTCAGTTATTTCAGAGAAAAAAAGCAAAAATTTTTCTTATTTTGGGGCAAAAAGTCAGAAATTCCCATTATTTTGGGGCAAAATCAGAAATTCACCTTATTTTGGGGTAAAATTGCAGAAATTTCACATATTTCAGGGCAAAAAGGCAGAAATTTCCCTTATTTTGGGGCAAAATTGTAGAAATTTCACCTATTTCAGGGTAATAAGTCAGAAATTTTTGTTATTTTGGGGCAAAAAAGACAGAAATTCCCTTTCTTTTGGGGGAAAAAGACAGAAATTCCACTTATTTAAAGGCAGAAAAGCAGAAATTCCCCTTATTTTGGAGCAAAAATTAAGAAATTTCTCTTTTTTATGACAAAAAGGTATGCATTCCCCTTATTTTCAGGCAAAAAGGCAGAAATTCCCCGTATTTTGGAGCAAAATTGCAGAAATTCCCCTAGTTTTGGGGCAAAAGGCAGAAATTCCTCTTACTTTGGGGCAAAATTTCAGAAATTTCCTTTATTTTGCGGCAAAATTGCAGAAATTTACCTTATTTAGGGGCAAAATTGCAGAAATTTCCCTTATTTCGGGCAAAATTACAAAAATTTCACTTATTTTCAGGTAAAAAGTCTGAAATTTCCTTTATTTTGGGGAAAAAGGGAGAAATTTCCCTTATTTTGGGGCAAAATTGCAGAAATTTTCCTTATTTTGGGGCAAAACGGCAGAAATTCCTTATATTTTGTGGCAAAAAGGCAGAAATTTCCCTTTTTTTGAAGTAATAAGGCTGAAATTCCCTTTATTTTGGGGGAAAAAGACAGAAATTCCCCTTATTTTGGGTTATAATTGCAGAAATTTCAAATATTTCAGGGCAAAATGGGAGAAATTCCCCTTATTTTGGGGCAAAAAATGAAATCCCTAATTTTTGGTTAAAATTGAAGAAATTTCACTTATTTCGTTACAAATAGGCAGAAATTCCACTTAATTTCGGGCAAAAAGGCAGAAATGACCCGTATTTTGGAGCAAAATTGCAAAAATTCCCCTAATATTGGTGCAAAAATGCAGAAATTCCCTTTATTTTGGGGCAAAAAGGCAGAAATTCTCCATATTTTGGTGCAAAAATGCTGAAATTCCCCTTATTTTGAGGTAAAATTCTGAAATTCCCCATATTTTGGGGCAAAGGCAGAAATTCCCCTTATTTTGAAGCAAAAAGGCACAAATTTCCCTTAATTTCGGGCAAAATAGCAGAAATTTCATTTATTTCGGGGCAAAAATTCAGAAATTCCCATTATTTTTGGGGCAAAAAGCAGAAATTTCTTTTATTATGGTACAAAATTGAAGAAATTATTTTTATTTTGGAACAAAAAGGCAGAAATTCCCTATATTTTGGGGCAAAAGTCAGAAATTTTTTTTATTTTGAGGTTAAATGCAGAAATTCCCCTTATTTAGAGGTAAAATGCTGAAATTCCCCAAATATTGTGGGAAAATGCAGAAATTTTCTTTATTTTTGGGATAAAAGGCAGAAATTCCCCGTATTTTGAAGCAAAATTGCAGAAATTCTCATAATATTCAGGCAAAAAGGCAGAAATTCTCCTTATTTTGGGGCAAAAAGACAGAAAATCTCTTTTTTCGGGAGGAAAAAGTCAGAAATTCCCCTTATTTTGGGGCAAAATTGCAGAAATTTCCTTTACATTTGGGCAAAATTGCAGAAATTTCCCTTATTTTGGGGCAAAATTGCAGAAATTTCACTTATTTCAGAAAAAGGCAGAAATTTTCTTATTGTGGGGCAAAAAGGCAGAAATTTTTTTTATTTTGGTTCAAAATTGCAGAAATTATTCTTATTTGGGGGCAAAAAGGCAGAAATTCCTCATATTTTGGGGCAAATTGCAGAAATTCCCCTTATTTTGAGGTAAAAAGGCTGAAATTCTCCTTATTGTCGGACAAAAAGTCAGAAATTCCCCTTATATTGGGGCAAAAAGACAAAAATTTCTTTATTTTCGGGAAAAAGGCAGAAATTGCACGTATTTTGAGTAATTAAAAATGCGAAAAATCCCCTTATTTTGGGGCAAAAATGAAGAAATTTTCCTTTTTTATGGCAAAAAGTTATACATTCCCTTTATTTTCGGGCAAAAAGTCAGAAATTCCCCGTTTTTTGGAGCAAAATTGCAGAAATTCCCCTAATTTTGGGGCAAAAAGGCAGAAATTCGCCTTATTTTTCGGTAAAACTGCAGAAATTTCACTTATTTCGCGGCAAAATGGCACAAATTCCCCATATTTTCGGCGAAAAAGGCAGAAAGTCCCCGTATTTTGGAGCAAAATTGCAGAAATTTACATAATTTTGGGGTAAAAAATACAGTAATTTTATTTATTTTGGGGGAAAAGGCAGAAACTCCTCTTATTTTAAAGCAAAATTGCAGAAATTTCCCTTATTTAGGGGCAAAAAACAGAAATTTCCTTTATTTTGGGGCAAAAATGCAGAAATTCACCTTATTTTGGGTTAAAATTGCAAATATTTCACATATTTCAGGGCAAAAAGGCAGAAATTTCCCTTATTTTGGGGCAAAATTGCAGAAATTTCACTTATTTCAGGGTAATAAGTCAGAAATTTTCCTTATTTTGAGGTAAAAAAGACAGAAATTCCTATAGTTTTGGGGGAAAAAGACAGAAATTCCACTTATTTAGAGGCTAAAAGGCAGAAATTCCCCTTATTTTGGAGCAAAAATGAAGACATTTTCCATTTTTATGGAAAAAAATATGCATTCTCCCCTTATTTTCAGAAAAAAGGCAGAAATTCCCCGTATTTTGGAGCAAAATTGCAGAAAATCCCCTAATTGTGGGGAAAAAAGGCAGAAATTCTCTATATGTTTGGGCAAAATACAGAAACTCTCCTTATTTTGGGGCAAAACTCAGAAATTCCACTTATTTAGAGGCAAAATGGCAGAAATTGCTTTTATTTTGGAGTAAAAATTAAGAAATTTACCTTTTTTATGGCAAAAAGTTATGCATTCCCCTTATTTTCAGGCAAAAAGGCAGAAATGCCCCGTATTTTAAAGCAAAATTGCAGAAATTCCCCTAATTTTGGGGCAAAAGGCAGAAATTCCCATTATTTTCGAGTAAAATTGCAGAAATTTAAAATATTTCAGGGCAAAATGGCAGAAATTCCCCTTATTTTGAGGCAAAAGGATGAAATCCCTAATTTTTGGCTAAAATTGAATAAATTTCAATTATTTCGGGACAAAAAAGCAGAAATTCCACTTAATTTCAGGCAAAAAGGCAGAAATGACCTGTATTTTGGAGCAAAATTGCAGAAATTCCCCTAATATTGGTGCAAAAATGCAGAAATTCTTTTTATTTTGGGGCAAAAATGCAGAAATCCTCCATATTTTGGTGCAAAAAGGCTGAAATTCCCCTCATTTTGAGGAAAAATGCTGAAATTCCCCATATTTTGGGGCAAAGGCAGAAATTCCCCTTATTTTGAAGCAAAAAGGCACAAATTTCCCTTATTTTCAGGCAAAATAGCACAAATTTCATTTATTTCAGGGCAAAAATTCAGAAATTCCCCTTATTTTGGGGCAAAAAGTAGAAATTTCTTTTATTATGGTACAAAATTGAAGAAATTTTCCTTATTTTGGAACTAAAAGGCAGAAATTCCCCATATTTTTGGGCAAAAGGCAGAAATTCTTCTTATTTTGAGGTAAAATGCAGAAATTTCCTTTATTTAGAGGTAAAATGCAGAAATTACCCAAATATTGGGGGAAAATGCAGAAATTCCCTTTATTTTGGAAATAAAAGGCAGAAATTTCCCGTATTTTGAAGCAAAATTGCAGAATTTCTCATAATTTTTCGGCAAAAAGGCAGAAATTCTCCTTATTTTGGAATAAAAAGACAGAAAATTTCCTTTTTTCGGGAGCAAAAAGTCAGAAATTCCCCTTATTTTGGGGCAAAATTGCAGAAATTTCCTTTACATTTGAGCAGAATTGCAGAAATTTCCCTTATTTTGGGGCAAAATTGCAAAAATTTCACTTATTACAGAAAAAAGGTAGAAATTTTCTTATTTTGGGGCAAAAAGGCAGAAATTCCCCTTATTTTGAGGTAAAAAGGCTAAAATTTCCCTTATTTTCAGGCAAAAAGTCAGAAATTCTCCTTATTTTGGGTCAAAAAGACAGAAATTTTGTTTATTTTTGGGGAAAAGGCAGAAATTGCACTTATTTTGAGTCAAAAAGGTGGAAAATCCCCTTATTTTAGGGCAAAAATTAAGAAATTTCCCTTTTTTATGGCAAAAAGGTATACATTCCTTTCTTTTTCGGGCAAAAAGGCAGAAATTCTCCGTATTTTGGAGCAAAATTGCAGAAATTCCTCTAATTTTGGGGCAAAAAGGCAGAAATTCCCTTTATTTTGGGGTAAAAATGCAGAAATTTTACTTATTTCACAGCAAAGTGGCAGAAATTCCCCTTATTTTTGGCGAAAAAGGCAGAAAATACCTGTATTGTGGAGCAAAATTGCAGAAATTCACTTATTTTGGGGAAAAAATACAGTAATTTTCTTTATTTTGGGGCAAAAAGGCAGATATTCTCCTTATTTTGGGGCAAAAGGCAGAAATTCCCATTATTTTAGGGCAAAATTGCAGAAATTTTCTTTATTTGGGGCCAAAAAACAGAAATTCCCCTTATTTTGGGGCAAAATTGCAGAAATTTCCCATATTATGGGGAAAAATTGCAGAAATTTCCCT
Organism: Micromys minutus; assembly: GCF_963924665.1. Classification (NCBI taxonomy): domain Eukaryota; kingdom Metazoa; phylum Chordata; class Mammalia; order Rodentia; family Muridae; genus Micromys; species Micromys minutus. The sequence continues at coordinate 1,521,315 of NW_027667905.1, read as the reverse complement.
TATTTTAAGGCAAAATTGCAGAAATTTCACTTATTTCAGAGAAAAAAAGCAAAAATTTTTCTTATTTTGGTACAAAATAGCAGAAATTCCAATTATTTTGTAGCAAAAAGGCAGAAATTCACCTTATTTTGGGTTAAAATTGCAAATATTTCACATATTTCAGGGCAAAAAGGCAGAAATTTACCTTATTTTGAGGCAAAATTGCAGAAATTTCTCTTATTTCAGGGTAATAAGTCAGAAATTTTTCTTATTTTGAGGCAAAAAAGAAAGAAATTCCCTTAGTTTTGGGGGAAAAAGACAGAAATTCCACTTATTTAGAGGCAAAAAGGCAGAAATTTCCCTTATTTTGGAGCAAAAATTAAGACAATTCCCATTTTTATGGCAAAAAAGTATGCATTCCCATTATTTTCGGGCAAAAAGACAGAAATTCCCCGTTTTTTGGAGCAAAATTGCAGAAAATCCCCTAATTGTGGGGAAAAAAGGCAGAAATTCTCTATATGTTGGGGCAAAATACAGAAATTCTCCTTATTTTGGGGCAAAACTCAGAAATTCCACTTATTTAGAGGCAAAATGGCAGAAATTCCTCTTATTTTGGAGCAAAAATGAAGAAATTTCCCTTTTTTATGGCAATAAGGTATTCATTCCCTTTATTTTCGGGCAAAAAGGCAGAAATTCCCCGTATTTTGGAACAAAATTGCAGAAATTCCCCTAATTTTGGGACAAAAGGCAGAAATTCCCCTTATTTTGGAGTAAAATTGCAGAAATTTCAAATATTTCAAGCCAAATGGCAGAAATTCCCCTTATTTTGGGGCAAAAAGATGAAATCCCTAATTTTTGGCTAAGATTGAAGAAATTTCACTTATTTCGGGACAAAAAGGCAGAAATTCCACTTAATTTCGGGCAAAAAGGCAGAAATGACCCGTATTTTGGAGCAAAATTGCAGTAATTCCTTTAATATTGGTGCAAAAATGCAGAAATTCCATTTATTTTGGGGCAAAAAAGCAGAAATTCTCCATACTTTGGTGCAAAACTGCTGAAATTCCCCTTATTTTGAGGTAAAATGCTGAAATTCCACATATTTTGGGGCAAAGGCAGAAATTCCTTTTATTTTGAAGCAAAAAGGCACAAATTTCCCTTATTTTCGGGCAAAATAGTAGAAATTTCATTTATTTCAAGGCAAAAATTCAGAAATTCCCATTATTTTGGGGCAAAAAGTAGAAATTTCTTTTATTATGGTACAAAATTGAAGAAATTTTCCTTATTTTGAAACAAAAAAGCAGAAATTCCCCATATTTTGGGGCAAAAGGCAGAAATTCTTCTTATTTTGAGGTAAAATGCAGAAATTCCCTTTATTTAGAGGTAAAATGCAGAAATTACCCAAATATTGGGGGAAAATGCAGAAATTCCTTTATTTTAGGGATAAAAGTCAGAAATTCCCCGTATTTTGAAGCAAAATTGCAGAAATTCTCATAATTTTCTGGCAAAAAGTCAGAAATTCTCCTTATTTTGGAGCAAAAAGACAGAAAATTTCCTTTTTTCGGGAGCAAAAAGTCAGAAATTCCCCTTATTTTGGGGCAAAATTGCAGAAATTTCCTTTACATTGTGGCAAAATTGCAGAAATTTCCCTTATTTTGGGGCAAAATTGCAGAAATTTCACTTATTTCAGGGTAATAAGTCAGAAATTCCCCTTATTTTGGGGCAAAAAAGACAGAAATTCCCTTTGTTTTGGGGGAAAAAGACAGAAATTCCACTTAGTTAGAGGCAAAAATGCAGAAATTCCCCTTATTTTGGAGCAAAAATGAAGAAATTTTCCTTTTTATGGCAAAAAGTTATGCATTCCCATTATTTTCGTGCAAAAAGGCAGAAATACCCCGTATTTTGGAGCAAAATTGCAGAAATTGCCCTAATTTTGGGGCAAAAGGCAGAAATTCCCTTTATTTTGTGGCAAAAATCAGAAATTCCCCTTATTTTGGGGCAAAATTCAAAAAATTTCCTTTATTTTGGGGCAAAATTGCAGGAATTTACCTTATTTTGGGGCAAAATAGCAGAAATTTACTTTATTTGTGGCAAAATTGCATAAAATTCACTTATTTTCAAGTAAAAAGGCTGAAATTTCCTTTATTTTGGGGCAAAAAAAGAGAAATTCCCCTTATTTTGGGGCAAAATTGCAGAAATTTCCCTTATTATGGAAAAATTGCAGAAATTTCCCTTATTTTAGGGCAAAATTGCAGAAATTTCACTTATTTCAGGGTAATAAGTCAGAAATTCCCGCTTATTTTGGGGCAAAAAATATAGAAATTCCCGTTGTTTTGGGGGAATAAGATAGAAATTCCACTTATTTAGAGGCAAAAAGGCAGAAATTCCCCTTATTTTGGGGCAAAATTGCAGAAATTTCCTTTACATTGGGGCAAAATTGCAGAAATTTCCCTTATTTTGGGGCAAAATTGCAGAAATTTCACTTATTTCAGGGTAATAAGTCAGAAATTCCCCTTATTTTGGGGCAAAAAAGACAAATATTCTCTTTGTTTTGGGGGAAAAAGACAGAAATTCCACTTAGTTAGAGGCAAAAATGCAGAAATTCCCCTTATTTTGGAGCAAAAATGAAGAAATTTTCCTTTTTATGGCAAAAAGGTATGCATTCCCATTATTTTCTGGCAAAAAGGCAGAAATTCCCCGTATTTTGGAGCAAAATTGCAGAAATTCCCCTAATTTTGGGGCAAAAGGCAGAAATTCCCTTTATTTTGGGACAAAATTCAGACATTCCCCTTATTTTGGGGCAAAATTCAAGAAATTTCCTTTATTTTGGGGTAAAATTGCAGGAATTTACCTTATTTTGGGGCAAAATTGCAGAAATTTGCTTAATTTGGGGCAAAATTGCATAAAATTCGCTTATTTTCAGGTAAAAAGGCGGAAATTTTCTTTATTTTGGGGCAAAAAAGAGAAATTCCCGTTATTTTGTGGCAAAATTGCAGAAATTTCTTTTGTTATGGGAAAAAATTGCAGAAATTTCCCTTATTTTAGGACAAAATTGCAGAAATTTCACTTATTTCAGAGAAATAAAGCAAAAATTTTTCTTATTTTGGGGCAAAAAGGTAGAAAATCTCATTATTTTAGGGCAAAAAGGCAGAAATTCACCTTATTTTGCGGTAAAATTGCAGAAATTTCACATATTTCAGGGCAAAAAGGCAGAAATTTCCCTTTTTTGGGGGCAAAATTGCAGAAATTTCACTTATTTCATGGTAATAAGTCAGAAATTCCCCCTTATTTTGGGGCTAAAAATACAGAAATTCCCGTTGTTTTGGGGAAAAAAGAGAGAAATTCCACTTATTTAGAGTCAAAAAGGGAGAAATTCCCATTATTTTGGAGCAAATATGAAGAAATTTCCCTTTTTTATGGCAAAAAGATATGCATTTCCCTTATTTTTGGGAAAAAAGGCAGAAATTCTTCGTATTTTGGAGCAAAATTGCAGAAATTCCCCTAATTCTGGGGCAAAAGGCAGAAATTCCCTATATGTTGGGGCAAAATAACAGAAATTCTCCTTATTTTGGGGCAAAACTCAGAAATTCCACTTCTTTTGGGGCAAAATTCCAGAAATTTCCTTTATTTTGGGGCAAAATTGTAGAAATTTCACTTATTTTGGGGCAAAATTGCAGAAATTTCACTTATTTCAGGGAAAAAAGTCAGAAATTTTCCTTATTTTGGGGCAAAATAACAGAAATTCCTAATATTTTGTGGCAAAAATGCAGAAATTCCTCTTTTTGAGGTAAAAAGGCTGAATTCCCCTTATTTTGGGGCAAAATAACAGAAATTCCTAATATTTTGTGGCAAAATTGCAGAAATTTCACTTATTTCAGGGTAATGAGTCAGAAATTCCTCTTATTTTGGGGCAAAAAAGAGAGAAATTCCCTTTGTTTTGTGGGAAAAAGACAGAAATTCCACTTATTTAGAGGCAAAAAGGCAGAAATTCCCCTTATTTTGGAGCAAAAATGAAGAAATTTCATTTTTTATGGCAAAAAGGTATGCATTCCTATTATTTTCCGGCAAAAACGCAGAAATTCCCTGTATTTTGGAGCAAAAAGGCAGAAATTCCCCGTATTTCGGAGCAAAATTGCAGAAAATCCCCTAATTTTGGGGCAAAAATCAGAAACTCTCTTAATTTTGGGTCAAAATTCAAGAAATTCCCTTTATTTTTGGGCAAAATTGCAGAAATTTCCCTTATTTGGGGCAAAATTGCAGAAATTTCACTTATTTTCAGGAATAAGGGTTGATATATCCTTTATTTTGGGGCAAAAAGGGAGAAATTTCTCTTATTTTGGGGCAAAATTGCAAAAATTTCTCTCATTATGGGGAAAAATTGCAGAAATTTTCTTTATTTTAGAAGAAAATTGCAGAAATTTCACTTATTTCAGAGAAAAAAAGCAAAAATTTTGCTTATTTTGGGGCAAAAAGGCTGAAATTCCCATTATTTTGGGGCAAAAAGGCAGAAATTCGACTTATTTTGGGGTAAAATTGCAGAAATTCCCCTAATTTAGGGGCAAAAGGCAGAAATTCCCTTTATTTTGGGGCAAAAATCATAAATTCCCCTTATTTTGGGGCAAAATTCAAGAAATTTCCTTTAATTTGGGGCAAAATTGCAGGAATTTACCTTATTTTGGGGCAAAATTGCAGAAATTTTTCTCATTTGGGGCAAAATTGCAGAAACTTCAATTATTTTCAGGTAAAAAGGCTGAAATTTCTTTTATTTTGGGGCAAAAAGGGAGAAATTCCCCTAATTTTGGGGCAAAATTGAAGAAATTTTTTTTGTTATTGAAAAAAATTGCAGAAATTTTCCTTATTTTAGGGCAAAATTGCAGAAATTTCACTTATTTCAGAAAAAAAACGCAAAAATTTTTCTTATTTTGGGGCAAAAGGCAGAAATTCCCATTATTTTGGGGCAAAAAGGCAGAAATTTCCCTTATTTTGGGGTAAAATTGCAGAAATTTCACATATTTCAGGGCAAAAAGGCAGAAATTTCCCTTATTTTGGGGCAAAATTGCAGAAATTTCACTTATTTCATGGTAATAAGTCAGAAATTACTTTTATTTTGGGGCAAAAAAGACAAAAATTCCTTTTGTTTTGGGGGAAAAAGACAGAAATTCAACTTATTTAGAGGCAAAAAGGCAGAAATTCCCATTATTTTGGAGCAAAAATGAAAAAATTTCCCTTTTTTATGGCAAAAAGTTATGCATTCCCCTTATTTTCGGGCAAAAAGGCAGAAATTCCCCGTATTTTGGAGCAAAATTGCAGAAATTCCCCTAATTGTTGGGCAAAAATGCAGAAATTCCTAATATGTTGGGGCAAAAAGACAGAAATTCTCCTTATTTAAAGGCATAATTCAGAAATTCCACTTATTTTGGGGAAAAAATCCAAAATTTCTCTTATTTTGGGGCAAAATTGCACAAATTTCACTTATTTCAGGGAAAAAAGGCAGAAATTTTCCTTATTTTGGGGCAAAAATGTAGAAATTCTTAATATTTTGTGGCAAAAATGCCGAAATTCTATTTATTTTGGGGCAAAAAAGCAGAAATTGTCCATATTTTGGTGCAAAACTGCTGAAATTCCCCTTATTTTGAGGTAAAATGGTGAAATTCCACATATTTTGGGGCAAAGGCAGAAATTCCTTTTATTTTGAAGATAAAAGGCACAAATTTCCCTTATTTTCGGGCAAAATAGTAGAAATTTCATTTATTTCAAGGCAAAAATTCAGAAATTCCCATTATTTTGGGGCAAAAAGTAGAAATTTCTTTTATTATGGTACAAAATTGAAGAAATTTTCCTTATTTTGGAACAAAAAGGCAGAAATTCCCCATATTTTGGGGCAAAAGGCAGAAATTCTTCTTATTTTGAGGTAAAATGCAGAAATTCCCTTTATTTAGAGGTAAAATGCAGAAATTACCCAAATATTGGGGGAAAATGCAGAAATTCCTTTATTTTGGGGATTAAAGGCAGAAATTCCCCATATTTTGAAGCAAAATTGCAGAAATTCTCATAATTTTCTGGCAAAAAGTCAGAAATTCTCCTTATTTTGGAGCAAAAAGACAGAAAATTTCCTTTTTTCGGGATTAAAAAGTCAGAAATTCCCCTTATTTTGGGGCAAAATTGCAGAAATTTCCTTTACATTTGAGCAAAATTGCAGAAATTTCTTTTATTTTGGGGCAAAATTGCAAAAATTTCACTTATTACAGAAAAAAGGTAGAAATTTTCTTATTTTGTGGCAAAAAGGAAGAAATTCCCCTTATTTTGAGGTAAAAAGGCTAAAATTTCCCTTATTTTCGGGAAAAAAGTCAGAAATTCCCCTTATTTTGGGGTAAAAATACAGAAATTTCGTTTATTTTTGGTGAAAAGGCAAAAATTTCACTTATTTCACGGCAAAGTGGCATAAATTCCCCTTATTTTCGGCGAAAAAGGCAGAAAATCCCCGTATTTTGGAGCAAAATTGCAGAAATTCACTTATTTTGTGTTAAAAAATACAGTAATTTTCTTTATTTTGGGGCAAAAAGGCAGATATTCTCCTTATTTTGGGGCAAAAGGCAGAAATTCCTCTTATTTTAGGGCCAAATTGCAGAAATTTTCCTTATTTGTGGTCAAAAAACAGAAATTCCCATTATTTTGAGGCAAAATTGCAGAAATTTCCCATATTATGGGGAAAAAATTGCAGAAATTTCCCTTATTTTAGGGCAAAATTGCAGAAATTTCACTTATTTCAGAGAAAAAAAGCAAAAATTTTTCTTATTTTGGGGCAAAAAGGCAGAAAATCCCATTATTTTGGGGCAAAAAGGCAGAAATTCACCATATTTTGGGTTAAAATTGCAGATATTTCACATATTTCAGGGCAAAAAGGCAGAAATTTCCCTTATTAGGGGGAAAATTGCAGAAATTTCACTTATTTCATGGTAATAAGTCAGAAATTTTCCTTATTTTTGGGCAAAAAAGACAGAAATTCCCTTAGTTTTGGGGGAAAAAGACAGAAATTCCACTTATTTAGAGGCAAAAAGGCAGAAATTCCCCTTATTTTGGAGCAAAAATGAAGACATTTCCCTTTTTTATGGCAAAAAAGTATGCATTCCCCTTATTTTCGGGCAAAAAGGCAGAAATTCCCCGTATTTTGGAGCAAAAGCGCAGAAAATCTCCTAATTGTGGGGCAAAAAGGCAGAAATTCTCTATATGTTGGGGCAAAATACAGAAATTCTCCTTATTTTGAGGCAAAACTCAGAAATTCCCCTTATTTTGGGGCAAAATTCATGAAATTTTTCTTATTTTAGGGCAAAATTGCAGAAATTTCACTTACTTTGTGGCAAAATTGCAGAAATTTCACTTATTTCAGAAAAAAAGGCAGAAATTTTCTTTTTTGGAGTAAAAAGTCAGAAATTCCTAATATTTTGTGGCAAAAATGCAGAAATTCCCCTTATTTTGAGGTAAAAATGCTGAAATTCCCCTTATTTGGGGGCAAAAAGGTAGAAATTTCCCTTATTTTGGGGCAAAATTGCAGAAATTTCACTTATTATGGGGCAAAATTGCCGAAATTTCACTTATTTCAGGGGAAAAAAGCAGAATTTTTTTTATTTTGGGGCAAAAAGGCAGAAATTTCCCATATTTTGGGGCAAAAATACAGAAATAACCATTATTTTGAGGTAAAAAGGCTGAAATTCCCTTTATTTGGGGGCAAAAAAGCAGATATTTTCCTTATTTTGGGGAAAAATTGCAGAAATTTCACTTATTTAAGGGTAATATGCCAGAAATTTTTCTTATTTGGGGGCAAAAAAGACAAAAATTCTCCTTATTTTGGGGCAAAACTCAGAAATTCCACTTATTTTGGGGAAAAATTTCAGTAATTTCACTTATTTTGGGGCCAAATTGTAGAAATCTCACTTATTTTGTGGCAAAATTGCAGAAATTTCACTTATTTTGAGGTAAACAGGCTGAAATTCCCCTTATTTGGGGGCCAAAAGGCAGAAATTTCCCTTATTTTGGGGGAAAATTGCAGAAATTTCACTTATTTCAGGGTAATAAGTCAGAAATTTTTTTTATTTTGGGGCAAAAAAAAAAAGAAATTCCCTTTGTTTGGGGGAAAGACAGAAATTCCACTTATTTAGAGGAAAAAAAGCAGAAATTCCCCTTATTTTGTTGGAAAAATGAAGAAATTTCCCTTTTTTATGGCAAAAAGGTATGCATTCTTCTTATTTTCTGGCAAAAAGGCAGAACTTCCCCGTATTTTGGAGCAAAATTGCCGAAATTCCCCTAATTGTGGGGCAAACAGGCAGAAATTCCCTATATGTTTGTGCAAAAAAACAGAAATTTTCCTTATTTTTGGGCAAAACTCATAAATTCCACTTATTTTGGGGCAAAATTCCAGAAATTTCCCTTATTTTGGGGCAAAATTGCAGAAATTTCACTTATTTTGTGGCAAAATTGCAGAAATTTCTCTTATTTCAGGGAAAATAACAGAAATTTTCTTATTTTGTGGGAAAAGGCAGAAATTTCTTTTATTTTGGTACAAAATTGTAGAAATTTTTCTTATTTTGGGCAGAGGCAGAAATTTCCCATATTTTGTGGCAAAAATGCAGAAATTCCTCTTATTTTGAGGTAAAAAGGCTGAAATTCCCATTATTTTGGGGCAAAAAGTAAGAAATTCTTCTTATTTTGGGTCAAAATGCAGACATTTCCCTTATTTTGGGGAAAAATTTTAGAAATTTAACTTATTTCAGGGCAAAAATCAGAAATTCCCGTTATTTTGGGGCAAAAAGACAGAAATTCCGTATATTTTTGTGAAAATTCAGAAATTGCACTTATTTTGAGTCAAAAAGGCGGCAAATCCCCTTATTTTGGGGTAAAAATGAAGAAATTTCTCTTTTTTATGGCAAAAAGTATACATTCCCTCTATTTTCAGGCAAAAAGGCAGAAATTCCCCTTATTTTGGAGCAAAAGTGCAGAAAATCTCCTAATTGTGGGGCAAAAAGGCAGAAATTCTCTATATGTTGGGGCAAAATACAGAAATTCTCCTTATTTTGGGGCAAAACTCAGAAATTCCACTTATTTAGAGGCAAAATGGCAGAAATTCCTCTTATTTTGGAGCAAAAATGAAGAAATTTCCCTTTTTTATTGCACAAAGGTATGCATTCCCCTTATTTTTGGGCAAAAAGAGAAATTCCCCGTTTTTTGGAGCAAAATTGCAGAAAATCCCCTAATTGTGGGGAAAAAAGGCAGAAATTCTCTATATGTTGGGGCAAAATACAGAAATTCTCCTTATTTTGGGGCAAAACTCAGAAATTCCACTTATTTAGAGGCAAAATGGCAGAAATTCCTCTTATTTTGGAGCAAAAATGAAGAAATTTCCCTATTTATTGCAAAAAGTTATGCATTCCCCTTATTTTCGGGCAAAAAAGCAGAAATTCCCCGTATTTTGGAGCAAAATTGCAGAAAATCCCCTAATTGTGGGGCAAAAAGGCAGAAATTCTCTATATGTTGGGGCAAAATACAGAAATTCTCCTTATTTTGGGGCAAAACTCAGAAATTCCACTTATTTAGAGGCAAAATGGCAGAAATTCCTCTTATTTTGGAGCAAAAATAAAGAAATTTCCCTTTTTAATGGCAAAAGGTATGCATTCCCCTTATTTTCGGGCTTAAAAGCAGAAATTCCCCGTATTTTGGAGCAAAATTGCAGAAATTCCCCTAATTTTGGGGCAAAAGGCAGAAATTCCCTTTATTTTTGGGCAAAAATCAGAAGTTCCTCTTATTTTGGGCAAAATTTCAGAAATTTCCTTTATTTTGGGGCAAAATTGCAGGAATTTACCTTATTTTGGGGCAAAATTGCAGAAAATTCCCTTATTTGGGGCAAAATTGCAGAAATTTCACTTATTTTCAGGTAAAAAGTGTAAAAAAGTTGCAGAAATTTTCCTTATTTTGGTGCAAAAATGCAGAAATTCCTTATATTTTATGGCAAAAACGCAGAAATTTTTCTTATTTTGAGGTAATAAGGCTGAAATTCCCCTTATTTTGGGGCAAAAAGGCAGAAATTTCCCTTATTTCGGGGTAAAATTGCAGAAATTTGAAATATTTTAGGGCAAAATGGCAGAAATTCCCCTTATTTTGGGGCAAAAAATGAAATCCCTAATTTTTGGCTAAAATTGAAGAAATTTCACTTATTTCGGGACAGAAAGGCAGAAATTCCACTTACTTTCGGGCAAAAAGGCAGAAATGACCCGTATTTTGGAGCAAAATTGAAGAAATTTCCGTAATATTGGTGCAAAAATGCAGAAATTCCCTCTATTTTGGGGCAAAAAGGCAGAAATTCTCCATATTTTGGTGCAAAAAGGCTCAAATTCCCCTTATTTTGAGGTAAAATGCTGAAATTCCCCATATTTTGGGGCAAAGGCATAACTTTTCCTTATTTTGGGGCAAAATGGCACAAATTTCCCTTATTTTTGGGCAAAATAGCAGAAATTTCATTTATTTCAGGGCAAAAAGTAAGACATTCCCCTTATTTTGGTGCAAAAAGCAGAAATTTCTTTTATTATGGTACAAAATTGAAGAAATTTTCCTTATTTTGGAACAAAAAGGCAGAAATTCCTAGTATTTTGGGGCAAAAGGCAGAAATTCTTCTTATTTTGAGGTAAAATGCAGAAATTCCCCTTATTTAGAGGTAAAATGCAGAAATTCCCTTTATTTTGGGGCTAAAAGGGAGAAATTCCCCGTATTTTGGGGCAAAATTGCCGAAATTCCCCTAATTTGGGGACAAAAGGCAGAAATTCCCCTTACTTTGGGGTAAAATTGAAAAAATTTCAAATATTTCAGGGCAAAATGGCAGAAATTCCCCTTATTTTGGGGCAAAAAGATGAAATCCATAATTTTTGGCTGAAATTGAAGAAATTTCACTTATTTCGGGACAAAAAGGCAGAAATTCCACTTAATTTCGGGCAAAAAGGCAGAAATGACCCGTATTTTGGAGCAAAATTGCAGAAATTGCCCTAATATTTGTGCAAAAATGCAGAAATTCCCTTCATTTTGGGGCAAAAAGGCAGAAATTCTCCATATTTTTGTGCAAAAAGGCTGAAATTTCCCTTATTTTGAGGTAAAATGCTGAAATTCCCCATATTTTGGGGCCAAAGGCAGAAATTCCCCTTATTTTGGGGCACAAAGGCACAAATTTCCCTTATTTTCGGACAAAATTGCAGAAATTTCATTTATTTCAGGGCAAAAATTCAGAAATTCTCCTTATTTTGGGGCAAAAAGCAGAAATTTCTTTTATTATGGTTCAAAATTGAAGAAATTTTACTTATTTTGAAACAAAAAGTCAGAAATTCCCCATATTTTGGGGCAAAAGGCAGAAATTCTTCTTATTTTGAGGTAAAATGCAGAAATTGTTTTTTTTTAGAGTAAAAATGCAGAAATTCCCTTTATTTTGGGGCTAAAAAGCAGAAATTTCCTGTATTTTGTGGCAAAATTGCAGAAATTTTCATAATTTTCGGCCAAAAAAAAAAGAAATTCTTCTTTTTTTGGGGCAAAAAGACAGAAAATCGCCTTTTTTTGGGAGCAAAAAGTCAGAAATTCCCTTTATTTTGGGCCAAAATTGCAGAAATTTCCTTTACATTTGGGCAAAATTGCAGAACTTTCCCTTAATTTGGGGCAAAATTGCAGAACTTTAACTTATTTCAGAAAAAAGGCAGTATTTTCTTATTTTGGGGCAAAAAGGCAGAAATTTCTTTTATTTTGGTATAAAATTGCAGAAATTTTTCTTATTTTGGGGCAAAAAGGCAGAGATTCTCCATATTTTGGGGCAAAAAGGTGGAAATTCCCCTTATTTTGAGGTAAAAAGGCTGAAATTCCCTTTATTTTCGGGCAAAAAGTCAGAAATTCCTTTTATTTTGGGGCAAAAAGACAGAAATTTCGTTTATTTTTGGGAAAAAGGCAGAAATTGCACTTATTTTGAGTAAAAAAGGCGGAAAATCCCCTTATTTTGGGGCAAAAAAGAAGAAATTTCCCTTTTTTATGGCAAAAGGTATACATTCCCTTTATTTTCGGGCAAAAAAGTAGAAATTCCCTATATTTTGGAGCAAAATTGCAGAAATTTCTTTAATTTTGAGAAAAAAAGGCAGAAATTCCCCTTATTTTGGGGTAAAACTTCAGAAATTTCACTTATTTCACGGCAAAATGGAAGAAATTTCCTTTATTTTGGGCGAAAAAGGCAGAAAATCCCCATATTTAGGAGCAAAATTGCAGAAATTCACCTAATTTTGGGGTAAAAAATACAGTAATTTTCTTTATTTTGGGGCAAAAAGGCAGATATTCTCCTTATTTTGGGGCAAAAGGCAGAAATTCCCCTTATTTTACGGCAAAATTGCAGAAATTTCCCTTTTTTGGGGGCAAAAAAGAGAAATTCCCCTTATTTGGGGCAAAATTGCAGAAATTTCCCTTATTATGGGGAAAAATTGCAGATATTTCCATTATTTTAGGGCAAAATTGCAGAAATTTCACTTATTTCAGAGAAAAAAAGCAAAAATTTTTCTTATTTTGGGGCAAAAAGGCAGAAATTCCCATTATTTTGGGGCAAAAGGGCAGAAATTCACCTTATTTTGGGTTAAAATTGCAAAAATGTCACATATTTCAGGGCAAAAAGGCAGAAATTTCTTTTATTTTGGGGCAAAATTGGAGAAATTTCACTTATTTCAGGGTAATAAGTCAGAAATTTTCCTTATTTTGGGGCAAAAAACAAACAGAAATTCTTTTTGTTTTGGGGGAAAAAGACAGAAATTCCACTTATTTAGAGGCAAAAAGGCAGAAATTTTCCTTATTTTGGAGCAAAAATGAAGAAATTTCTCTTTTTTTATGGCAAAAAGTTATGCATTCCCCTTATTTTCGGGCAAAAAGTCAAAAATTCCCCGTATTTTGGAGCAAAATTTCAGAAAATTTCCTAATTGTGGTGGAAAATGGCAGAAATTCTCTCTATGTTGAAGCAAAAAGACAGAAATTCTTTTTATTTTGGGGCAAAACTAAGAAATTCCACTTATTTAGAGTCAAAATGGCAGATATTCCTCTTATTTTGGAGCAAAAATGAAGAAATTTCCCTTTTTTATGGCAAAATGTATGCATTCTCTTTATTTTCGTGCAAAAAGGCAGAAATTCCCCGTATTTTAGGGTAAAATTGCAGAAATTTCAAATATTTCAGGGCAATATGGCAAAAATTCCCCTTATTTTGGGGCAAAAAGTTGAAATCCATAATTTTTGGCTAAAATTGAGAAAATTTCACTTATTTCCGGAAAAAAGGCAGAAATTCTACTTAATTTTGGGCAAAAAGGCAGAAATGACCCGTATTTTCGAGGAAAATTACAGAAATTCCGCTAATATTGGTGCAAAAATGCAGAAATTCAATTTATTTTGGGGCAAAAAGCAGAAATTCTTCATATTTTGGTGCAAAAAGGCTGAAATTCCCCATATTTTGAGGTAAAATGCTGAAATTCCCCATATTTTTGGGCAAAAGGCAAAAATTCCCCACATTTTGGGGCAAAAAGGCACAAATTTCCCTTATTTTCGGGCAAAATTGCAGAAATTTTATTTATTTCAGGGTAAAAAGTCAGAAATTCCCATTATTTTGGGGCAAAAAGCAGAAATTTTTTATTATGGTACAAAATTGAAGAAATTTTTCTTATTTTGGAACAAAAAGGCAGAAGTTCCCCATATTTTGGGGCAAAAGGCAGAAATTCTTCTTATTTTGAGGTAAAATGCAGAAATTCCCCTTATTTAGAGGTAAAATGCAGAAATTCCCCAAATATTGGGGGAAAATGCAGAAATTTCCTTTATTTTGAGGCTAAAAGGCAAAAATTCCCCGTATTTTGAAGCAAATTTGCAGAAATTCTCATAATTTTCAGGCAAAAAGGCAGAAATTCTCCTTATTTTGGGGCAAAAGACAGAAAATCTCCTTTTTTTGGGGGCAAAAAGTCAGAAATTCCCCTTATTTTGGGGCAAAATTGCAGAAATTTCCTTTACATTTGGGCAAAATTGCAGAAATTTTTCTTATTTTGGGGCAAAATTGCAGAAGTTTCACTTATTTTAGAAAAAATGCAGAAATTTTCTTATTTTGGGGCAAAAAGGCAGAAATTTCTTTTATTTTGGTACAAAATTGCAGAAATTATTCTTATTTTGGGGCAAAAAGGCAGAAATTCCCCATATTTTGGGGCAAAAAGGCTGAAATTCCCCTTATTTTCAGGCAAAAATTCAAATATTCCCCTTATGTGTGGGCAAAAAGACAGAAATTTCGTTTATTTTTAGGGTAAAGGCAGAAATTGCACTTATTTTGAGTCAAAAAGGTGGAAAATTTCCTTATTTTCGGGAAATAATGAAGAAATTTCCCTTCTTTATGGCAAAAGGGTATACATTCCCTTTATTTTCAGGCAAAAATTTAGAAATTCCCCGTATTTTGTAGCAAAATTGCAGATATTCCCCTAATTGTGGGGCAAATAGGCAGAAATTCCCAATATGTTGGGGCAAAAAGACAGAAATTCTCTTTATTTTGGGGCAAAACTCAGAAATTTCACTTATTTTAGGACAAAATTGCAAAAATTTCAGTTATTTCAGAGAAAAAAAGCAAAAATTTTTCTTATTTTGGGGCAAAAAGGCAGAAATTCCCATTATTTTGGGGCAAAAAGGCAGAAATTCACCTTATTTTGGGGTAAAATTTAGGAATTTCACATATTTCAGGGCAAAAAGAAAGAAATTTCCCTTATTTTGGGGCAAAATTGCAGAAATTTCAATTATTTCAGGGTAATAAGTCAGAAATTTTCTTTATTTTGGGGCAAAAATACAGAAATTACCTTTTTTGGGGGGGAAAATACAGAAATTCCACTTATTTAGAGGCAAAAAGGCAGAAATTCTCCTTATTTTCGAGCAAAAATGAAGAAATTTCAGTTTTTTAAGGCAAAAAGGTATTTATTCCCCTTATCTTCGGGCAAAAAGGCAGAAATTCACCGTATTTTGGAGCAAAATTGCAGAAATTCCCCTAATTTTGGGGCAAAAGGCAGAAATTCTCTTTATTTTTGGGCAAAAATCAGAAATTCCTTTAACTTTAGGGCAAAATTCCAGAAATTTCCTTTATTTTGGGGCAAAATTGCAGATTTTTAACTTATTTATGGGCAAAATTGCAGAATTTTCACTTATTTCAGGCAAAAAAGGCAGAAATTTTTCTTATTTTGTGGCAAAAACGCACAAATTCCTAATATTCTGTGGCAAAAATGCAGAAATTCCTCTTATTTTGAGGTAAAAAGGCTAAAATTTCCCGTATTTGGGGGCAAAAAGGCAGAATTTTTTTTTATTTTGGGGCAAAATTGCAGGAATTTACTTTATTTTGGGACAAAATTGCAGAAATTTCACTTATTTCAGGGTAATAAGTCAAAAATTTTCCTTATTTTAAGGCAAAAAAGACAGAAATTCTCTTTGTTGTTGGGGGAAAAGTCAGAAATTCCACTTATTTAGAGGAAAAAAGGCAGAAATTCCCCTTATTTTTGAGCAAAAATAAAGAAATTTCCCTTTTTTTTGGCAAAAAAAGTATGCATTCCCCTTATTTTCGGGCAAAAAGGCAGAAATTCCCCGTATTTTTGAGCAAAAGTGCAGAAAATACCATAATTGTGGGGCAAATAGGTAGAAATTCTCTATATGTTGGGGCAAAATAGAGAAATTCTCCTTATTTTGGGGCAAAACTCAGAAATTTCACTTATTTTAGGGCAAAATTGCAGAAATTTCAGTTATTTCAGAGAAAAAAAGTAAAAATTTTTCTTATTTTGTGGCAAAAAGGCAGAAATTCACCTTATTTTGGGGTAAAATTGCAGAAATTTCATGGCAAAAAGACAGAAATTTCCCTAATTTTGGGGCAAAATTGCAGAAATTTCACTTATTTCAGTGTAATAAGTCAGAAATTTTCTTTATTTTGGGGCAAAAATACAGAAATTACCTTTTTTGGGATGGAAAATACAGAAATTCCACTTATTTAGAGGCAAAAAGGCAGAAATTCCCCTTATTTTTGAGCAAAAATGAAGAAATTTCCCTTTTTTATGGCAAAAAGGTATGCATTCCCCTTATTTTCGGGCAAAAAGGCTGAAATTCCCCGTATTTTGGAGCAAAATTTCAGAAAATCCCCTAATTGTGGGGCAAAAAGGCAGAAATTCTCTATATGTTGGGGCAAAAATACAGAAATTCTTTTTATTTTGGGGCAAAACTAAGAAATTCCACTTATTTAGAGGTAAAATGGCAGAAATTCCTCTTATTTTGGAGCAAAAATGAAGAAATTTCCCTTTTTTATGGCAAAAAGTTATGCATTCTCTTTATTTTCGGGCAAAAAGGCAAAAATTCCCTGTATTTTGGAGGAAAATTGCAGAAAGTCCCCTAATTTTGGGGCAAAAGGCAGAAAATCCCCTTATTTTGGGGTAAAATTGCAGAAATTTCAAATATTTCAGGGCAAAATGGCAGAAATTCCCCTTATTTTGGGGCAAAAAGATGAAATCCCTAATTTTTGGCTAAAATTGAAGAAATTTCACTTATTTCGGGACAAAAAGGCAGAAATTCCCCTTAATTTCGGGCAAAAAGACAGAAATTCCCCTTATTTTGGAGCAAAATTGCAGAAATTCCCTTAATATTGGTGCAAAAATGCAGAAATTCCTATTATTTTGGGGCAAAATTGCAGAAATTTCCTTTTCATTTGGGCAAAATTGCAGAAATTTCTCTTATTTCAGAAAAAAAGCAGAAATTTTCTTATTTTGGGGCAAAAAGGCAGAAATTTCTTTTATTTTGGTACAAAATTGCAGAAATGATTCTTATTTTGGGGCAAAAATGCAGAAATTCCCCATATTTTGGGGCAAAAAGGCTGAAATTCCCCTTATTTTCAGGCAAAAATTCAGATATTCCCCTTATGTGTGGGCCAAAAGACAGAAATTTTGTTTATTTTTGGGGTAAAGGCAGAAATTGCACTTATTTTGAGTCAAAAAGAAGGAAAATTTCCTTATTTTCGGGCAAAAATGAAGAAATTTCCCTTTTTTATGGCAAAAAGGTATACATTCCCTTTATTTTCGGGCAAAAATGCAGAAATTCCCCGTATTTTGGAGCAAAATTGCAGAAATTCCTCTAATTGTGGAGCAAATAGGCAGAAATTCCCTATATGTTGGGGCAAAAAGACCGAAATTCTCCTTATTTTGGGGCAAAACTCAGAAATTTCACATATTTTAGGGCAAAATTGCAGAAATTTCAGTTATTTCAGAGAAAAAAAGTAAAAATTTTTCTTATTTTGGGGCAAAAAGGCAGAAATTCCCATTATTTTGGGGCAAAAAAGCAGAAATTCACCTTATTTTGGGGTAAAATTGCAGAAATTTCACGGCAAAAAGACAGAAATTTCCCTAATTTTGGGGCAAAATTGCCGAAATTTCACTTATTTCAGGGTAATAAGTCAGAAATTTTCTTTATTTTGGGGCAAAAATACAGAAATTACCTTTTTTGGGGTGGAAAATACAGAAATTCCACTTATTTAGAGGCAAAAAGGCAGAAATTCCCCTTATTTTGGAGCAAAATGAAGAAATTTCCCTTTTTTAAGGCAAAAAGGTATGCATTCCCCTTATTTTCGGGCAAAAAGGCAGAAATTCACCGTATTTTGGAGCAAAATTGCAGAAATTCCCCTAATTTTGAGGAAAAAGGCAGAAATTCTTTTTATTTTTGGGCAAAAATCAGAGATTTCCCTTACTGCGGGGCAAAATTCCAGAAATTTTCTTTATTTTGGGGCAATATTGCAGAAATTTAACTTATTTATGGGCAAAATTGCAGAATTTTCACTTATTACAGGGAAAAAAGGCAGAAATTTTTCTTATTTTGGGGCAAAAAGGCACAAATTCCAAATATTTTGTGGAAAAATGCAGAAATTTCCCTTATTTTGAGGTAAAAAGGCTGAAATTTCTCGTATTTGGGGGCAAAAAGGCAGAAATTTTTTTTAATTTTGGGACAAAATTGCAGGAATTTACTTTATTTTGGGGCAAAATTGCAGAAATTTCACTTATTTCAGGGTAATAAGTCAAAAATTTTCTTTTTTTTAGGGCAAAAAAGACAGAAATTCTCTTTTTTTTTGGGGAAAATGTCAGAAATTCCACTTATTTAGAGGAAAAAAGGCAGAAATTCCTTTTATTTTTGAGCAAAAATAAAGAAATTTCTCTTTTTTATGGCAAAAAGGTATGCATTCCTTTTATTTTCGGGCAAAAAGGCTGAAATTCCCCGTATTTTGGAGCAAAATTTCAGAAAATCCCCTAATTGTGGGGCAAAAAGGCAGAAATTCTCTATATGTTGGGGCAAAAATACAGAAATTCTTTTTATTTTGGGGCAAAACTCAGAAATTCCACTTATTTAGAGGCAAAATGGCAGAAATTCCTCTTATTTTGGAGCAAAAATGAAGAAATTTCCCTTTTTTATGGCAAAAAGGTATGCATTCTCTTTATTTTCGGGCAAAAAGGAAGAAATTCTCTGTATTTTGGAGCAATATTGCAGAAATTCCCCTAATTTTGGGGCAAAAGGCAGAAAATTCCCTTATTTTGGGGTAAAATTGCAGAAATTTCAAATATTTCAGGGCAAAATGGTAGAAATTCCCCTTATTTTGGGGCAAAAAGATGAAATCCCTAATTTTTGGCTAAAATTGAAGAAATTTCACTTATTTCGGGACAAAAAGGCAGAAATTCCCCTTAATTTCGGGCAAAAAGGCAGAAATTCCCCTTATTTAGAGGCAAAATTGCAGAAATTCCCTTAATATTGGTGCAAAAATGCAGAAATTCCCCTTATTTTGGGGCAAAATTGCAGAAATTTCCTTTACATTTGGGCAAAATTACAGAAATTTCTCTTATTTCAGAAAAAATGCAGAAATTTTCTTATTTTGGGGCAAAAAGGCAGAAATTTCTTTTATTTTGTTACAAAATTGCAGAAATTTTTCTTATTTTGGGGCAAAAATGCAGAAATTCCCCATATTTTGGGGTAAAAAGGCTGAAATTCCCCTTATTTTCAGGCAAAAATTCAGATATTCCCCTTATGTGTGGGCCAAAAGACAGAAATTTCGTTTATTTTTGGGGTAAAGGCAGAAATTGCACTTATTTTGAGTCAAAAAGGCAGAAAATTTCCTTATTTTCGGGCAAAAATGAAGAAATTTCCTTTTTTTATGGCAAAAAGGTATACATTCCCTTTATTTTCGGGCAAAAATTCAGAAATTCCCCGTATTTTGAAGCAAGATTGCAGAAATTCCCCTAATTGTGGGGCAAAAAGGCAGAAATTCCCTATATGTTGGGGCAAAAAGACCGAAATTCTCCTTATTTTGGGGCAAAACTCAGAAATTTCACTTATTTTAGGGCAAAATTGCAGAAATTTCAGTTATTTCAGAGAAAAAAAGCAAAAATTTTTCTTATTTTGGGGCAAAAAGGCAGAAATTCCCATTATTTTGGGGCAAAAAGGCAGAAATTCACCTTATTTTGGGGTAAAATTGCAGAAATTTCACGGCAAAATACAGAAATTTCCATTATTTTGGGGCAAAATTGCAGAAATTTCAATTATTTCAGGGTAATAAGTAAGAAATTTTCTTTATTTTGGGGCAAAAATACAGAAATTACCTTTTTTGGGGGGGAAAATACAGAAATTCCATTTATTTAGAGGCAAAAAGGCAGAAATTCCCCCTTATTTTGCAGCAAAAATGAAGAAATTTCCCTTTTTTATGGCAAAAAGGTATGCAATCCCCTTATTTTCGGGCAAAAAGGCAGAAATTCACCGTATTTTGGAGCAAAATTGCAGAAAGTCCCCTAATTTTGTGGCAAAAGGCAGAAATTCTCTCTATTTTGGGGCAAAAATCAGAAATTCGCCTTACTTTGGGGCAAAATTCCAGAAATTTCATTTATTTTGGGGCAAAATTGCAGAAATTTAACTTATTTATGGGCAAAATTGCAGAATTTTCACTTATTTCAGGGAAAAAAGGCAGAAAATTTCTTTATTTTTGGGGAAAAAAGGCACAAATTCCTAATATTTTGTGGCAAAAATGCAGAAATTCCCCTTATGTTAAGGTAAAAACGCTGAAATTTTTTTATTTTGGGGCAAAATTGCAGGAATTTACTTTATTTTGGGGCAAAATTGCAGAAATTTTACTTATTTCAGGGTAATAAGTCATAAATTTTCCTTATTTGACGGCAAAAAAGACAGAAATTCTCTTTGTTTTTGGAGAAAAAGTAAGAAATTCCACTTATTTAGAGGAAAAAAGGCAGAAATTCCCCTCATTTTGGAGCAAAAATGAAGAAATTTCTTTTTTTTATGGCAAAAAGGTATGCATTCCCCTTATTTTCGGGCAAAAGGGCAGAAATTCCCCATATTTTGGAGCAAAATTTAAGAAAATCCCCTAATTGTGGGGCAAAAAGGCAGAAATTCTCTATATGTTGGGGTAAAAATACAGAAATTCTTTATATTTGGGGGCAAAACTCAGAAATTCCACTTATTTAGAGGCAAAATGGCAGAAATTCCTCTTATTTTGGAGCAAAAATGAAAGGAAGAAAATCTCTTTATTTTGGGGCAAAATTGCAGAAATTCCCTTAATATTGGTGCAAAAATGCAGAAATTCCCTTTATTTTGGGGCAAAAAGGCAGAAATTCTCCATATTTTGGTGCAAAAAGGCTAAAATTCCCCTTATTTTGAGGTCAAATGCTGAAATTCCACATATTTTGGGGCAAAAGGCAGAAATTCCCCTCATTTTGGGGTAAAAAGGCACAAATTTCCCTTATTTTCGGGCAAAATTGCTGAAATTTCATTTATTTCAGTGTAAAAAGTCAGAAATTCCCCTTATTTTGAAGCAAAAAGCAGAAATTTATTTTATTATGGTACAAAATTGAAGAAATTTTCCTTATTTTGGAACAAAAAGGCAGAAATTCTTCATATTTTGGGGCAAAAGGCAGAAATTCTTTTTATTTTGAGGTAAAATGCAGAAATTTCCCTTATTTAGAGGTAAAATGCAGAAATTTACCAAATATTGGGGGAAAACGAAGAAATTCCCTTTATTTTGGTGCTAAAAAACAGAAATTCCCCATATTTTGAAGCAAAATCGCAGAAATTCTCATAATTTTCAGGCAAAAAGGCAGAAATTCTCCTTATTTTGGGGCAAAAAGACAGAAAATCTCCTTTTTTAGAGGGCAAAAAGTCAGAAATTCCCCTTATTTTGGGGCAAAATTGCAGAAATTTCATTTATATTTGGGCAAAATTGCAGAAATTTTCCTTATTTTGGGGCAAAATTGCAGAAATTTAACTTATTTCAGAAAAAATGCAGAAATTTTCTTATTTTGTGGCAAAAAAGCAGAAATTTCTATTATTTTAGTACAAAATTGCAGAAATTTTTCTAATTTGGGGCAAAAAGGCTGAAATTCCCCTTATTTTCGGGCAAAAAACAGAAATTCCCCTTGTGTTGGGGCACAAAGAAAGAAATTTAGTTTATTTTTGGGGAAAAGGCAAAATTGCATTTATTTTGACTCAAAAAGGCGGAAAATTTCTTATTTTTGGGCAAAAATGAAGAAATTTTCCTTTTTTATGGCAAAAAGTTATACATTCCCTTTATTTTTGGGCAAAAAGGCAAAAAATTCCCCGTATTTTGGAGCAAAATTGCAGAAATTCCCCTAATTGTGGGGCAAAAAGGCAGAAATTCCCTATATGTTGGGGCAAAAAGAGAGAAATTCTCTTTATTTTAGAGCAAAACTCAGATATTTTAATTATTTTAGGGCAAAATTGCAGAAATTTCAGTTATTTCAGAGAAAAAATGCAAAAATTTTTCTTATTTTGGGGCAAAAAGGCAGAAATTCCCATTATTTTGGGGCAAAAGGCAGAAATTCCCCTTATTTTGGGGTAAAATTGCAGAAATTTCACATATTTCAGGGCAAAAAGGCAGAAATTTCCCTTATTTTGGGGCAAAATTGCAGAAATTTCAGTTATTTCAGGGTAATAAGTCAGAAATTTTCCTTATTTTGGGGCAAAAAATACAGAAATTCCCTTTGTTTTCGGTGGAAAAGACAGAAATTCCACTTATTTAGAGGCAAAAAGGCAGAAATTCCCCTTATTTTGAAGCAAAAATGAAGAAATTTCCCTTTTTTATGGCAAAAAAGTATGCATTCCCCTTATTTTCGGGCAAAAAGGCAGAAATTCCCCGTATTTTGGAGTAAAATTGCAGAAATTCGCCTAATTTTGGGGAAAAAGGCAGAAATTCCCCTTATTTTGGGGTAAAATTGCAGAAATTTTAAATATTTCAGGGCAAAATGGCAGAAATTCCCCTTATTTTGGGGCAAAAAATGAAATCCATAATTTTTGGCTAAAATTGAGGAAATTTCACTTATTTCGGGACAAAAAGGCAGAAATTCCACTTAATTTCGGGCAAAAAAGCAGAAATGACCCGTATTTTGGAGCAAAATTGAAGAAATTCCCTTAATATTGTTGCAAAAATGCAGAAATTCCCTTTATTTTGGGGCAAAAAAGCAGAAATTCTCCATGTTTTGGTGTAAAAAGGCTGAAATTCCCCTTATTTTGAGGTAAAATTCTAAAATTCCCCATATTTTGGGGCAGAAGGCAGAAATTCCCCTCATTTTGGGGCAAAAAGGCACAAATTTCCCTTATTTTCGGGGAAATTGCAGAAATTTCATTTATTTCAGGGTAAAAAGTCAGAAATTCCCCTTATTTTGGGGCAAAAAGCAGAAATTTCTTTGATTATGGTACAAAATTGAAGAAATTTTACTTATTTTGAAACAAAAAGGCAGAAATTCCCCATATTTTGGGGCAAAAGGCAGAAATTCTTTTTATTTTGAGGTAAAATGCAGAAATTCCCCTTATTTAGAGGTAAAATGCTGAAATTCCCCAAATACTGGGCGGAAATGCAGAAATTCCCTTTATTTTGGGGCTAAAAAGCAGAAATTCCCTGTATTTTGAAGCAAAATTGCAGAAATTCTCCTTATTTTTGGGCAAAAAGACAGAAAATCTCCTTTTTTCGGGGGCAAAAAGTTAGAAATTCCCCTTATTTTGGGGCAAAATTGCAGAAATTTCCTTTACATTTAGGAAAAATTGCAGAAATTTCCCTTATTTTGGGTCAAAATTGCAGAAATTTCACTTATATCAGAAAAAATGAAGAAATTTTCTTATTTTGGGACAAAAAGGCAGAAATTTCTATTATTTGTTACAAAATTGCAGAAATTTTTCTTATTTTGGGGCAAAAAGGCAGAAATTCCCCATATTTTGGGGCAAAAGGGCTGAAATTCCCCATATTTTTGGGCAAAAAGTCAGAAATTCCCCTTATGTTGGGGAAAAAAACAGAAATTTCATTTATTTTTGGGGAAAAGGCAGAAATTGCACTTATTTTGAGTCAAAAAGGCGTAAAATTTCCTTAATTTCAGGCAAAAATGACGAAATTTCCCTTTTTTATGGCAAAAAAATATACATTCCCTTTATTTTCGGGCAAAATGCAGAAATTCTCCGTATTTTGGAGCAAAATTGCAGAAATTCCCCTAATTGTGGGGCAAAAAGGCAGAAATTCCCCATATGTTGGGGCAAAAAGACAGAAATTCTCCTTTTTTGGGGGCAAAACTCAGAAATTTCACTTGTTTTAGAGCAAAATTGCAGAAATTTCTGTTATTTCAGAGAAAAAATGCAAAATTTTTTCTTATTTTGGGGCAAAAATGCAGAAATTCCCATTATTTTGAGGCAAAAAGGCAGAAAATCACCTAATTTTGGGGTAAATTTGCAGAAATTTCACATATTTCAGGGCAAAAAGGCAGAAATTTCCCTTATTTTGGGGCAAAATTGCAGAAATTTCACTTATTTCAGGGTAATAAGTCAGAAATTTTCTTTATTTTGGGGCAAAAATCAGAAATTCCCCTTACTTTTGGGTAAAATTGCATAAATTTAACTTATTTATGGGCAAAATTGCAGAATTTTCATTTATTTCAGGGAAAAAAGGCAGAAATTTTCTTTATTTTGGGGCAAAAAGGCACAAATTCCTAATATTTTGTGGCAAAAAATGCAGAAATTCCCCTTATTTTGAGGTAAAAAGGCTGAAATTTCCCGTATTTGGGGGCAAAAAGGCAGAAATTTTTTTATTTTAGGGCAAAATTGCAAAAATTTACTTTATTTTGAGGCAAAATTGCAGAAATTTCACTTATTTCTGGGTAATAAGTCAAAAATTTTTAATATTTTAGGGCAAAAAAGACAGAAATTCTCTTTGTTTTTGGGGAAAAAGTCAGAAATTCCACTTATTTATAAGAAAAAAGGCAGAAATTCCCCTCATTTTGGAGCAAAAATGAAGAAATTTCCCTTTTTTATGGCAAAAAGGTATGCATTCTCCTTATTTTCTGGCAAAAGGGCAGAAATTCCCCGTATTTTGGAGGAAAATTTCAGAAAATCCCCTAATTGTGGGGCAAAAAGGCAGAAATTCTCTATATGTTGGGGTAAAAATACAGAAATTCTTTATATTTGGGGGCAAAACTCAGAAATTCCACTTATTTAGAGGCAAATGGCAGAAATTCCTCTTATTTTGGAGGAAAAATGAAGAAATTTCCCTTTTTTATGGCAAAAAGCTATGCATTCTCTTTATTTTCCGGCAAAAAAGCAGAAATTCCCTGTATTTTGGAGCAAAATTGCAGAAATTACCCTAATTTTGGGGCAAAAGGCAGAAATTTCCCTTATTTTGGGGTAAAATTGCAGAAATTTCAAATATTTCAGGGCTAAATTGCAGAAATTCTTTTTATTTGGGGGCAAAAAGATGAAATCCATAATTTTTGGCTAAAATTGAAGAAATTTCACGTATTTCGGTAGAAAAAGGCAGAAATTCCACTTAATTTCGGGCAAAAAGGCAGAAATTCCCATTATTTTGGAGCAAAATTGCAGAAATTCTCTTAATATTGGTGCAAAAATGCAGAAATTCCCTTTATTTTGGGGCAAAAAGGCAGAAATTCTCCATATTTTGGTGCAAAAAGGCTGAAATTCCCCTTATTTTGAGGTAAAATGCTGAAATTCCCCATATTTTGGGGCAAAAGGTAGAAATTCCCCTCATTTTGGGGCAAAAAGGCACAAATTTTCCTTATTTTCGGGCAAAATTGCTGAAATTTCATTTATTTCAAGGCAAAAATTCAGAAATTCCTCTTATTTTGGGGCAAAAAGTAGCAATTTCTTTTATTATGGTACAAAATTGAAGAAATTTTCCTTATTTTGGAACAAAAAGGCAGAAATTCCCCATATTTTGGGGCAAAACGCAGTAATTTTTTTTATTTTGAGGTAAAATGCAGAAATTCCCCTTATTTAGAGGTAAAATGCAGAAATTCCCCAAATATTGGGGGAAAATACAGAAAATCCCTTTATTTTGGCGCTAAAAGGCAGAAATTCCCTGTATTTTGAAGCAAAATTGCAGAAATTCTCATAATTTTCAGGCAAAAAGTCAGGAATTCTCCTTATTTTGGGGCAAAAAGACAGAAAATCTCCTTTTTTAGGGGGCAAAAAGTCAGAAATTCCCCTTATTTTGGGGCAAAATTGCAGAAATTTCCTTTACATTTGGGCAAAATTGCAGAAATTTCCCTTATTTTGGGGTAAAATTGCAAAAATTTCACTTATTTCAGAAAAAATGCAGAAATTTTCTTATTTTGGGGCAAAAAGGCAGAAATTTCTATTATTTTGGTACAAAATTGCAGAAATTTTTCTTATTTTGGGACAAAAATGCAGAAATTCTTCATATTTTGAGGCAAAAAGGCTGAAATTCCCCTTATTTTCGGGCAAAAATCAGAAATTCCCCTAATGTTGGGGCAAAAAAACAGAAATTTCGTTTATTATTGGGGAAAAGGCAGAAATTGCACTTATTTTGAGTCAAAAAGGCTGAAAATTTCCTTATTTTCTGGCAAAAATGAAGAAATTTCCCTTTTTTATGGCAAAAAGGTATACATTCCCTATATTTTTGGGCAAAAAGGCAGAAATTCTCCGTATTTTGGAGCAAAATTGCAGAAATGCCCCGAATTGTGGGGCAAAAAGGCAGAAATTCCCTATATGTTGGGGCAAAAAGACAGAAATTCTTTTTATTTTGGGGCAAAACTCAGAAATTCCACTTATTTAGAGGCAAAATGGCACAAATTCCTCTTATTTTGAAGCAAAAATGAAAAAATTTCCCTTTTGTATGGCAAAAAGGTTTGCATTCTCCTTATTTTCGGGCAAAGAGGCAGAAATTCCGTGTATTTTGGAGCAAAATTGCAGATATTCCCCTAATTTTGGGGCAAAAGGCAAAAATTCCCCTTATTTTGGGGTAAAATTGCAGAAATTTCAAATATTTCAGGCAAACTGGCAGAAATTCCCCTTATTTTGGGGCAAAAAGATGAAATCCATAATTTTTGGTTAAAATTGAAGAAATTACACTTATTTCGGGACAAAAAGGCAGAAATTCCACTTAATTTCGGGCATAAAGGCAGAAAAGACCCGTATTTTGGAGCAAAATTGCAGAAATTCCCCTAATATTGGTGCAAAAATTCAGAAATTCTCTTTATTTTGGGGCAAAAATGCAGAAATTCTTCATATTTTGTTGCAAAAAGGCTGAAATTCCCCTTATTTTGAGGTAAAATCCTGAAATTCCCCATATTATGGGGCAAAAGGCAGAAATTCCCCTCATTTTGGGGCAAAAAGGCACAAATTTCCCTTATTTTCGGGCAAAATTGCAGAAATTTCATTTATTTCAGAGTAAAAAGTCAGAAATTCCCCTTATTTTGGGGCAAAAAGTAGAACTTTCTTTTATTATGGTACAAAATTGAAGAAATTTTCCTTATTTTGGAACAAAAAGGCAGAAACTCCCCATAATTTGAGGCAAAAGGCAGAAATTCTTATTTTGAGGTAAAATGCAGAAATTCCCCTTATTTAGAGGTAAAATGAAGAAATTCCGAAAATATTGGGGGAAAATGCAGAAATTCCCTTTATTTTGGGGCTAAAAGGCAGAAATTCCCTGTATTTTGAAGCAAAATTGCAGAAATTCTCATAATTTTCAGACAAAAAGGCAGAAATTCTCCTTATTTTGGGGGCAAAAAGACAGAAAATCTCCTTTTTCGGGGGCAAAAAGTCAGAAATTCCCCTTATTTTGGGGCAAAATTGCAGAAATTTCCTTTACATTGGGGCAAAATTGCAGAAATTTCCCTTATTTTGGGGCAAAATTGCAAAAATTTCACTTATTTCAGAAAAAATGAAGAAAGTTTCTTCTTTTGGGGCAAAAAGGCAGAAATTTCTACTATTTTGGTACAAAATTGCAGAAATTTTTCTTCTTTTATGCCAAAAAGGCAGAAATTCCCAATATTTTGGGGCAAAAAGGCAGAAATTCCCCTTATGTTTGGGCAAAAAGACAGAAATTTCTTTTATTTTTTGGGAAAAGGCAGAAATTGCACTTATTTTGAGTCAAAAAGGCAGAAAATTTCCTCTTATTTTGGAGAAAAAATGAAGAAATTTCCCTTTTTTATGGCAAAAGGTGTACATTCTCTTTATTTTCGGGCAAAAAGGCAGAAATTCCCCGTATTTTGGAGCAAAATTGCAGAAATTCCCCTAATTGTGGGGCAAAAAGGCAGAAATTCCTTATATGTTGGGAAAAAAGACAGAAATTCTCCTTATTTTGGGGCAAAACTCAGAAATTTCACTTATTTTAGGGCAAAATTGCAGAAATTTCAGTTATTTCAGAGAAAAAAAGCAAAAATTTTTCTTATTTTGGGGCAAAAAGGCAGAAATTCCCATTATTTTGGGGCAAAATCAGAAATTCACCTTATTTTGGAATAAAATTGCAGAAATTTCACATATTTCAGGGCAAAAAAGCAGAAATTTCCCTTATTTTGTAGCAAAATTGCAGAAATTTCACTTATTTCAGGGTAATAAGTCAGAAATTTTCGTTATTTTGGGGCAAAAAAGACAGAAATTCCCTTTGTTTTGGGGGAAAAAGACAGAAATTCCACTTATTTAGGGGAAAAAATCAGAAATTCCCCTTATTTTGGAGCAAAAGTGAAGAAATTTCTCTTTTTTATGGCAAAAAGGTATGCATACCCCTTATTTTCGAGCAAAAAGGAAGAAATTCCCCGTATTTTGGAGCAAAATTGCAGAAATTCCCCTAATTTTGGGGCAAAAGGCAGAAATTCCCTTTATTTTGGGGCAAAAATCTGAAATTCCCCTTATTTTGGGGCAAAATTCCAGAAATTTCCTTTATTTTGGTGCAAAATTGCAGGAATTTACATTATTTTGGGGCAAAATTGCAGAAATTTTCCTTATTTCGGGCAAAATTACAAAAATTTCACTTATTTTCAGGTAAAAAGGCTGAAATTTCCTTTATTTTGGGAAAAAAGGGAGAAATTTCCCTTATTTTGGGGCAAAATTGCAGAAATTTTCCTTATTTTGGGGCAAAAAGGCAGAAATTCCTTATATTTTGTGGCAAATATAAGGCAGAAATTCCCCTTATTTTGAGGTAATGAGCCTGAAATTCCCTTTATGTTTGGGGAAAAAGGCAGAAAATCCCATTATTTTGAGGCAAAAAGCAGAAATTTCTTTTATTATGGACAAAATTGAAGAAATTTTCGTTATTTTGGAACAAAAAGGCAGAAATTCCCCATATTTTTGGGCAAAAGGCGGAAATTTTTTTTATTTTGAGGTTAAATGCAGATATTCCCCTTATTAAGAGGTAAAACGCTGAAATTCCCCAAATATTGTTGGAAAATGCAGAAATTCCCTTTAGTTTTGGGATAAAAGGCAGAAATTCCCCGTATTTTGAAGCAAAATTGCAGAAATTCTCATAATTTTCGGGCGAAAAGGCAGAAATTCTCCTTATTTTGGGGCAAAAAGACAGAAAATCTCCTTTTTCGGGAGGAAAAAGTCAGAAATTCCCCTTATTTTGGGGCAAAATTGCAGAAATTTCCTTTACATTTGGGCAAAATTGCAGAAATTTCCCTTATTTTGGGGCAAAATTGCAGAAATTTCACTTATTTCAGAAAAAGGCAGAAATTTTCTTATTGTGGGGCAAAAAGGCAGAAATTTCTTTTATTTTGGTTCAAAATTGCAGAAATTATTCTTATTTTGGGGCAAAAAGGCAGAAATTACTCATATTTTGGGGCAAAATGCGGAAATTCCTCTTATTTTTAGGTAAAAAGGCTGAAATTCCGCTTATTGTCGGGCAAAAAGTCAGAAATTCCCCTTATATTGGGGCAAAAAGACAGAAATTTCGTTTATTTTCGGGAAAAAGGCAGAAATTGCACGTATTTTGAGTAATTAAAAATGTGAAAAATCCCCTTATTTTGGGGCAAAAATGAAGAAATTTCCCTTTTTTATGGCAAAAAGGTATACATTCCCTTTATTTTCGGGTAAAAAGGCAGAAATTCCCCGTTTTTTGGAGCAAAATTGCAGAAATTCACCTAATTTTGGGGCAAAATGGCACAAATTCCCCTTATTTTCGGCGAAAAAGGCAGAAAATCCTCGTATTTTGGAGCAAAATTGCAGAAATTCACATAATTTTGGGATAAAATACAGTAATTTTCTTTATTTTGGGGCAAAAGGCAGAAACTCCCCTTATTTTAGGGCAAAATTGCAGAAATTTCCCTTATTTAGGGGCAAAAAACACAAATTTCCTTTATTTTGGGGCAAAATTGCAGAAATTTCCCTTATTTTAGGGCAAAATTGCAGAAATTTCACTTATTTCAGAGAAAAAAAGCAAAAATTTTTCTTATTTTGGGACAAAATGGCAGAAATTCCCATTATTTTGGGGCAAAAAGGCCGAAATTCACCTTATTTTGAGTTAAAATTGCAGATATTTGACATATTTCAAAGCAAAAAGGCAGAAATTTCCCTTATTTTGGGGCAAAATTGCAGAAATTTTACTTATTTCTGGGTAATAAGTCAGAAATTTTCCTTATTTTGGGGTAAAAAAGACAGAAATTTTCTTAGTTTTGGGGGAAAAAGACAGAAATTCCAATTATTTAGAGGCAAAAAGGCAGAAATTCCCCTTATTTTGGAGCAAAAATGAAGACATTTTCCATTTTTATGGCAAAAATTATGCATTCCCCTTATTTTCGGCAAAAAGGCAGAAATTCCCCGTATTTTGGAGCAAAATTGCAGAAAATCCCCTAATTGTGGGGCAAAAAGGCAGAAATTCTCTATATGTTGGGGCAAAATACAGAAACTCTCCTTATTTTGGGGCAAAACTCAGAAATTCCACTTATTTAGAGGCAAAATGGCAGAAATTCCTCTTATTTTGGAGCAAAAATTAAGAATTTTTTTATGGCAAAAAGTTATGCATTCCCCTTATTTTCGGTCAAAAAGGCAGAAATTCTCCGTATTTTAAAGCAAAATTGCAGAAATTCCCTTAATTTTGGGACAAAAGGCAAAAATTCCCCTTATTTTGGAGTAAAATTGTAGAAATTTCAAATATTTCAGGGCAAAATGGCTGAAATTCCCCTTATTTTGAGGCAAAAGGATGAAATCCCTAATTTTTGGCTAAAATTGAAGAAATTTCACTTATTTCGGGACAAAAAGGCAGAAATTCCACTTAATTTCGGGCAGAAAGGAAGAAAATCTCTTTATTTTGGAGCAAAATTGTAGAAATTCCCCTAATATTGGTGCAAAAATGCAGAAATTCCCTTTATTTTGGGGCAAAAATGCAGAAATTCTCCACATTTTGGTGCAAAAAGGCTGAAATTCCCCTTATTTTGAGGAATAATGCTAAAATTTTTCATATTTTGGGGCAAAGGCAGAAATTCCCCTTATTTTGAAGCAAAAAGGCACAAATTTCCCTTATTTTCGGGCAAAATAGTACAAATTTCATTTATTTCAAGGCAAAAATTCAGAAATTCCCTTTATTTTGGGGCAAAAAGAAGAAATTTCTTTTATTATGGTACAAAAATGAAGAAATTTTTTTTATTTTGAAACAAAAAGGCAGAAATTCCCCATATTTTGGGGCAAAACGCAGAAATTCTTTTTATTTTGAGGTAAAATGCAGAAATTCCCTTTTTTTAGAGGTAAAATGCAGAAATTACCCAAATATTGTGGGAAAATGCAGAAATTCCCTTTAGTTTTGGGATAAAAGGCAGAAATTCCCCGTATTTTGAAGCAAAATTGCAGAAATTCTCATAATTTTCGGGCGAAAAGGCGGAAATTCTCCTTATTTTGGGGCAAAAAGACAGAAAATCTCTTTTTTCGGGAGGAAAAAGTCAGAAATTCCCCTTATTTTGGGGCAAAATTGCAGAAATTTCCTTTACATTTGGGCAAAATTGCAGAAATTTCCCTTATTTTGGGGCAACATTGCAGAAATTTCACTTATTTCAGAAAAAGGCAGAAATTTTCTTATTGTGGGACAAAAAGGCAGAAATTTCTTTTATTTTCGTTCAAAATTGTAGAAATTATTCTTATTTTGGGGCAAAAAGGCAGAAATTCCTCATATTTTGGGGCAAAATGCGGAAATTCCTTTTATTTTTAGGTAAAAAGGCTGATATTCCCCTTATTGTTGGGCAAAAAGTCAGAAATTCTTCTTATATTGGGGCAAAAAGACAGAAATTTCGTTTATTTTCGGGAGAAAGGCAGAAATTGCACGTATTTTGAGTAATTAAAAATGTGAAAAATCCCCTTATTTTGGGGCAAAAATAAAGAAATTTCCCTTTTTTATGGCAAAAAGGTATACATTCCCTTTATTTTCGGGTAAAAAGGCAGAAATTCCCCGTTTTTTGGAGCAAAAGTGCAGAAATTCCCCTAATTTTGGGGCAAAAAGGCAGAAATTCCCCTTATTTTCTTGTAAAACTGCAGAAATTTCACTTATTTCGCGGCAAAATGGCACAAATTCCCCTTATTTTCGGCGAAAAAGGCAGAAAATCATCGTATTTTGGAGCAAAATTGCAAAAATTCACATAATTTTGGGGTAAAAAATACAGTAATTTTCTTTATTTTGGGGCAAAATGCAGAATCTCCCCTTATTTTAGGGCAAAATTGCAGAAATTTCCCTTATTTAGGGGCAAAAAACAGAAATTTCCTTTATTTTGGGGCAAAATTGCAGAAATTTCCCTTATTTTAGGGCAAAATTGCAGAAATTTCACTTATTTCAGAGAAAAAAAGCAAAAATTTTCTTATTTTGGGACAAAATGGCAGAAATTCCCATTATTTTGTGGCAAAAAGGCTGAAATTCATCTTATTTTGGGTTAAAATTGCAGATATTTCACATATTTCAAGGCAAAAAGGCAGAAATTCCCCTGATTTTGAGGTAAAACTGCAGAAATTTTACTTATTTCACAGCAAAGTTGCAGAAATTCTCCTTATTTTTGGCGAAAAAGGCAGAAAATACCTGTATTGTGGAGCAAAATTGCAGAAATTCACTTATTTTGGGGTAAAAAAATACAGTAATTTTCTTTATTTTAAGGCAAAAAGGCAGATATTCTTTTTATTTTGGGGCAAAAGGCAGAAATGCCCCTTATTTTAGGGCAAAATTGCAGAAATTTTCCTTATTTGGGGGCAAAAAACAGAAATTCCCCTTATTTTGGGGCAAAATTGCAGAATTTTCCCTTATTATGGGGAAAAATTGCAGAAATTTCCCTTATTTTAGGGCAAAATTGCAGAAATTTTACTTATTTCAAAGAAAAAAAGCAAAAATTTTTCTTATTTTGGGACAAAATAGCAGAAATTCAAATTATTTTGTGGCAAAAAGGCAGAAATACACCTTATTTTGGGTTAAAATTGCAAATATTTCACATATTTCAGGGCAAAAACACAGAAATTTACCTTATTTTGGGGCAAAATTACAGAAAATTCACTTATTTCAGGGCAATAAGTCAGAAATTTTCCTTATTTAGGGCCAAAAAAGAAAGAAATTCCCTTAGTTTTGGGGGAAAAAGACAGAAATTCCACTTATTTAGAGGCAAAAATTCAGAAATTCCCCTTATTTTGAAGCAAAAATGAAGAAATTTCCCCTTTTAATTGCAAAAAGATATGCATTCTCCTTATTTTCGGGCAAAAAGGCAGAAATTCCCCGTATTTTGGAGCAAAATTGCAGAAAATCCCCTAATTGTGGGGCAAAAAGGCAGAAATTCTCTATATGTTGGGGCAAAATACAGAAATTCTCCTTATTTTGGGGCAAAACTTAAAAATTCCACTTATTTAAAGGCAAAATGGCAGAAATTCCTCTTATTTTGGAGGAAAAATGAATAAATTTCCCTTTTTTATGGCAAAAAGGTATGCATTCCCCTTATTTTCGGGCAAAAAGGCAGAAATTCCCCGTATTTTGGAGCAAAATTGCAGAAATTCCCCTAATTTTTGGACAAAAGGCAGAAATTCCCCTTATTTTAGAGTAAAATTGCAGAAATTTCAAATATTTCAGGGCAAAATGACAGAAATTCCCCTTTTTTTGGGGCAAAAAGATGAAATCCCCAATTTTTTGCTAAAATTAAAGAAATTACACTTATTTCGGGACAAAAAGGCAGAAATTCCACTTAATTTCGGGCAAAAAGGCAGAAATGACCCGTATTTTGGAGCAAAATTGCAGAAATTCCCCTATTATTGGTGCAAAAATGCAGAAATTCCATTTATTTTGGGGCAAAAAGGCAGAAATTCTCCATATTTTGGTGCAAAAATGCTGAAATTCCCCTTATTTTGAGGTAAAATGCTGAAATTCCACATATTTTGGGGCAAAGGCAGAAATTTCCCTTATTTTGAAGCAAAAAGGAACAAATTTCCCTTATTTTCGGGCAAAATAGTAGAAATTTCATTTATTTCAAGGCAAAAATTCAGAAATTCCTCTTATTTTGGGGCAAAAAGTAGCAATTTCTTTTATTATGGTACAAAATTGAAGAAATTTTCCTTATTTTGGAACAAAAAGGCAGAAATTCCCCATATTTTGGGGCAAAACGCAGTAATTCTTTTTATTTTGAGGTAAAATGCAGAAATTCCCTTTATTTAGAGGTAAAATGCAGAAATTACCCAAATATTTGGGGAAAATGCAGAAATTCCCTTTATTTTAGGGATAAAAGTCAGAAATTCCCCGTATTTTGAAGCAAAATTGCAGAAATTCTCATAATTTTCGGGCAAAAAGTCAGAAATTCTCCTTTTTTTGGAGCAAAAAGACAGAAAATTTCCTTTTTTCGGGAGCAAAAAGTCAGAAATTCCCCTTATTTTGGGGCAAAATTGCAGAAATTTCCTTTACATTTGAGCAAAATTGCAGAAATTTCCCTTATTTTGGGGCGAAATTGCAAAAATTTCACTTATTACAGAAAAAAGTTAGAAATTTTCTTATTTTGTGGCAGAAAGGCAGAAATTCCCCTTATTTTGAGGTAAAAAAGCTAAAGTTTCCCTTATTTTCGGGCAAAAAGTCAGAAATTCCCCTTATTTTTGGGCAAAAATATAGAAATTTCGTTTATTTTTGGTGAAAAGGCAAAAATTTCACTTATTTCACGGCAAAGTGGCAGAAATTCCCCTTATTTTCGGCGAAAAAGGCAGAAAATCCCCGTATTTTGGAGCAAAATTGCAGAAATTCACTTATTTTGTGGTAAAAAATACAGTAATTTTCTTTATTTTGGGGCAAAAAGGCAGATATTCTCCTTATTTTGGGGCAAAAGGCAGAAATTCCTCTTATTTTAGGGCAAAATTGCAGAAATTTCCTTTATTTGGGGATAAAAACAGAAATTCCCATTATTTTGGGGCAAAATTGCAGAAATTTCCCATATTATGGGGAAAAATTGCAGAAATTTCCCTTATTTTAGAGCAAAATTGCAGAAATTTCACTTATTTCAGAGAAAAAAAGCAAAAATTTTTCTTATTTTGGGACAAAAAGTCAGAAATTCCCATTATTTGGGGGCAAAAAGGCAGAAATTCACCATATTTTGGGTTAAAATTGCAGATATTTCACATATTTCAGGGCAAAAAGGCAGAAATTTCCCTTATTAAAGGGAAAATTGCAGAAATTTCACTTATTTCAGGGTAATAAGTCAGAAATTTTCCTTATTTTTGGGCAAAAAAGACAAAAATTCCCTTAGTTTTGGGGGGAAAAGACAGAAATTCCACTTATTTAGAGGCAAAAAGGCAGAAATTCCCTTTATTTTGGAGAAAAAATGAAGACATTTCCCTTTTTTATGGCAAAAAGTATGCATTCCTTTTATTTTCGGGCAAAAAGGCAGAAATTCCCCGTATTTTGGAGCAAAAGTGCAGAAAATCCCCTAATTGTGGGGCAAAAGGCAGAAATTCTCTATATGTTGGGGCGAAATACAGAAATTCTCCTTATTTTGGGGCAAAACTCAGAAATTCCACTTATTTAGAGGCAAAATTGCAGAAATTCCTCGTATTTTGGAGCAAAAATGAAGAAATTTCCCTTTTTTATTGCAAAAAGTTATGCATTCCCCTTATTTTCGGGCAAAAAAGCAGAAATTCCCCGTATTTTGGAGCAAAATTGCAGAAAATCCCCTAATTGTGGGGCAAAAAGGCAAAAATTCTCTATATGTTGGGGCAAAATACAGAAATTCTCCTTATTTTGGGGCAAAACTCAGAAATTCCACTTATTTAGAGGCAAAATGGCAGAAATTACTCTTATTTTGGAGCAAAAATAAAGAAATTTCACTTTTTAATGGCAAAAGGTATGCATTCCCCTTATTTTCGGGCTAAAATGCAGAAATTCCCCGTATTTTGGAGCAAAATTGCAGAAATTCCGCTAATTGTGGGGAAAAAATGCAGAAATTCCCTATATGTTAGGGCAAAAAGACAGAAATTCTCCTTATTTTGGGGCAAAACTCAGAAATTCCACTTATTTTGGGGCAAAATTCATGAAATTTCCCTTATTTTAGGGCAAAATTGTAGAAATTTCACTTACTTTGGGGCAAAATTGCAGAAATTTCACTTATTTCAGGGACAAAAGGTAGAAATTTTTTTTTTGGAGTAAAAAGTCAGAAATTCCTAATATTTTGTGGCAAAAATTCAGAAATTTCCCTTATTTTGAGGTAAAAATGCTGAAATTCCCTTTATTTGGGGGCAAAAAGGCAGAAACTTCCCTTATTTTGGGGCAAAATTGCTGAAATTTCACTTATTTCAGGGGAAAAAAGCAGAATATTTCTTATTTTGGGGCACAATGGCAGAAATTTCCCATATTTTGGGGCAAAAATACAGAAATAACCATTATTTTGAGGTAAAAATGCTGAAATTCCCTTACTTGGAAGCAAAAAAGCAGAAATTTTCCTTATTTTTGGGAAAAATTGCAGAAATTTCACTTATTTAAGGGTAATATGTCAAAAATTTTTCTTATTTGGGGGCAAAAAAGACAGAAATTCTTCTTATTTTGGGGCAAAACTCAGAAATTCCACTTATTTTGGGGCAAAATTCCAGAAATTTCCCTTATTTTGGGGCAAAAATGCAGAAATTTCACTTATTTTGTGGCAAAATTGCAGAAATTTCTCTTATTTCAGGGAAAAAAACAGAAATTTTCTTATTTTGGGGAAAAAGGCAGAAATTTCTTTTATTTTGGTACAAAATTGTAGAAATTTTTCTTATTTTGGACAAAAAGGCAGAAATTTCCCATATTTTGTGGCAAAAATGCAGAAATTCCCCTTATTTTGAGGTAAAAAGGCTGAAATTCCCCTTATTTTGCGGCAAAAAGTCAGAAATTCTTCTTATTTTGGGTCAAAAAGCAGACATTTCCCTTATTTTGGGGAAAAATTTTAGAAATTTAACTTATTTTAGGGCAAAAATCAGAAATTCCCGTTATTTTGGGGCAAAAAGACAGAAATTCCGTATATTTTTGGAAAAATTCAGAAATTGCACTTATTTTGGGTCAAAAAGGTGGCAAATCCCCTTATTTTGGGGTAAAAATGAAGAAATTTCCCTTTTTTATGGCAAAAAGTATACATTCCCTCTATTTTCAGGCAAAAAGGCAGAAATTCCCCGTATTTTGGAGCAAAATTGCAGAAATTCCCATAATTTTGGGGCAAAAATGCAGAGCTTCTTCTTATTTTGGGATAAAACTGCAGAAATTTCACTTATTTCGCGGAAAAATGGCAAAAATTCTCTTTATTTTCGGCGAAAAAGTGAGAAAATCCCCGTATTTTGAGACAAAATTGCAGAAATTCACCTAATTTTGGGGTAAAACATGCAGTAATTTTCTTTATTTCGGGGCAAAAAGGCAGAAATTCCTTTGATTTTGGGGCAAAAGGCAGAAATTCCCCTTATTTATGGCAAAATTGCAGAAATTTTTCTTATTTGGCGACAAAAAACAGAAATTCCCTTTATTTTGGGGCAAAATTGCAGAAAATACCTTTATTATGGGGAAAATTGCAGAAATTTCTTTTCTTTTAAGGCAAAATTGCAGAAATTTCACTTATTTCAGGGCATAATTCAAAAATTCCTTTTATTTTGGGGCAAAAAGACAGAAATTCCGTTTATTTTTGGGTAAAAAGGCAGAAATTTCACTTATTTTGAAGAAATAAGTCAGAAATTCCTATTATTTTGGGGCAAAAATGAAGAAATTTCCCTTTTTTTGTGGCAAAAGGTATACATACCCATTATTTTCGGGCAAAAAAGCAGAAATACCCAGTATAATTGCAGAAATTCCCCTAATTGTGGGGCAAAAATGCAGAAATTCCTTATATGTTGGGGCAAAAAGACAGAAATTCCACTTATTTTTGGGCAAAATTCCAGAAATTTCACTTATTTTGGGGCAAAATTCCAGAAATTTCACATATTTCAGGGTAAAGAAGCAGAAATTTTTCGTATTTTGGAGCACAATGGCAGAAATTCTTAATATTTTGTGGCAAAAAATGCAGAAATTCCCCTTATTTTGAGGTAAAAAAGCTGAAATTCCCCTTTATTTGGGGCAAAAAGGCAGAAATTTCCCTTATTTTGGGGCAAAAACACAGAAATTCCCTTTATTTTGTGGCAAAAAGGCAGAAATTTCTTTCATTTTGGGCAAAATTGCAGAAATTTCACTTATTTCAGGGCATAATTCAAAATTTTTTTTTATTTTGAGGCAAAAATCAGAAATTCCATTTATTTTTGGGTAAAAAGGCAGTAATTTCACTTATTTTGAAGTAAAAAGGCAAAAATTTTTCTTATTTTGGGGCAAAAATGAAGAAATTTCCTTTTTTTGAGGCAAAAGGTATACATTCCCCTTATTTTCGGGCTAAAAGGCCGAAATTCCCCGTTTTTTGGAGCAAAATTGCAGAAATTCCCCTAAATGTGGGACAAAAAAGCAGAAATTTCCTATATGTTAAGGAAAAAAGACAGAAATTCTCCTTATTTTGGGGAAAAATTCAGAAATTCCACTTATTTTGGGGCAAAATTCCAGAAATTTCCCTTATTTTTGGGCAAAATTGAAGAAATTTCACTTATTTTGGGGTAAAATTGCAGAAATTTCACTTATTTCAGGGAAAAAAGGCAGAAATTTTCCTTATTTTGGGGCAAAAAAGCAGAAATTCCTAATATTATGTGGCAAAAATGCAGAAATTCCTTTTATTTTGAGGTAAAAAGTCTGAAATTCCCCTTATTTGGGGGCAAAACGGCAGAAATTTCCCTTATTTTGTGGCAAAATTGCAGAAATTTCACTTATTTCAGAGCATAAGTAAGAAATTTTCCTTATTTTGTGGCAGAAAAGACAGAAATTCCCTTTGTTTTGGGGGAAAAAGACAGAAATTCCACTTATTTAGAGGCAAAAAGTCAGAAATTCCCCTTATTTTGGAGCAAAAATAAAGAAATTTCCCTTTTTTATGGCAAAAAGTTATGCATTCTTCTTATTTTCGGGCAATAAGGCAGAAATTCCCCGTATTTTGGAGCAAAATTGCAGAAATTCCCCTAATTGTCGGGCAAAAAGGCAGAAATTCCCTATATGTTCGGGCAAAAAGACAGAAATTCTCCTTTTTTTGGGGCAAAACTCAGAAATTCCACTTATTTTGGAGCAAAATTCCAGAAATTTCCCTAATTTTGGGGCAAAATTGAAGAAATTTCACTTATTATGGGGCAAAATTGCAGAAATTTCACTTATTTCAGAAAAAAATGCAGAAATTTTCTTATTTTGGGGAAAAGGCAGAAATTTCTTTTATTTTGGTACAAAATTGCAGAAATTTTTCTTAATTTGGGGCAAAGAGGCAGAAATTTCCTATAGTTTGGGCCAAAAA
This sequence comes from Micromys minutus, assembly GCF_963924665.1. NCBI lineage: Eukaryota > Metazoa > Chordata > Mammalia > Rodentia > Muridae > Micromys > Micromys minutus. Next base: position 1,482,163 of record NW_027667905.1, on the reverse strand, counting down.
TGCAGAAATACCCCTTATTTTGAGGTAAAAATGCTGAAATTCCCTGTATTTGGGGGCAAAAAGGCAGAAATTTCCCTTATTTTGGGGCAAAATTGCAGAAATTTCACTTTTTTTAGGGTATTGAGTCAGAAATTTTCCTATTTTAGGGCAATAAAGACAGAAATTTTCTTTGTTTTGGGGGAAAATACAGAAATTACACTTATTTAGAGGCAAAAAACAGAAATTCCCCTTATTTTAGAGCAAAAATGAAGAAATTTCCCTTTTTTGTGGCAAAAGGTATACATTCCCCTTATTTTCGGGCTAAAAAGCAGAAATTCCCCATATTTTGGAGCAAAATTGCAGAAATTCCCCTAATTGTGGGGCAAAAAGGCAGAAATTCCTTATATGTTAGTGCAAAAAGTCAGAAATTCTCTTTATTTTGGGCCAAAATCAGAAATTCCACTTATTTTGGGGCAAAATTGCAGAAATTTCACTTATTTTGGAGTAAAAAAATACAGTAATTTTCTTTTTTTGGGGGCAAAAAGGCAGATATTCTCTTTATTTTGGGGCAAAAGGCAGAAATTCCCCTTATATTAGGGCAAAATTGCAGAAATTTTCCTTATTTGGGGGCAAAAAACAGAAATTCCCCTTATTTTGGGTCAAAATTGCAGAAATTTCCATTATTATGGGAAAAAATTGCAGAAATTTCTCTCATTTTAGAGCAAAATTGCAGAAATTTCACTTATTTCAGAGAAAAAAAGCAAAAATTTTTCTTATTTTGGGACAAAATAGCAGAAATTCCAATTATTTTGTGGCAAAAGGCAGAAATTCTCTTTATTTTGGGTTAAAATTGCAAATATTTCACATATTTCAGGGCAAAAAGACAGAAATTTACCTTATTTTTGGGCAAAATTGGAGAAATTTCACTTATTTCAGGGTAATAAGTAAGAAATTTTCCTTATTTTGGGCCAAAAAAGAAAGAAATTCCCTTAGTTTGGGGGGAAAAAGACAGAAATTCCACTTATTTAGAGGCAAAAAGTGAGAAAATCCCCTTATTTTGAAGCAACAATGAAGAAATTTCCCTTTTTAATTGCAAAAAGATATGCATTCTCCTTATTTTCGGGCAAAAAGGCAGAAATTCCCCGTATTTTGGAGCAAAATTGCAGAAAATCCCCTAATTGTGGGGCAAAAAGGCAGAAATTCTCTATATGTTGGGGCAAAATACAGAAATTCTCCTTATTTTGGGGCAAAACTCAGAAATTCCACTTATTTAGAGGAAAAATGGCAGAATTTCCTCTTATTTTGGAGCAAAAATGAAGAAATTTCCCTTTTTTATGGCAAAAAGGTATGCATTCCCCTTATTTTCGGGCAAAAAGGAAGAAATTCCCCGTATTTTGGAGCAAAATTGCAGAAATTCCCCTAATTTTGGGACAAAAGGCAGAAATTCCCCTTATTTTGGAGTAAAATTGCAGATATTTCAAATATTTCAGGGCAAAATGACAGAAATTCCTCTTATTTTGGGGCAAAAAGATGAAATCCCTAATTTTTGGCTATAATTGAAGAAATTTCACTTATTTCGGGACAAAAAGGCAGAAATTCCACTTAATTTCGGGCAAAAAGGCAGAAATGACCCGTATTTTGGAGCAAAATTGCAGAAATTCCCCTAATATTGGTGCAAAAATGCAGAAATTCCATTTATTTTGGGGCAAAAAGGCAAAAATTCTCCATATTTTGTTGCAAAAATTCTGAAATTCCCCTTATTTTGAGGTAAAATGCTGAAATTCCACATATTTTGGGGCAAAGGCAGAAATTCCCTTTATTTTGAAGCAATAAGGCACAAATTTCCCTTATTTTCGGGCAAAATAGTAGAAATTTCATTTATTTCAAAGCAAAAATTCAGAAATTCCCCTTATTTTGGGGCAAAAAGTAGAAATTTCTTTTATTATGGTACAAAATTGAAGAAATTTTCCTTATTTTGGAACAAAAAGGCAGAAATTCCCCATAATTTGGGGCAAAACGCAGAAATTCTTCTTATTTTGAGGTAAAATGCAGAAATTCCCTTTATTTAGAGGTAAAATGCAGAAATTACCCAAATATTGGGGGAAAATGCAGAAATTCCCTTTATTTTGGGAATAAAAGGCAGAAATTCCCCGTATTTTGAAGCAAAATTGCAGAAATTCTCATAATTTTCGGGCAAAAAGTCAGAAATTCACCTTATTTTGGGGCAAAATTGCAGAAATTTCACTTATTTTGGGGCAAAATTGCAAAAATTTCACTTATTACAGAAAAATGGTAGAAATTTTCTTATTTTGTGGCAGAAAGGCAGAAATTCCCCTTATTTTGGGGTAAAAAGGCTAAAATTTCCCTTATTTTCGGGCAAAAAGTCAGAAATTCCCCTTATTTTGGGGCAAAAATACAGAAATTTCGTTTATTTTTGGTGAAAAGGCAAAAATTTCACTTATTTCACGGTAAAGTGGCAGAAATTCCCCTTATTTTCGGCGAAAAAGGCAGAAAATCCCCGTAGTTTGGAGCAAAATTGCAGAAATTCACTTATTTTGTGGTAAAAAATACAGTAATTTTCTTTATTTTGGGGCAAAAAGGCAGATATTCTCCTTATTTTGGGGCAAAAGGCAGAAATTCCTCTTATTTTAGGGCAAAATTGCAGAAATTTCATTTATTTGGGGGCAAAAACAGAAATTCCCATTATTTTGGGGCAAGATTGCAGAAATTTCCCATATTATGGGGAAAAATTGCAGAAATTTCCCTTATTTTAGGGCAAAATTGCAGAAATTTTACTTATTTCAGAGAAAAAAAGTAAAAATTTTTCTTATTTTGGGACAAAAAGTCAGAAATTCCCATTATTTTGGGGCAAAAAGGCAGAAATTCACCATATTTTGGGTTAAAATTGCAGATATTTCACATATTTCAGGGCAAAAAGGCAGAAATTTCCCTTATTAGGGGAAAAATTGCAGAAATTTCACTTATTTCAGGGTAATAAGTCAGAAATTTTCCTTATTTTTGGGCAAAAAAAACAGAAATTCCCTTCGTTTTGGGGGAAAAAGACAGAAATTCCACTTATTTAGAGGCAAAAAGGCAGAAATTCCCCTTATTTTGGAGCAAAAATGAAGACATTTCCCTTTTTTATGGCAAAAAAGGATGCATTCCACTTATTTTCGGGCAAAAAGGCAGAAATTCCCCGTATTTTTGAGCAAAAGTGCAGAAAATACCCTAATTGTGGGGCAAATAGGCAGAAATTCTCTATATGTTGGGGCAAAATAGAGAAATTCTCCTTATTTTGAGGCAAAACTCAGAAATTCCACTTATTTAGAGGCAAAATGGCAGAAATTCCTCGTATTTTGGAGCAAAAATGAAGAAATTTCCCTTTTTTATTGCAAAAAGGTATGCATTCCCCTTATTTTCGGGCAAAAAAGCAGAAATTCCCCGTATTTTGGAGCAAAATTGCAGAAAATCCCCTAATTGTGGGGCAAAAAGGCAGAAATTCTCTATATGTTGGGGCAAAATACAGAAATTCTCCTTATTTTGGGGCAAAACTCAGAAATTCCACTTATTTAGAGGCAAAATGGCAGAAATTCCTCGTATTTTGGAGCAAAAATGAAGAAATTTCCCTTTTTAATGGCAAAAGGTATGCATTCCCCTTATTTTCGGGCTTAAAAGCAGAAATTCCCCGAATTTTGGAGCAAAATTGCAGAAATTCCCCTAATTGTGGGGCAAAAAGGCAGAAATTCCCTATATGTTAGGGCAAAAATACAGAAATTCTCCTTATTTTGGGGCAAAACTCAGAAATTCAACTTATTTTTGGGCAAAATTCATGAAATTTCCCTTATTTTAGGGCAAAATTGCAGAAATTTCACTTACTTTGGGGCAAAATTGCAGAAATTTCATTTATTTCAGGGAAAAAAGGCAGAAATTTTCTTTTTTGAAGTAAAAAGTCAGAAATTCCTAATATTTTGTGGCAAAAATGCAGAAATTTCCCTTATTTTGAGGTAAAAATGCTGAAATTCCCTTTATTTGGGTCAAAAAGGCAGAAATTTCCCTTATTTTGGTGCAAAATTGCAGAAATTTCACTTATTTCAGGGTAATAAGTCAGAAATTTTCCTTATTTTTGGGCCAAAAAGACAGAAATTCCCTTTATTTTGGGGGAAAAAAACAGAAATTCCACTTATTTAGAGGCAAAAAAGAAGAAATTCCCCTTATTTTGGAGCAAAAATGAAGAAATTTCCCTTTTTAATGGCAAAAAGTTATGCATTCTTCTAATTTTCGAGCAAAAAGCAGAAATTCTCTGTATTTTGGAGCAAAATTGCAGAAATTCCCCTAATTGTGTTGCAAAAAGGCAGAAATTCTCTATATGTTGGGGCAAAAAGACATAAATTCTCCTTATTTTGGGGCAAAACTCAGAAATTCCACTTATTTTGGTGCAAAATTTCAAAAATTTCCCTTATTTTGGGGCAAAATTGCAGAAATTCCCCTTATTTTGAGGTAAACAGAAGGAAATTCCCCTTATTTGGGAGCCAAAAGGCAGAAATTTCCCTTATTTTGGGGGAAAATTGCAGAAATTTCACTTATTTCAGGGTAATAAGTCAGAAATTTTTCTTATTTTGGGGCAAAAAAGACAGAAATTCCCTTTGTTTTGGGGGAAAAAGACAGAAATTCCACTTATTTAGAGGCAAAAAAGCAGAAATTCCCCTTATTTTGGAGCAAAAATGAAGAAATTTCCCTTTTTTATGGCAAGAAGTTATGCATTCTTCTTATTTTCTGGCAAAAAGGAAGAAATTCTCCGTATTTTAGAGCAAAATTGCCGAAATTCCCCTAATTGTGGGGCAAAAAGGCAGAAATTCCCTATATGTTTGAGCAAAAAGACAGAAATTCTCCTTATTTGGGGCAAAACTCATAAATTCCACTTATTTTGGGGCAAAATTCCAGAAATTTCCCTTATTTTGGGGCAAAATTGCAGAAATTTCACTTATTTTGTGGCAAAATTGCAGAAATTTCTCTTATTTCAGGGAAAAAAACAGAAATTTTCTTATTTTGGGGAAAAAGGCAGAAATTTCTTTTGTTTTGATACAAAATTGTAGAAATTTTTCTTATTTTGGGCAAAAAGGCAGAAATTTCCCATATTTTGTGGCAAAAATGCAAAAATTCTCCTTATTTTGAGGTAAAAAGGCTGAAATTCCCCTTATTTTGGGGCAAAAAGTCAGAAATTCTTCTTATTTTGGGTCAAAAAGCAGACATTTCCCTTATTTTGGGGAAAAATTTTAGAAATTTAACTTATTTTAGGGCAAAAATCAGAAATTCCCGTTATTTTGGGGCAAAAAGACAGAAATTCCGTATATTTTTGGGAAAATCCAGAAATTGCACTTATTTTGGGTCAAAAAGGTGGCAAATCCCCTTATTTTGGGGTAAAAATGAAGAAATTACCCTTTTTTATGGCAAAAGGTATACATTCCCTCTATTTTCGGGCAAAAAGGCAGAAATTCCCTGTATTTTGGAGCAAAATTGCAGAAATTCCCATAATTTTGGGGCAAAAATGCAGAGCTTCCCCTTATTTTGGGGTAAAACTGCAGAAATTTCACTTATTTCGCGGAAAAATGGCAAAAATTCCCTTTATTTTCGGCGAAAAAGTGAGAAAATCCCCGTATTTTGAGACAAAATTGCAGAAATTCACCTAATTTTGGGGTAAAACATGCAGAAATTTTCTTTATTTCGGGGCAAAAAGGCAGAAATTCCTTTTATTTTGGGGCAAAAGGCAGAAATTCCCCTTATTTATGGCAAAATCGCAGAAATTTCCCTTATTTGGCGACAAAAAACAGAAATTCCTTTTATTTTGGGGCAAAATTGCAGAAAATTCCTTTATTATGAGAAAAAATTGCAGAAATTTCTTTTCTTTTGGGGCAAAATTGCAGAAATTTTACTTATTTCAGGGCATAATTCAAAAATTCCTTTTATTTTTGGGCAAAAAGACAGAAATTCCATTTATTTTTGGGTAAAAAGGCAGAAATTTCACTTATTTTGAAGAAATAAGTCAGAAATTCCTCTTATTTTGGGGCAAAAATGAAGAAATATCCCTTTTTGTGGCAAAAGGTATACATACCCATTATTTTCGGGCAAAAAAGCAGAAATACCCAGTATTTTGGAGCTAAATTGCAGAAATTCCCCTAATTGTGGGGCAAAAATGAAGAAATTCCCTATATGTTGGGGCAAAAAAACAGAAATTCTCCTTATTTTCGAGGAAAACTCAGAAATTCCACTTATTTTGGGGCAAAATTGCAAAAATTTCCTTTATTTTGGGGCAAAATTGCAGAAATTTCACTTATTTTGGGTCAAAATTGCAGAAATTTCACATATTTCAGGGTAAAGAAGCAGAAATTTTCCGTATTTTGGAGCATAATGGCAGAAATTCTTAATATTTTGTGGCAAAAAATGCAGAAATTCCCTTTATTTTGAGGTAAAAAGTCTGAAATTCCCCTTACTTGGGGGCAAAAATGCAGAAATTTCTTTTATATTGGGGCAAAAACACAGAAATTCCCTTTATTTTGTGGCAAAAAGGCAGAAATTTTTTTTATTTTGGGGCAAAATTGCAGAAATTTCACTTATTTCAGAGCATAATTCAAATTTTTTTTTTATTTTGAGGCAAAAATCAGAAATTCCGTTTATTTTGGGGTAAAAAGGCAGTAATATCACTTATTTTGAAGTAAAAAGGCAGAAATTTTTCTTATTATGGGGCAAAAATCAAGAAATTTTCCTTTTTTTGAGGCAAAAGGTATACATTCCTTTTATTTTCGGGCTAAAAGGCAGAAATTCCCCGTATTTTGGAGCAAAATTGCAGAAATTCCCCTAAATGTGGGACAAATAAGCAGAAATTTCCTATATGTTAAGGAAAAAAGACAGAAATTCTCCTTATTTTGGGGAAAAATTCAGAAATTCCATTTATTTTGGGGCAAAATTCCAGAAATTTCCCTTATTTTTGGGCAAAATTGAAGAAATTTCACTTATTTTGGGGTAAAATTGCAGAAATTTCACTTATTTCAGGGAAAAAAGGCAGAAATTTTCCTTATTTTGGGGCAAAAAGACAGAAATTCCTAATATTTTGTGGCAAAAATGCAGAAATTCCTTTTATTTTGAGGTAAAAAGGCTGAAATTCCCCTTATTTGTGGGCAAAACGGCAGAAATTTCCCTTATTTTGTGGCAAAATTGCAGAAATTTCACTTATTTCAGGGCATAAGTCCGAAATTTTCCTTATTTTGTGGCAGAAAAGACAGAAATTCCCTTTGTTTTGGGGGAAAAAGACAGAAATTCCACTTATTTAGAGGCAAAAAGTCAGAAATTCCCCTTATTTTGGAGCAAAAATAAAGAAATTTCCCTTTTATATGGCAAAAAGTTATGCATTCTTCTTATTTTCGGGCAAAAAGGCAGAAATTCCCCGTATTTTGGAGCAAAATTGCAGAAATTCCCCTAATTGTGGGGCAAAAAGGCAGAAAATCCCTATGTGTTCGCGCAAAAAGACAGAAATTCTCCTTTTTTTGGGGCAAAACTCAGAAATTCCACTTATTTTGGGGCAAAATTTCAGAAATTTCCCTTATTTTAGGGCAAAATTGAAGAAATTTCACTTATTTTGGGGCAAAATTGCAGAAATTTTACTTATTTCAGAAAAAAATGCAGAAATTTTCTTATTTTGGGGAAAAGGCAGAGATTTCTTTTATTTTGGTACAAAATTGCAGAAATTTTTCTTAATTTGGGGCAAAGAGGCAGAAATTTCCTATAGTTTGGGCCAAAAAAGCAGAAATTCCTCTTATTTTGAGGTAAAAATGCTGAAATTCCCTGTATTTGGGGGCAAAAAGGCAGAAATTTCCCTTATTTTGTGGCAAAATTGCAGAAATTTCACTTATTTCAGGGTAATAAGTCAGAAATTTTCCTATTTTGGGGCAATAAAGACAGAAATTTTCTTTGTTTTGGGGGAAAATACAGAAATTACACTTATTTAGAGGCAAAAAAGCAGAAATTCCCCTTATTTTGAAGCAAAAATGAAGAAATTTTCTTTTTTTGTGGCAAAAGGTATACATTCCCCTTATTTTCGGGCTAAAAAGCAGAAATTCCCCATATTTTAAGTAAAATTGCAGAAATTCCCCTAATTGTGGGGCAAAAAGGCAGAAATTCCTTATATGTTAGTGCAAAAATCAGAAATTCTCCTTATTTTGGGGCAAAATCAAAAATTCCACTTATTTTGGGGCAAAATTGCAGAAATTTCACTTATTTTAAGGCAAAATTGCAGAAATTTCACTTATTTCAGGAAAAAAGGCAGAATTTTTTCTTATTTTAGGGCAAAAGGGCAGAAATTCCTAATATTTTGTGGCAAAAAATGCAGAAATTCTCCTTATTTTGAGGTAAAAAAGCTGAAATTCCCCTTATTTGTGGGCAAAAAGGCAGAAATTTCTCTTATTTGTGGGAAAAAAAGCAGAAATTTCCCTTATTTTGGGGCAAAATTGCAGAAATTTCACTTATTTCAGGGTAATAAGAAAGAAATTTTCCTTATTTTGGGGCAAAAAAGACAGAAATTCCCTTTGTTTTGGGGGAAAAAGACAGAAATTCCACTTATTTAGAGGCAAAAAAGCAGAAATTCCCCTTATTTTGGAGCAAAAATGAAGAAATTTCCATTTTTTATGGCAAAAAGTATGCATTCTTCTTATTTTCGGGCAAAAAAGCAGAAATTCCTCGTACTTAGGAGCAAAATTGCAGAAATTCCCATAATTGTGTGGCAAAAAGGCAGAAATTCTCTCTATGTTGGGACAAAAAGACAGAAATTCTCCTTATTGTGGGGCAAAGCTCAGAAATTCCACTTATTTTGGGGCAAAATTTCAGAAATTTCCTTTATTTTTGGGCAAAATTGCAGAAATTTCACTTATTTTGGGCAAAAAGTCAGAAATTTCCCAAATTTTTGGGGCAAAAATGCAGAAATTCCCCTTATTTTGAGGTAAAAAGGCTGAAATTCTCGCTATTTTGGGGCAAAAAAGCAGAAATTCCCCCTATTTGGGGGCAAAAGGCCGACATTTCCCTTATTTTGGGGAAAAATTTTAGAAATTTAACTTTTTTAAGGGCAAAAAGTCAGAAATTCCCCTTATTTTGGGGCAAAAAGACAGAAATTCCGTTTATTTTTTGGGAAAAGTCAGAAATTGCACTTATTTTGAGTCAAAAAGGCGGAAAATCCCCTTATTTTGGGGTAAAAATGAAGAAATTTCCCTTTTTTATGGCAAAAAGGTATACATTCCCTTTATTTTCGAGTAAAAGGCAGAAATTCCCAGTATTTTGGAGCAAAATTGCAGAAATTCTCCTAATTTTATGGCAAAAATGCAGGGCTTCCTCTTTATTTTGGGGTAAAACTTCAGAAATTTCACTTATTTCGCGGCAAAATTGCAGAAATTCCCTTTATTTTCGGCAAAAAAGGCAGAAAATCCCCGTATTTTGGAGCAAAATTGAAGAAGTTCACCTAAATTTGGGGTAAAACATGCAGTAATTTTCTTTATTTTGGGGCAAAAAGGCAGAAATTCTTTTTATTTTGGGGCAAAAGGCAGAAATTCCCCTTATTTTAGGGCAAAATTGCAGAAATTTCTCTTAATTGGGGACAAAAAACAGAAATTCCCTTTATTTTGGGGCAAAATTGCAGAAAATTACTTTATTATGGGGAAAAATTGCAGAAATTTTATTTTATTTTATGGCAAAATTGTAGAAATTTCACTTATTTCAGAGAAAAAAAGCAAAAATTTTTTTATTTTAGGGCAAAAATTCAGAAATTCCCATTATTTTGGGGCAAAAACGCAGAAATTCACCTTATTTTGGGGTAAAATTGCAGACATTTCACATATTTCAGGGCAAAAAGGCAGAAATTCCCCTTTTTTGGAAGCAAAATGGCAGAAATTCCCCGTAATTTGGAGAAAAATTGCAGAAATTTCCCTTGTTTGGGGGCAAAAAGGCAGAAAATCTCTTTAATTTCGGGCAAAAAGGCAGAAATTCCCTGTATTTGGAGCAATATTGCAGAAATTCCCCTAATATTGGGGCAAAAATGCAAAAATTCCCTTTATTTGGGACAAATCGGCAGAAGTTCCCCTTATTTTCGGGAAAAGAGGCAGAAATTCCCTGTATTTATAGCAAAATTGCAGATACTCTCCTTTTTTGGGGCAAAAATGCAGAAATTCTTTTTATTTCGGGGCAAAAATCAGAAATTTACCTTATTTTGGGGCAAAATTTTAGAAATTTCTTTTATTTTGGAACAGAATTGCAGAAATTTTTCTTATTTTGTGGCAAAAAGACAGAAATTTTCCATATTTTGGTGCAAAAAGGCTGAAATTCCCATTATTTTGAGGTAAAATGCTGAAATTCCCCATATTTTGGGGCAAAAAGGCAGAAATTACCCTCATTTTGGGGCAAAGATGCAAAAATTTCCCCTTTTTTCGGGCAAATTGCAGAAATTTCATTTATTTCAGGGCAAAAAGTCAGAAATTACTTTTATTTTGGGGCAAAAAGCAGAAATTTCTTTTATTTTGGTACAAAATTGATGAAATTTTCCTTATTTTGGAACAAAAAGTCAGAAATTCCCTATATTTTGAAGAAAAGGCATAAATTCCCCTTATTTTGAGGTAAAAAGGCTGAAATTCTCGTTATTTTGGGGCAAAAAGGCAGAAATTCCCCATATTTTGAAGCAAAATTGCACATATTCCCCTAATTTTGAGGAAAAATGCAGAAATTCACATTATTTTGGGGCAAAAAGACAGAAATTCTCCTTATTTCAGGGCAAAACGTCAGAAATTCCCCTTATATTGGGGCAAAATTGCAGAAATCTTTTTTATTTTGGGTCAAAATTACAGAAATTTCACTTATTTCAGGGAAAAAACGCAGAAATTCCCTTTATTTTGGGGCAAAAACACAGAAATTCCCCTTATTTTGTTGCAAAAATGCAGAATTTTTCCTTATTTTGGGGATAAATTGTAGAAATTTCACTTATTTCAGGGAAAATTCAAAAATTCCTTTAATTTTGGGGCAAAAAAACAGAAATTCCTTTTATTTTAGGGTAAAAAGTCAGAAATTTTACTTATTTTGAGGTAAAAAGGCCAAAATTCCTTTTATCGTGGGGCAAAAATGAAGAAATTTCCCTTTTTTGTGGCAAAAGGTATACATTCCCCTTATTTTTGGGCTAAAAAGTAGAAATTCCCCGTATTTTGAAGCAAAATTGCAGAAATTCTTCTAATTGTGGAGCAAAAATGCAGAAATTCCCTATATGTTGGGGCAAAAAGACAGAAATTCTCCTTACTTTGGGGCAAAACTCAGAAATTCCTCTTATTTTGGGGCTAAATTGCAGAAATTTCCCTTATTTTGGGGCAAAATTGCAGAAATTTCACTTATTTCAGGGTAATAAGAAAGAAATTTTCCTTATTTTGGGGCAAAAAAGACAGAAATTCCCTTTGTTTTGGGGGAAAAAGACAGAAATTCCACTTATTTAGAGGCAAAAAAGCAGAAATTCCCCTTATTTTGGAGCAAAAATGAAGAAATTTCCATTTTTTATGGCAAAAAGTTATGCATTCTTCTTATTTTCGGGCAAAAAAGCAGAAATTCCTCGTATTTAGGAGCAAAATTGCAGAAATTCCCCTAATTGTGGGGCAAAAAGGCAGAAATTCTCTCTATGTTGGGGCAAAAAGACAGAAATTCTCCTTATTGTGGGGCAAAGCTCAGAAATTCCACTTATTTTGGGGCAAAATTTCAGAAATTTCCTTTATTTTTGGGCAAAATTGCAGAAATTTCACTTATTTTGGGCAAAAAGTCAGAAATTTCCCAAATTTTTGAGGCAAAAATGCAGAAATTCCCCTTATTTTGAGGTAAAAAGGCTGAAATTCTCGCTATTTTGGGGCAAAAAAGCAGAAATTCCCCTTATTTTGGGGCAAAAGGCAGACATTTCCCTTATTTTGGGGAAAAATTTTAGAAATTTAACTTTTTTAAGGGCAAAAAGTCAGAAATTCCCCTTATTTTGGGGCAAAAAGACAGAAATTCCGTTTATTTTTTGGGAAAAGTCAGAAATTGCACTTATTTTGAGTCAAAAAGGCGGAAAATCCCCTTATTTTGGGGTAAAAATGAAGAAATTTCCCTTTTTTATGGCAAAAAGGTATACATTCCCTTTATTTTCGGGCAAAAAGACAGAGATTCCCAGTATTTTGGAGCAAAATTGCAGAAATTCCCCTAATTTTAAGGCAAAAATGCAGGGCTTCCCCTTTATTTTGGGGTAAAACTGTAGAAATTTCACTTATTTCGCGGCAAAATTGCAGAAATTCCCTTTATTTTCGGCGAAAAAGGCAGAAAATCCCTCTATTTTGGAGCAAAATTGAAGAAATTCACCTAATTTTGGGGTAAAACATGCAGTAATTTTCTTTATTTTGGGGCAAAAAGGCAGAAATTCCCTTTATTATGGGGCAAAAGGCAGAAATTCCCCTTATTTTAGGGCAAAATTGCAGAAATTTCTCTTATTTGGGAACAAAAAACAGAAATTCCCTTTATTTTGGGGCAAAATTGCAGAAATTTACTTTATTATGGGGAAAAATTGCAGAAATATTTTTTTATTTTATGGCAAAATTGTAGAAATTTCACTTATTTCAGAGAAAAAAAGCAAAAATTTTTCTTATTTTAGGGCAAAAATGCAGAAATTCCCATTATTTTGGGGCAAAAACGCAGAAATTCACCTAATTTTGGGGTAAAATTGCAGACATTTTACATATTTCAGGGCAAAAATGCAGAAATTCCTCTTTTTTGGGGGCAAAATGGCAGAAATTCCCCTTAATTTAGGGAAAAATTGCAGAAATTTCACTTGTTTGGGGGTAAAAAGGCAGAAAATCTCTTTAATTTCAGGCAAAAAAGCAGAAATTCCCTGTTTTTTGGAGCAATATTGCAGAAATTCCCCTAATATTGGGGCAAAAATGCAGAAATTCTCTTTATTTGGGGCAAATCGGCAGAAGTTCCCCTTATTTTCGGGAAAAGAGGCAGAAATTCCCTGTATTTATAGCAAAATTGCAGATACTGTCCTAATTTTGGGACAAAAAGGCAGAAATTCCCTTTATTTTGGGGCAAAAATGCAGAAATTCTTCTTATTTCGTGGCAAAAATCAGAAATTTACCTTATTTTGGGGCAAAATTTTAGAAATTTCTTTTATTTTGGAACAGAATTGCAGAAATTTTTCTTATTTTGTGGCAAAAAGGCAGAAATTTTCCATGTTTTGGTGCAAAAAGGCTGGAATTCCCATTATTTTGAGGTAAAATGCTGAAATTCCCCATATTTTGGGGCAAAAAGGCAGAAATTCCCCTCATTTTGCGGCAAAAAGGCAAAAATTTCCCTTCTTTTCGGGCAAATTGCAGAAATTTCATTTATTTCAGGGCAAAAAGTCAGAAATTACTTTTATTTTGGGGCAAAAAGCAAAAATTTCTTTTATTTTGTTACAAAATTGAAGAAATTTTCCTTATTTTGGAACAAAAACTCTTAAATTCCCCATATTTTGAAGAAAAGGCATAAATTCCCCTTATTTTGTGGTAAAAAGGCTGAAATAACCATTATTTTGGGGCAAAAAGGCAGAAATTCCCCATATTTTGAAGCAAAATTGCACATATTCCCCTAATTTTGAGGAAAAATGCAGAAATTCACATTATTTTGGGGCAAAAAGACAGAAATTCTCCTTATTTCAGGGCAAAAAGTCAGAAATTTCCCTTATTTTGGGGCAAAATTCCAGAAATTTCCTTTATTTTGGGGCAAAATTGCAGAAATCTCTTTTATTTTGGGTCAAAATTACAGAAATTTCACTTATTTCAGGGAAAAGACGCAGAAATTCCCCTTATTTTGGGGCAATAACACAGAAATTCCCCTTATTTTTTTGCAAAAATGCAGAATTTTCCCTTATTTTGGGGCAAAATTGTAGAAATTTCACTTATTTCAGGGAAAATTTAAAAATTCCTTTAATTTTGGGGCAAAAAAACAGAAATTCCGTTTATTTTATGGTAAAAAGTCAGAAATTTCACTTATTTTGAGGTAAAAAGGCCAAAATTCCTTTTATTGTGGGGCAAAAATGAAGAAATTTCCCTTTTTTGTGGCAAAAGGTATACATTCCCCTTATTTTTGGGCTAAAAAGTAGAAATTCCCCGTATTTTCAAGCAAAATTGCAGAAATTCTTCTAATTGTGGAGCAAAAATGCAGAAATTCCCTATATGTTGGGCCAAAAAGACAGAAATTCTCCTTACTTTGGGGCAAAACTCAGAAATTCCTCTTATTTTGGGGCTAAATTGCAGAAATTTCCCTTATTTTGGGGCAAAATTGCAGAAATTTCACTTATTTCAGGGTAATAAGAAAGAAATTTTCTTTATTTTGGGGCAAAAAAGACAGAAATTCCCTTTGTTTTGGGGGAAAAAGACAGAAATTCCACTTATTTAGAAGCAAAAAAGCAGAAATTCCCCTTATTTTGGAGCAAAAATGAAGAAATTTCTATTTTTTATGGCAAAAAGGTATGCATTCTTCTTATTTTCGGGCAAAAAAAAGCAGAAATTCTTCGTATTTAGGAGCAAAAATGCAGAAATTCCCCTAATTATGGGGCAAAAAGCAGAAATTCTCTCTATGTTGGGGCAAAAAGACAGAAATTCTCCTTATTGTGGGGCAAAGCTCAGAAATTCCACTTATTTTGGGGCAAAATTTCAGAAATTTCCTTTATTTTTGGGCAAAATTGCAGAAATTTCACTTATTTTGGGCAAAAAGTCAGAAATTTCCCAAATTTTTGAGGCAAAAATGCAGAAATTCCCCTTATTTTGAGGTAAAAAGGCTGAAATTCTCGCTATTTTGGGGCAAAAAAGCAGAAATTCCCCTTATTTTGGGGCAAAAGGCAGACATTTCCCTTATTTTGGGGAAAAATTTTAGAAATTTAACTTTTTTAAGGGCAAAAAGTCAGAAATTCCCCTTATTTTTGGGCAAAAAGACAGAAATTCCATTTATTTTTTGGGAAAAGTCAGAAATTGCACTTATTTTGAGTCAAAAAGGCGGAAAATCCCCTTATTTTGGGGTAAAAATAAAGAAATTTCCCTTTTTTATGGCAAAAAGGTATACATTCCCTTTATTTTCGGGCAAAAAGGCAGAAATTCCCAGTATTTTGGAGCAAAATTGCAGAAATTCCCCTAATTTTATGGCAAAAATGCAGGGCTTCCCCTTTATTTTGGGGTAAAACTGCAGAAATTTCACTTATTTCGCGGCAAAATTGCAGAAATTCCCTTTATTTTCGGCGAAAAAGGCAGAAAATCCCCGTATTTTGGAGCAAAATTGAAGAAATTCACCTAATTTTGGGGTAAAACATGCAGTAATTTTCTTTATTTTGGGGCAAAAAGGCAGAAATTCCCTTTATTTTGGGGCAAAAGGCGGAAATTCCCCTTATTTTAGGGCAAAATTGCAGAAATTTCTCTTATTTGGGAACAAAAAACAGAAATTCCCTTTATTTTGGGGCAAAATTGCAGAAAATTACTTTATTATGGGGAAAAATTGCAGAAATTTTATTTTATTTTATGGCAAAATTGTAGAAATTTCACTTATTTCAGAGAAAGAAAGCAAAAATTTTTCTTATTTTAGGGCTAAAATGCAGAAATTCCCATTATTTTGGGGCAAAAACGCAGAAATTCACCTTATTTTGGGGTAAAATTGCAGACATTTCACATATTTCAGGGCAAAAAGGCAGAAATTCCCCTTTTTTGGGGGCAAAATGGCAGAAATTCCCCTTAATTTGGGAAAAAATTGCAGAAATTTCCTTTGTTTGGGGGCAAAAAGGCAGAAAATCTCTTTAATTTCAGGCAAAAAAGCAGAAATTCCCTGTATTTTGGAGCAATATTGCAGAAATTCCCCTAATATTGGGGCAAAAATGGAGAAATTCCCTTTATTTGGGGCAAATCGGCAGAAGTTCCCCTTATTTTCGGGAAAAGAGACAGAAATTCCTTGTATTTATAGCAAAATTGCAGATACTCTCCTAATTTTGGGGCAAAAAGGCAGAAATTCCCTTTATTTTGGGGCAAAAATGCATAAATTCTTCTTATTTCGGGGCAAAAATCAGAAATTTACCTTATTTTGGGGCAAAATTTTAGAAATTTCTTCTATTTTGGAACAGAATTGCAGAAATTTTTCTTATTTTGTGGCAAAAAGGCAGAAATTTTCCATATAATGGTGCAAAAATGCTGAAATTCCCATTATTTTGAGGTAAAATGCTGAAATTCCCCATATTTCGGGGCAAAAAGGCAGAAATTCCCCTCATTTTGGGGCAATAAGGCAAAAATTTTTTTTTTTTTTTCGGGCAAATTGCAGAAATTTCATTTATTTCAGGGCAAAAAGTCAGAAATTACTTTTATTTTGGGGCAAAAAGCAGAAATTTCTTTTATTTTGTCACAAAATTGAAGAAATTTTCCTTATTTTGGAACAAAAAGTCAGAAATTTCCCCATATTTTGGGCAAAAGGCAGAAATTCCCCTTATTTTGAGGTAAAAGTGCTGAAATTCCCATTATTTTGTGGCAAAAATGCAGAAATTCCCTTTACTTTGTGGCAAAAAGGCAAAAATTCCCGTTAATTGGGGCAGAAAAGCAAAAATTTTTCTTATTTGAGGGCAATAAGGCAGAAATTCCCCATATTTTGTGGCAAAAAGACAAAAATTCCCCTTATTTATAGGTAAAATGCTGAAATTCCCCTTATTTTGTCAAAAGGCAGAAATTCCCCTTATTTTGTGGCAAAATTGCAGAAATTTCACTTATTTCAGGGCAAAAAGTCATAAATTTGCCTTATTTTGGGGCAAAAAGCAGAAATTCTTCTAATTTTGGGGCCAAAACAGAAATTCCTTTTATATTGGGGTAACATTGTGGAAATTTCAAATATTTCTGAAAAAAAGGCAGAAATTCCAATTTATTTCGGGCAATAAGGCAGAAATTCCCCGTATTTTGGAGCAAAATTTCAGAAATTCCCCTTATATTGGTGCAAAAAGGCAGAAATTCCCCATATTTTGAAGCAAAATTGCACATATTCCCCTAATTTTGAGGAAAAATGCAGAAATTCACATTATTTTGGGGCAAAAAGACAGAAATTCTCCTTATTTCAGGGCAAAAAGTCAGAAATTCCCCTTATTTTGGGGCAAAATTCCAGAAATTTCCTTTATTTTGGGGCAAAATTGCAGAAATCTCCTTTATTTTGGGTCAAAATTACAGAAATTTCACTTATTTCAGGGAAAAAACGCAGAATTTCCCCTTATTTTGGGGCAAAAACACAGAAATTCC
Organism: Micromys minutus; assembly: GCF_963924665.1. Taxonomy (NCBI): domain Eukaryota; kingdom Metazoa; phylum Chordata; class Mammalia; order Rodentia; family Muridae; genus Micromys; species Micromys minutus. The sequence goes on along the minus strand of NW_027667905.1, from coordinate 1,464,863 downwards.
CCTTATTTTGTGGCAAAAATGCAGAATTTTCCCTTATTTTGGGGCAAAATTGTAGAAATTTCACTTATTTCAGGGCAAAATTCAAAAATTCCTTTTATTTTGGGCAAAAAAACTGAAAATCCGTTTATTTTAGGGTAAAAAGTCAGAAATTTCACTTATTTTGAGGTAAAAAGGCCAAAATTCCTTTTATTGTGGGGCAAAGATGAAGAAATTTCCCTTTCTTGTGGCAAAAGGTATACATTCCCCTATTTTTGGGCTAAAAAGTAGAAATTCCCCATATTTTGAAGCAAAATTGCAGAAATTCCCCTAATTGTGGGCCAAAAAGGCAGAAATTCCCTATATGTTGGGGCAAAGAGACAGAAATTCTCCTTACTTTGTGGCAAAACTCAGAAATTCCTCTTATTTTGGGGCTAAATTGCAGAAATTTCCCTTATTTTTGTGCAAAATTGCAGAAATTTCACTTATTTCAGGGAAAAAAGGCAGAAATTTTTCGTATTTTGGAGCACAATTGCAGATATTCTTAATATTTTGTGGCAAAAATGCAGAATTTCCCCATATTTTGAGGTAAAAAGGCTGAAATTCCCCTTATTTGGAGGCAAAAAGGCAGAAATTTCGCTTATTTTGGGGCAAAAAGACAGAAATTCCCTTTATTTCGTGGCAAAAATGCGGAAATTTCTTTTATTTTGAGGCAATATTGCAGAAATTTCACATATTTCAGGGCATAATTCAAAAATTCCTTTTATTTTGGTTCAAAAAGACAGAAATTCCATTTATTTTTGGGTAAAAAGGCAGAAATTTCACATATTTTGAGGTAAAAAAGCAGAAATTCCTCTTATTTTGGGGCAAAAATGAAGAAATTTCTTTTTTTTTGTGTGGGAAAAGGTATACATTCTCCTTATTTTTGTGCTAAAAAGTAGAAATTCCTCGTATTTTGGAGCAAAATTGCAGAAATTCCCCTAATTGTGGGGCAAAAAGGCAGAAATTTCCTATATGTTTGGGCAAAGAGACAGAAATTCTCCTTATTTTGGGGAAAAACTCAGAAATTCCACTTATTTTGGGGCAAAATTCCAGAAATTTCACCTATTTTAAGGCAAAATTGCAGAAATTTCAAATATTTTGGGGCAAAATTGCAGAAATTTCACTTATTCAGTGTAATAAGTCAGAAATTTTCCTTATTTTTGGGCAAAAAAGACAAAAATTCCCTTTGTTTTGGGGGAAAAAGACAGTAATTCCACTTATTTAGAGGCAAAAAAGCAGAAATTCCCCTTATTTTGGAGCAAAAATGAAGAAATTTCCCTTTTTTTATGGCAAAAAGGTATGCAGTCTTCTTATTTTCGGGCAAATAGGCAGAAATTCCTCGTATTTTGGAGCAAAATTGCAGAAATTCCTCTAATTGTGGGGCAAAAAGGCAGAAATTCCCTATATCTTGGGGCAAAAAAACCAGAAATTCTTCTGTTTTGGGGGCAAAACTCAGAAATTCCACTTATTTTGGGGCAAAATTCCAGGAATTTCCCTTATTTTAAAGCAAAATTAGAGAAATTTAACTTATTTTGGGGCAAAATTGCAGAAATTCCCCTAATATTGGGGCAAAAATGCAGAAATTTCACATATTACAGGGCAAAATTCAAAAATTCCTTTTATTTTGGGGCAAAAAGACAGAAATTCCGATTATTTTAGGGTAAAAAGGCAGAAATTTTACTTATTTTGAGATAAAAAGGCCAAAATTCCTCTTATTGTGGGGCAAAAATGAAGAAATTTCCCTTTTTTGTAGCAAAAGGTATACATTCCCCTTATTTTCGGGCTAAAAAGTAGAAATTCCCCGTATTTTGAAGCAAAATTGCAGAAATTCCCCTAATTGTGGGGCAAAAAGGCAGAAATTCCCTATATGTTGGGGCAAAAGACAGAAATTCTCCTTACTTTGGGGCAAAAATCAGAAATTCCTCTTATTTTGGGGCTAAATTGCAGAAATTTCACTTATTTTGGTGTAAAATTGCAGAAATTTCACTTATTTCAGGGAAAGAAAGCAGAAATTTTTTGTACTTTGGAGCACAATTGCAGATATTCTTAATATTTTGTGGGAAAAATGCAGAAATTCCCCATATTTTGAGGTTAAAATGCTGAAAATCCCCTTATTTGGGGGCAAAAAGGCAGAAATTTCGCTTATTTTGGGGCAAAAAGACAGAAATTCCCCTTATTTCGTGGCAAAAAGGTGGAAATTTCTTTTCTTTTGAGGCAAAATTGCAGAAATTTCACTTATTTCAGGGCATAATTCAAAAATTCCTTTTATTTTGGGGGCAAATAGACAGAAATTCCGTTTATTTTGGGGTAAAAAGGCAGAAATTTCACTTATTTTGAGGTAAAACGGCAGAAATTCCTCTTATTTTGGGGCAAAAATGAAGAAATTTCTTTTTTTTTGTGGCAAAAGGTATACATTCCCCTTATTTTCGTGCTAAAAAGTAGAAATTCCCCGTATTTTGGAGCAAAATTGCAGAAATTCCCCTCATTGTGGGGCAAAAAGGCAGAAATTTCCTATATGTTTGAGTAAAAAGACAAAAATTCTTTTTTTTTGGGCAAAACTCAGAAATTCCACTTATTTTGGGGCAAAATTCCAGAAATTTCACCTATTTTAAGGCAAAATAGCAGAAATTTCACTTATTTTGGTGCAAAATTGCAGAAATTTCACTTATTTCAGAAAAAAAAAGCAGAAATTTTCTTATTTGGAACAAAAAGGAAGAAATTTCTTTTATTTTGGTAAAAAATTGCAGAAATTTTTCTTATTTTGGGGCAAAAAGGCAGAAATTTCCCATATTTTGGGACAAAAATGCAGAAATTCCCCTTATTTTGAGGTAAAAATGCTGAAATTCCCCTTATTTGGGGCAAAATATCAGAAATTTCACTTATTTTCGGGCAAAATTTCAGAAATTTCACTTATTTCAGGGAAAAAAGGCAGAAATTTTCTTTATTTTGGGGCAAAAAGTAAGAAATTCCTAAAATTTTGTGGCAAAAAATGCAGAATTTCCCCTTATTTTGAGGTGAAAAGGCTGAAATTCCTCTTATTTGGGGGCAAAAAAGCAGAAATTTCACTTATTTTAAGGCAAAATTGCAGAAATTTCACTTATATCAGGGAAAAAAGGGAGAAATTTTCCTTATTTTGGGGCAAAAAGTCAGAAATTCCTAATAATTTGTGGCAAAAATGCAGAAATTCCCCTTATTTTGAGGCAAAAAGGCTGAAATTCCCCTTATTTGGGGGCAAAAATGCATAAATTTCCCTTATTTCGTGGCAAAATTGCAAAAATTTCACTTAATTAAGGGTAATAAGTCAGAAATTTTCCTTATTTTGGGGCAAAAAAGACAGAAATTCCCTTTGTTTAGGGGGAAAAAGACAGAAATTCCACTTATTTAGAGGCAAAAAGGCAGACATTTTCCTCATTTTGGTGCAAAAATGAAGAAATTTCCCTTTTTTATGGCAAAAAGGTATGCATTCTTCTTATTTTCGGGCAAAAAGGCAGAAATTCCTTGTATTTTGGAGCAAAATTGCAGAAATTCCCCTAATTGTGGGGCAAAAATGCAGAAATTCCCCATATGTTAGGGCAAAAATACAGAAATTCTCCTTATTTTGGGGCAAAACTCAGAAATTCCACATATTTTGGGGCAAAATTGCAGAAATTTCAATTATTTAGGGGCAAAATTGCAGAAATTTCACTTATTTTGGGGCAAAATTTCAGAAATTTCACCTATTTCAGGGAAAAAAGTCAGAAATTTTCCTTATTTTGGAGCAAAAAGGCAGAAATTCTTAATATTTTGTGGCAAAAATGCAGAAATTCTCCTTACTTTGAGGTAAAAAAGCTGAAATTTTCTTTATTTGGGGGAAAAAAAGGCATAAATTTCCATTATTTTGTGGCAAAATTGAAGAAATTTCACTTATTTCAGGGTAATAATTCAAAAATTTTCCTTATTTTGGGGCAAAAAAGACAGAAATTCCCTTTGTTTTGGGGGAAAAAGACAGATATTCCACTTATTTAGAGGCAAAAAAGCAGAAATTCCCCTCATTTTGGAGAAAAATTGCAGAAATTTCCTTTTTTTATGGCAAAAAGTTATGCATTCTTCTTATTTTCAGGCAAAAAGGCAGAAATTCCCTGTATTTTGGAGCTATATTGCAGAAATTCCTTTAATTGTGAGGTAAAATCGCAGAAATTCCCTATATGTTGGGGCAAAAAAAAAAGAAATTCTCCTTATTTTGGGGCAAAACTCAGAAATTCCACTCATTTTGAGGCAAAATTCCAGAAATTTCCCATATTTTGGGGCAAAATTGCAGAAAATTCACTTATTTCAGAAAAAAAGCAGAAATTTTCTTATTTTGGGGCAAAAAGGCAGAAATTTCCTATATTTTGGGGCAAAAATGCAGAAATTCCCTTTTTTTGAGGAAAAAAGGCTGAAATTCCCCTTATTTGGGGGCAAAAAAGGTAGAAATTCTCCGTATTTTGGAGCAAAATTGCAGAAATTCCCCTAATTGTTGGGCAAAAAGGAAGAAATTCCCTATATGTTGGGGCAAAAAGACAGAAATTCTCCTTATTTTGGGGCAAAACTCAGAAATTCAACTTATTTTGAAGCAAAATTCGAGAAATTTCTTTTATTTTTGGGCATAATTGCAGAAATTTCACTTATTTTGGGGCAAAATTGCAGAAATTTCACTTATTTCAGAAAAAAAGCAGAAATTTTCTAATTTTGGAACAAAAAGGCAGAAGTTTCTTTTATTTTGGTACAAAATTGCAGAAATTTTTCTTATATTGGGGCAAAAAGGAAGAAATTTCCCATATTTTGGGGCAAAAAGACAGAAATTTTCTTTACTTTGGGGCAAAACTCAGAAATTCCTATTATTTTGGAGCTAAATTGCAGAAATTTCCCTTATTTTGGGCAAAATTGCAGAAATTTCACTAATTTCAGGGAAAAAAGGCAGAAATTTTTCGTATTTTGTAGCACAATGGCAGAAATTCTTAATATTTTGTGGCAAAAATGCAGAAATTCCCCATATTTTGAGGTAAAAAGGCTGAAATTCCCCTTATTTGGAAGCAAAAATGCAGAAATTTCCCTTATTTTGTGGCATAAAGACAGAAATTCCCCTTATTTTGTGGCAAAAAGGCGGAAATTTCACTTATTTTGGGGCAAAATTGCAGAAATTTAACTTATTTCAGGGCATAATTCAAAAATTCCTTTTATTTTGGGGCAAAAAGACAGAAATTTCATTTATTTTTGGATAAAAAGGCAGAAATTTCACTTATTTTGAGGTAAAAAGGCAGAAATTCCTCTTATTTTGAAGCAAAAATTAAAAAATTTCTTTTTTTAAGGCAAAAGGTATACATTCCCCTTATTTTCGGGCTAAAAAGTAGAAATTCCCCGTATTTTGGAGCAAAATTGCAGAAATTCCCCTAATTGTGGGGCAAAAAGGCTGAAATTTCCTATATGTTGGGGCAAAAATACAGAAATTCTCTTTATTTTGGGGCAAAACTCAGAAACTCCACTTATTTTGGGGCAAAATTCCAGAAATTTCCCTTATTTTGGGGCAAAATTGCAGTAATTTCACTTATTTTGGAACAAAATTGCAGAAATTTCACTTATTTCAGAAAAAAAGCAGAAATTTTCTTATTTTGGGGCAAAAAGGCAGAAATTTCTTTTATTTTGGTACAAAATTGCAGAAATTTTTCTTATTTTGGGGCAAAAAGGCAGAAATTTCCTATATTTTGGGGCAAAAATGCAGAAATTCCCCTAATTGTGGGGCAAAAATTTAGAAATTCTCTATTTGTTGGGGCAAAAAGACAGAAATTCTCCTTACTTTGGGGCAAAACTCAGAAATTCCTATATTTTTGGGGCAGAATTGCAGAAATTTCGCTTATTTTGGGGCAAAATTGCAGAAATTTCACGAATTTCAGGGAAAAAAGGCAGAAATTTTTCGTATTTTGGAGCACATGGCAGAAATTCTTAATATTTTGTGGCAAAAAGGCAGAAAATCCCCATAATTTGAGGTAAAAAAACTGAAATTCCCCTTATTTGGGAGCATAAATGCAGAAATTTCCCTTATTTTGTGGCAAAAAGACAGAAATTCCCCTTATTTTATGGCAAAAAGGCGGAAATTTCATTTATTATGGGGTAAAATTGCAGAAATTTCACTTATTTCAGCGCATAATTCAAAAATTCCTTTAATTTTGGGGCAAAAAGACAGAAATTCTGTTTATTTTTGGGTAAAAAGGCAGAAATTTCACTTATTTTGAAGTAAAAAGTCAGAAATTCCTCTTATTTTGGGGCAAAAATGAAGAAATTTCTTTTTTTTTGTGGCAAAAGGTATACATTCCCCTTATTTTCGGGCTAAAAAGTAGAAATTCCCCGTATTTTGGAGCAAAATTGCAGAAATTACCCTAATTGTGGGGCAAAAAGGCAGAAATTTCTTATATGTTGGGGCAAAAAGACAGAAATTCTCTTTATTTTGGGGCAAAACTCAAAACTCTACTTATTTTGGGGCAAAATTCCAGAAATTTCACCTATTTTGGGGCAAAATTGCAGAAATTTCACTTATTTTGGTGCAAAATTGCAGAAATTTCACTTACTTCAGAAAAAAAAGCAGAAATTTTCTTATTTGGAAACAAAAAGGCAGAAATTTCTTTTATTTTGGTACAAAATTGCAAAAATTTTTCTTATTTTAAGGCAAAAAGGCAGAAATTTCCCATATTTTTGGGGAAAAATGCAGAAATTCCCCTTATTTTGAGGTAAAAATGCTGAAATTCACCTTATTTGGGGGCAAAAAGGCAGAAATTTCACATATTTTGGGGCAAAATTGCAGAATTTTCATTTATTTCAGGGAAAAAAGGCAGAAATTTTCCTTATTTTGGGGCAAAAAGGCAGAAATTCCTAATATTTTGTGGCAAAAATGCAGAAATTCCCCTTATTTTGAGGTAAAAAGGCTGAAATTCCTCTTATTTGGGGGCAAAAATGCATAAATTTCCCTTATTTCGTGGCAAAATTGCAAAAATTTCACTTATTTCAGGGTAACAAGTCAGAAAGTTTCCTTATTTTGGGGCAAAAAAGACAGAAATTTCCTTCGTTTTGGGGGAAAAAGACAGAAATTCCACTTATTTAGAGGCAAAAATGAAGAAATTCCCCTTATTTGGAGCAAAAATGAAGAAATTTTCCTTTTTTATGGCAAAAAGGTATGCATTCTTCTTATTTTCGGGCAAATAGGCAGAAATTCCCCGTATTTTGGAGCAGAATTGCAGAATTTCCCTTAATTGTGGGGCAAAAGGCAGAAATTCCCTATATGTTGGGGCAAAAAGACAGAAATTCTTCTTATTTTGGGGCAAAACGCAGAAATTCCACTTATTTTGGGGCAAAATTCCAGGAATTTCCCTTATTTTAAGGGAAAATTAGAGAAATTTCACTTATTTTGGGGCAAAATTTCAGAAATTTTACTTATTTCAGAAAAAAAAGCAGAAATTTTCTTATTTTGGGGCAAAAAGGCAGAATTTCCTAAAATTTGTGGCAAAAATGCAGAAATTCCCCTTATTTTGAGGTAAATAGGCTGAAATTCCTCTTATTTTGGGGCAAAAAGGCAGAAATTTTCCTTATTTTGCAGCAAAATTGCAGAAATTTCACTTATTTCAGGGTAATAAGTCAGAAATTTTCTTTATTTTGGGGCAAAAAAAACAGGAATTCCCTTTTTTTTCAAAGTAAAAGACAGAAATTCCACTTATTTAGAGACAAAAAAGCAGAAATTCCCCTTATTTTGGAGCAAAAATGAAGAAATTTCTCTTTTTTATGGCAAAAAGGTATGCATTATTCTTATTTTCGTGCAAAAAGGCAGAAATTCACCGTATTTTGGAGCAAAATTGCAAAAATTCCCCTAATTGTGGGGCAAAAAGGCAGAAATTCCCTATATGTTAGGGTAAAAAGACAGAAATTCTCCTTATTTTGGGGCAAAACTCAGAAATTCCACTTATTTTGGGGCAAAATTGCAGAATTTTCCCTTATTTTTGGGCAAAATTGCAGAAATTTCACTTATTTTAGGGCAAAATTGCAGAAATTTCACTTGTTTCAGGGATAAAAGGCAGAAATTTTCCTTATTTTGGGGCAAAAACGACGAAATTCTTAATATTTTGTGGCAAAAATGCAGAAATTCCCCTTATTTTGAGGTAAAATCCTGAAATTCCCCTTATTTGGGTTCAAAAAGTCAGAAATTTCTCTTATTTTGGGGCAAAATTGCAGAAATTTCACTTATTTCAGTGTAATAATGCAGAAATTTTCCTTATTTTGGGGCAAGAAAGACAGAAATTCCCTTTGTTTTGGGGGAAAAAGACAGAAATTCCACATATTTAGAGGCATAAAAGCAGAAATTCCCCTTATTTTGGAGCAAAATTGCAGAAATTTTCCTTTTTTATTGCAAAAAGGTATGCATTGTACTTATTTTCGGGCAAAAAAGCAGAATTCCTTGTATTTTGGAGCAAAATTGCAGAAATTCTTCTAATTGTTGGGCAAAAAGGCTAAAATTTCCTATATGTTGGGGCAAAAAGACAGAAATTCTCCTTATTTTGGGGCAAAACAGAAATTCCACTTATTTTGAGGCAAAATTCCAGAAATTTCACTTATTTTGGAGCAAAATTGCAGAAATTTTACTTATTTCAGAAAAAAAGCAGAAATTTTCTAATTTTGGGGCAAAAACTCAGAAGTTTCTTTTATTTTGGTACAAAATTGCAGAAATTTTTCTTATATTTGGGCAAAAAGGAAGAAATTTCCCATATTTTGGGGCAAAAAGACAGAATTTTTCTTTACTTTGGGGCAAAACTCAGAAATTCCTATTATTTTGGTGCTAAATTGCAGAAATTTCCCTTATTTTGGGCAAAATTGCAGAAATTTCACTAATTTCAGGGAAAAAAGGCAGAAATTTTTCGTATTTTGTAGCACAATGGCAGAAATTCTTAATATTTTGTGGCAAAAATGCAGAAATTCCCCATATTTTGAGGTAAAAAGGCTGAAATTCCCCTTATTTGGAAGCAAAAATGCAGAAATTTCCCTTATTTTGTGGCATAAAGACAGAAATTCCCCTTATTTTGTGGCAAAAAGGCGGAAATTTCATTTATTTTGGGGCAAAATTTCAGAAATTTCACTTATTTCAGGGCATAATTCAAAAATTCCTTTTATTTTGGGGCAAAAAGACAGAAATTTCATTTATTTTTAGGTAAAAAGGCAGAAATTTCACTTATTTTGAGGTAAAAAGGCAAAAATTCCTCTTATTTTGAAGCAAAAATGAAAAAATTTCTTTTTTTGTGGCAAAAGGTATACATTACCCTTATTTTCGGGCTAAAAAGTAGAAATTCCCCGTATTTTGAGCAAAATTGTAGAAATTCCGCTAATTGTGGGGCAAAAAGGCAGAAATTTCCTATATGTTGGGGCAAAAATACAGAAATTCTCTTTATTTTGGGGCAAAACTCAGAAACTCCACTTATTTTGGGGCAAAATTCCAGAAATTTTCCTTATTTTGGGGCAAAAATGCAGAAATTTCACTTATTTTGGGGCAAAATTGCAGAAATTTCACTTATTTCAGAAAAAAAGCAGAAATTTTCTTATTTTGGGCCAAAAAGGCAGAAATTTCTTTTATTTTGGTACAAAATTGCAGAAATTTTTCTTATTTTGGGGCAAAAAGGCAGAAATTTCCTATATTTTGGGGCAAAAATGAAGAAATTCCCCTAATTGTGGGGCAAAAATTCAGAAATTCTCTATATCTTGGGGCAAAAAGACAGAAATTCTCCTTACTTTGGGGCAAAACTCAAAAATTCCTATATTTTTGGGGCAAAATTGCAGAAATTTCCCTTATTTTGGGGCAAAATTGCAGAAATTTCACGAATTTCAGGGAAAAAAGGCAAAATTTTTTCGTATTTTGGAGCACATGTCAGAAATTCTTAATATTTTGTGGCAAAAAGGGAGAAATTCCCCATATTTTGAGGTTAAAAGGCTGAAATTCCCCTTATTTGGGAGCATAAAGGCAGAAATTTCCCTTATTTTGTGGCAAAAAGACAGAAATTCCCCTTATTTTGTCGCAAAAAGGAGGAAATTTCATTTATTTTGGGGCAAAATTGCAAAAATTTCACTTATTTCAGCGCATAATTCAAAAATTCCTTTAATTTTGGGGCAAAAAGAGAGAAATTCTATTTATTTTTGGGTAAAAAGGCAGAAATTTCACTTATTTTGAGGTAAAAAGTCAGAAATTCCTTTTATTTTGGGGCAAAAATGAAGAAATTTCTTTTTTTTGTGGCAAAAGGTATACATTCCCCTTATTTTCGGGCTAAAAAGTAGAAATTCCCCGTATTTTGGAGCAAAATTGCAGAAATTACCCTAATTGTGGGGCAAAAAGTCAGAAATTTCCTATATGTTGGGGCAAAAAGACAGAAATTCTCTTTATTTTGGGGCAAAACTCAAAACTCTACTTATTTTGGGGCAAAATTCCAGAAATTTCACCTATTTTGGGGCAAAATTGCATAATTTAACTTATTTTGGGGCAAAATTGCAGAAATTTCACTTATTTCAGGGAAAAAGGCAGAAATTTTCCTTATTTTGGGGCAAAAAGGCAGAAATTCCTAATATTTTGTGGCAAAAATTCAGAAATTCCCCTTATTTTGAGGTAAAAAGGCTGAAATTCCTCTTATTTGGGGGTAAAAATGCATAAATTTCCCTTATTTCGTGGCAAAATTGCAAAAATTTCACTTATTTCAGGGTAACAAGTCAGAAAGTTTCCTTATTTTGGGGCAAAAAAGACAGAAATTTCCTTTTTTTGGGGGGAAAAATACAGAAATTCCAATTATTTAGAGGCAAAAAAGCAGAAATTCCCCTTATTTTGGAGCAAAAATGAAGAAATTTTACTTTTTTATGGCAAAAAGGTATGCATTCTTCTTATTTTCGGGCAAATAGGCAGAAATTCCCCGTATTTTGGAGCAGAATTGCAGAAATTCCCCTAATTGTGGGGCAAAAGGCAGAAATTCCCTATATGTTGGGGCAAAATTCCAGGAATTTCCCTTATTTTAAGGGAAAATTGGAGAAATTTCACTTATTTTGGGGCAAAATTTCAGAAATTTTACTTATTTCAGAAAAAAAAGCAGAAATTTTCTTATTTTGGGGCAAAAAGGCAGAAATTCCTAAAATTTGTGGCAAAAATGCAGAAATTCCCCTTATTTTGAGGTAAATAGGCTGAAATTCCTCTTATTTTGGGGCAAAAAGGCAGAAATTTTCCTTATTTTGCAGCAAAATTGCAGAAATTTCACTTATTTCAGGGTAATAAGTCAGAAATTTTCCTTATTTTGGGGCAAAAAAGACAGGAATTCCTTTTTTTTCAAGGTAAAAGACAGAAATTCCACTTATTTAGAGACAAAAAAGCAGAAATTCCCCGTATTTTGGAGCAAAAATGAAGAAATTTCTCTTTTTTATGGCAAAAAGGTATGCATTATTCTTATTTTCGGGCAAAAAGGCAGAAATTCACCGTATTTTGGAGCAAAATTGCAAAAATTCCCCTAATTGTGGAGCAAAGAGGCAGAAATTTCCTATATGTTGGGGCAAAAATACAGAAATTCTCTTTATTTTGGGGCAAAACTCAGAAACTCCACTTATTTTGGGGAAAAATTCCAGAAATTTCCCTAATTTTGGGGCAAAATTGCAGAAATTTCACTTATTTTGGGGCAAAATTGCAGAAATTTCACTTATTTCAGAAAAAAAGCAGAAATTTTCTTATTTTGGGCCAAAAAGGCAGAAATTTTTTTTTATTTTGGTACAAAATTGCAGAAATTTTTCTTATTTTGGGGCAAAAAACCAGAAATTTCCTATATTTTGGGGCAAAAATGCAGAAATTCCCCTAATTGTGGGGCAAAAATTCAGAAATTCTCTATATCTTGGGGCAAAAAGACAGAAATTCTCTTTACTTTGGGGCAAAACTCAGAAATTCCTATATTTTTGGGGCAAAATTGCAGAAATTTCCCTTATTTTGGGGCAAAATTGCAGAAATTTCACGAATATCAGGGAAAAAAGGCAGAATTTTTTTGTATTTTGGAGCACATGTCAGAAATTCTTAATATTTTGTGGCAAAAAGGGAGATATTCCCCATATTTTGAGGTAAAAAGGCTGAAATTCCCCTTATTTGGGAGCATAAAGGCAGAAATTTCCCTTATTTTGTGGCAAAAAGACAGAAATTCCCCTTATTTTGTCGCAAAAAGGCGGAAATTTCATTTATTTTGGGGCAAAATTGCAAAAATTTCACTTATTTCAGCGCATAATTCAAAAATTCCTTTAATTTTGGGGCAAAAAGACAGAAATTCTGTTTATTTTTGGGTAAAAAGGCAGAAATTTCACTTATTTTGAGGTAAAAAGTCAGAAATTTCTCTTATTTTGGGGCAAAAATGAAGAAATTTCTTTTTTTTGTGGCAAAAGGTATACATTCCCCTTATTTTCGGGCTAAAAAGTAGAAATTCCGCGTATTTTGGAGCAATATTGCAGAAATTACCCTAATTGTGGGGCAAAAAGGCAGAAATTTCCTATATGTTGGGGCAAAAAGACAGAAATTCACTTTATTTTGGGGCAAAACTCAAAACTCTACTTATTTTGGGGCAAAATTCCAGAAATTTCACCTATTTTGGGGCAAAATTGCAGAAATTTCACTTATTTTGGGGCAAAATTGCAGAAATTTCACTTATTTCAGAAAAAAAAGCAGAAATTTTCTTATTTGCTAACAATTAGGTAGAAATTTCTTTTATTTTGTTACAAAATTGCAAAAAATTTTCTTATTTTGAGGCAAAAAGGCAGAAATTTCCCATATTTTTGGGGAAAAAGGCAGAAATTCCCCTTATGTTGAGGTAAAAATGCTGAAATTCCCCTTATTTGGGAGCAAAAAGGCAGAAATTTCACATATTTTGGGGCAAAATTGCAGATTTTTCACATATTTCAGGGAAAAAAGGCAGAAATTTTCCTTATTTTGGGGCAAAAAGGCAGAAATTCCTAATATTTTGTGGAAAAATGCAGAAATTCTCCTTATTTTGAGGTAAAAAGGCTGAAATTCCCCTTATTTGGGGGCAAAAATGCATAAATTTCCCTTATTTCGTGGCAAAATTGCAAAAATTTCACTTATTTCAGGGTAACAAGTGAGAAAGTTTCCTTATTTTGGGGCAAAAAAGACAGAAATTTCCTTTGTTTTGGGGGAAAAATACAGAAATTCCACTTATTTAGAGGCAAAAAAGCAGAAATTCCCCTTATTTTGGAGCAAAAATGAAGAAATTTTACTTTTTTATGGCAAAAAGGTATGCATTCTTCTTATTTTCGGGCAAATACGCAGAAATTCCCCGTATTTTGGAGCAGAATTGCAGAAATTCCCCTAATTGTGGGGCAAAAGGCAGAAATTCCCTATATGTTGGGGCAAAAAGACAGAAATTCTTCTTATTTTGGGGCAAAACGCAGAAATTCCACTTATTTTGGGGCAAAATTCCAGGAATTTCCCTTATTTTAAGGGAAAATTAGAGGAATTTCACTTATTTTGGGGCAAAATTTCAGAAATTTTACTTATTTCAGAAAAAAAAGCAGAAATTTTCTTATTTTGGGGCAAAAAGGCAGAAATTCCTAAAATTTGTGGCAAAAATGCAGAAATTCCCCTTATTTTGAGGTAAATAGGCTGAAATTCCTCTTATTTTGGGGCAAAAAGGCAGAAATTTTCCTTATTTTGCAGCAAAATTGCAGAAATTTCACTTATTTCAGGGTAATAAGTCACAAATTTTCCTTATTTTGGGGCAAAAAAGACAGGAATTCCCTTTTTTTCAAGGTAAAAGACAGAAATTCCACTTATTTAAAGACAAAAAAGCAGAAATTCCCCTTATTTTGGAGCAAAAATGAAGAAATTTCTCTTTTTTATGGCAAAAAGGTATGCATTATTTTTATTTTCGGGCAAAAAGGCAGAAATTCACCGTATTTTGGAGCAAAATTGCAAAAATTCCCCTAATTGTGGGGCAAAAAGGCAGAAATTCCCTATATGTTAGGGTAAAAAGACAGAAATTCTCCTTATTTTGGGGCAAAACTCAGAAATTCCACTTATTTTGGGGCAAAATTGCAGAATTTTCTTTTATTTTTGGGCAAAATTGCAGAAATTTCACTTATTTTAGGGAAAAATTGCAGAAATTTCACTTGTTTCAGGGAAAAAAGGCAGAAATTTTCTTTATTTTGGGGCAAAAACGCAGAAATTCTTAATATTTTGTGGCAAAAATGCAGAAATTCCCCTTATTTTGAGGTAAAATCCTGAAATTCCCCTTATTTGGGGGCAAAAAGTCAGAAATTTCTCTTATTTTGGGGCAAAATTGCAGAAATTTCACTTATTTCAGTGTAATAATGCAGAAATTATCCTTATTTTGGGGCAAGAAAGACAGAAATTCCCTTTGTTTTGGGGGAAAAAATAGAAATTCCACATATTTAGAGGCATAAAAACAGAAATTCCCCTTATTTTGTAGCAAAATTGCAGAAATTTTCCTTTTTTATGGCAAAAAGGTATGCATTCTACTTATTTTCGGGCAAAAAAGCAGAAATTTTTTGTATTTTGGAGCAAAATTGCAGAAATTTCCCTAATTGTTGGGCAAAAAGGCAGAAATTTCCTATATGTTGGGGCAAAAAGACAGAAATTCTCCTTATTTTGGGGCAAAACAGAAATTCCACTTATTTTGAGGCAAAATTCCAGAAATTTCCCTTATTTTGGGGCAAAATTCCAGAAGTTTCACTTATTTTGGAGCAAAATTGCAGAAATGTCACTTATTTCAGAAAAATAAGCAGAAATTTTCTTATTTTGGGGCAAAAAGGCAGAAATTTCTTTTATTTTGGTACAAAAATGCAGAAATTTTTTTTTATTTTGGGGCAAACAGGCAGAAATTTCCTATATTTTGGGGCAAAAATGCAGAAATTCCCATTATTTTGAGGTAAAAAGGCTGAAATTCCCTTTATTTTGGGGCAAAAAGGCAAAAATTTCCTTTATTTTGGTGCAAAATTGCAGAAATTTCACTTATTTCAGGGTAATAACTAAGAAATTTTTATTATTTTGGGGCAAATGGACAGTAATTCTCTTTGTTTTGGAAGAAAAAGACAGAAATTCTACTTATTTATAGGCAAAAAGCAGAAATTCCCCTTATTTTGTGGCAAAATTGCAGAAATTTCAATTATTTCAGGGTAATAAGTCAGAAATTTATCTTATTTTGTGGCAAAAAAAACAGAAATTCTCTTTTTTTGGGGGGAAAAATACAGAAATTCCACTTTTTTAGAGGTAAAAAAGCAGAAATTCTTTTTATTTTCAAGCAAAAATGAAGAAATTTCCTTTTTGTGGCATAAGTTATACATTCCCCTTATTTCCAGGCTAAAAAGCAGAAATTTCCTTTATTTTGGAGCAAAATTGCAGAAATTGCCCTAATTGTGGGGAAATAAGGCAGAAATTCCCTATATGGTAGGGCAAAAAGAAAGAAATTCTCCTCATTTTGGGGCAAAACTCAGAAATTCCACTTATTTTGGGGCCAAATTCCAGAAATTTCCCTTTTTTTAGGGCAAAATTGCAAAAATTTCACTTATTTTGGGGCAAAATTGCAGAAATTTCACTTATTTCAGGGAAAAATGGCAGAAATTTTCCTTAATTTGGGGCAAAAAGGCAGAAATTCTTAATATTTTGTGGCAAAAATGCAGAAATTTCCCTTATTTTGAGGTAAAAAGGCTGAAATTCCCCTTATTTGGAGGTAAAAAGGCAGAAATTTCCCTTATTTTGGGGCAAAATTGCAGAAATTTCACGTATTTCAGGGTAATAATTCAGAAATTTTCCTTATTTTGTGGCAAAAAAACAGGAATTCCATTTGTTTGGGGGACAAAAGACAGAAATTCCACTTATTTAGAGGTAAAAAAGCAGAAATTCCCTTTATTTTGGAGCAAAAATGAAGAAATTTCCCTTTTTAATGGAAAAAAGGTATGCATTCTTCTTATTTTCGGGCAAAAAGGCAGAAATTCCCCGTATTTTGGAGCAAAATTGCAGAAATTCCCCTAATTGTGGGGCAAAAAAAAAAGAAATACCCTATATGTTGGGGCAAAAAGACAGAAATTCTCCTTATTTTGGGGCAAAACTCAGAAATTCCACTTATTTTAGGGCAAAATTCCAAAAATTTCCCTTATTTTTGGGCATAATAGTAGAAATTTCACTTATTTTGGGGTAAATTTGAAGAAATTTCACTTATTTCAGAAAAAAGAGCAGAAATTTTCTTATTTTGGGGCAAAAAGGCAGAATTTTTTTTTATTTTGGTACAAAATTGCAGAAATTTTTCTTATTGGGGCAAAAAGCCAGAAATTTCCCATATTTTGGGGCAAAAATGCAGAAAATCCTCTAATTGTGGGGCAAAAATGCAGAAATTCCCTATATGTTGGGGCAAAAATACAGAAATTCTCCTTACTTTGGGGCAAAACTCAGAAATTCCTTTTATTTTGGGGCTAAATTGCAGAAATTTCCCTTATTTTGGGGCAATATTGTAGAAATTCCACTTAATTCAGGGAAAAAAGGCAGAAATTTTTCGTATTTTGGAGCACAATGTCAGAAATTCTTAATATTTTGTGGCAACTATGCAGAAATTCCCCATATTTTGAGGTAAAAATGCAGAAATTCCCCTTATTTGGGGGCATAAAGGCAGAAATTTCCCTTATTTTGTGGCAATAAGACAGAAATTCCCCTTATTTTCTGGCAAAAAGGCGGAAATTTCTTTTATTTTGAGTCAAAATTGCAGAAATTTCACTTATTTCAGGGCATAATTCAAAAATTCCTTTTATTTTAGGGCAAAAAGACAGAAATTCTGTTTATTTTTGGGTAAAAAAGCAGAAATTTCACATATTTTGAGGTAAAAAGGCAGAAATTCCTCTTATTTTGGGGCAAAAATGAAGAAATTTCTTTTTTTTTTGTGACAAAAGGTATACATTCCCCTTATTTTCGGGCTAAAAAGTTGAAATTCCCCGTATTTTGGAGCAAAATTGCAGAAATTACCCTAATTGTTGGGCAAAAAGTCAGAAATTTCCTATATGTTGGGGCAAAAAGACAGAAATTCTTCTTATTTTGGGGCAAAACTCTAAAATTCCACTTATTTTGGGGCAAAATTCAAGAAATTTCACCTATTTTGTGGCAAAATTGCAGAAATTTCACTTATTTTAGGGCAAAATTTCAGAAATTTCACTTATTTCAGGAAAAAAAGCAGAAATTTTCTTATTTGGATGCAAAAAGGCAGAAATTTCTTTTATTTTGCTACAAAATTGTAGAAATTTTTCTTATTTTAAGGCAAAAAAGAAGAAATGTCCCATATTTTGGGGCAAAAATGCAGAAATTCCCCTTATTTTGAGGTAAAAATGCTGAAATTCCCCTTATTTGGGGGCACAAAACAGAAATTTCACTTATTTTGGGGCAAAATTGCATAAATTTCACTTATTTCAGGGAAAAAAGGCAGAAATTTTTTCTTATTTTGGGCAAAAAGGCAGAAATTTCTAATATTTTGTGGCAAAAATGCAGAAATTCCCCTTATTTTGAGGTAAAAAGGCTGAAATTCCTCTTATTTGGGGGCAAAAAAGCAGAAATTTTCCTTATTTTGGGGCAAAAAAGACAGAAATTCCCTTTGTTTTGGCGGAAAAAGACAGAAATTCCACTTATTTAGAGGCAAAAAAACAGAAATTCCGCATATTATGGAGCAAAAGTGAAGAAAATTTCTTTTTTTATGGCCATAAGTTATGCATTCTTCTTATTTTCGGGCAAATAGGAAGAAATTCCCCGAATTATGGAGCAAAATTTCAGAAATTCTCCTAATTGTGGGGCAAAAGCAGAAATTCCCTATATGTTGGGGCAAAAAGACAGAAATTCTCTTTATTTTGGGACAAAACTTAGAAATTCCACTTATTTTGGGGCAAATTTCCAAAATTTACCTTATTTTGGGGCAAAATTGCAGAAATTTCACTTATTTTGAGGCAAAATTGCAGAAATTTCACTTATTTCAGGGAAAAAAGGCAGAAATTTTCTTTATTTTGTGGCAAAAATGCAGAAATTCCCCTTATTTTGAGGTAAAAAGGCTGAAATTCCTTTTATTTGGGGCAAAAAGGCAGAAATTTCCCTTATTTTGGGGCAAAATTGCAGAAATTTCACTTACTTTAGGGTAATAAGTCAGAAATTTTTCTTATTTTGGGGCAAAAAAGACAGAAATTTCATTAGTTTTGGGGGAAAAAGACAGAAATTCCACTTATTTAGAGGCAAAATAGCAGAAATTCCACTTATTTTGGAGCAAAAATGAAGAAATTTTCCTATTTTATGGCAAAAAGGTATGCATTCTTCTAATTTTCGGGCAAATAGGCAGAAATACTCCGTATTTTGGAGCAAAATTGCAGATATTCCCCTAATTGTGGGGCAAAAAGTCAGAAATTCCCTATATGTTGGGGCAAAAAGACAGAAATTCTCCTTATTTTGGGGCAAAACGCAGAAATTCCACTTATTTTGGGGCAAAATTCCAGGAATTTTCCTTATTTTAAGGCAAAATTAGAGAAATTTCACTTATTTTGGGGCAAAATTTCAGAAATTTCACTTATTTCAGGAAAAAAGCAGAAATTTTATTATTTTGGGGCAAAAAGGCAGAAATTCCTAATATTTTGTGGCAAAAATGCAGAAATTCCCCTTATTTTGAGGTAAATATGCTGAAATTCCCCTTATTTTGGGCCAAAAATGCAGAAATTTCACTTATTTTGGGGCAAAATTTCATAAATTTCACTTATTTCAGGAAAAAAAGGCAGAAATTTTCCTTATTTTGGGACAAAAAAGTCAGGAATTCCCTTTGTTTTGGAGGAAAAAGACAGAGATTCCACTTATTTAGAGGCAAAAATGCAGAAATTCCCCTTATTTTGGAGCAAAAATGAAGAAATTTCGCTTTTTTATAGCAAAAACTTATGCATTCTTTTTCGGGCAAAAAGGCAGAAATTCCCCATAATGGAGGAAAATTGCAGAAATTACCCTAATTGTGGGGCAAAAAGGCAGAAATTCCCTATACGTTAGGGCAAAAAGACAGAAATTCTCCTTATTTTGGGGCAAAACTCAGAAATTCCACTTATTTTGGGGCAAAATTGCAGAAATTTTCCTTATTTTGGGGCAAAATAGAAGAAATTTGACTTATTTCAGAAAAAAAGCAGAAATTTTCTTATTTTGGGGCAAAAAGGCAGAAATTTCTTTTCTTTTGGTACAAAATTGAAGTAATTTTTCTTATTTTGGGGAAAACAGGCAGAAATTTCCCATATTTTGGGGCAAAAATGCAGAAAGTCCCATTATTTTGAGGTAAAAAGGCTGAAATTCCCCTTATTTTGGTGCAAAAAGGCAGAAATTTCCCTTATTTTGGGGCAAAATTGCAGAAATTTCACTTATTTCAGGGTAACAATCAGAAATTTTTATTATTTTGGGGAAAATGGACAGAAATTTTCTCTGTTTTGGGGGAAAAAGACAGAAATTCTACATATTTAGAGGCAAAAAAGCAGAAATTCCCCTTATTTTGGAGCAAAAATGAAGAAATTTCTTTTTTTTATGGCAAAAAGTAGTGCATTCTTCTTATTTTTGGGCAAAAATGCAGAAATTCCCCGTATTTTGGAGCAAAATTGCAGAAATTCCCCTAATTGTGGGGCAAAAAGGCAGATATGCTCTATATGTTGGGGCAAAAAGACAGAAATTCTCATTTTGGGGCAAAACTCAGAAATTCCACTTATTTTGGGGCAAAATTCCAGAATTTTTTCTTATTTTGGGGCAAAATTGCAGAAATTTCACTTATTTTGGGGCAAAATTGCAAAAAATTTTACTTATTTCAGAGAAAAAAGCAGAAATTTTTTTATTTTGGAACAAAATTGCAGAAATTTTTCTTATTTTGGGGTAAAAAGTCAGAAATTTACAATATTTTGGGGCAAAAATGCAGAATTTCTTCTTATTTTGAGGTAAAAAGGCTGAAATTCCCCTTATTTGGGTGCAAAAAGGCAGAAATTTCCCTTATTTTGTGGCAAAATTGCAGAAATGTCACTTATTTCAGGGTAATAAGTCAGAAATTTTCCTTATTTTGGGGCAATAAATAAAGAAATTTTTTTTGGGGGGGAAAAAGACAGAAATTCCACATTTTTAGAGGCAAAAAAGCAGAAATTCCTTTTATTTTCGAGCAAAAATGAAGAAATTTCCCTTTTTTGTGACAAAAGGTATACATTCCCCATATTTTCAGGCTAAAAAGCAGAAATTCCCTGTATTTTGGAGCAAAATTACAGAAATTCCCCTAATTGTGGGGCAATAGGGCAGAAATTCCCTATATGTTAGGGCAAAAAGACAGAAATTCTCCTTATTTTGGGGCAAAACTCAGAAATTCCACTTATTTTGGGGCAAAATTCCAGAAATTTCCCTTATTTTGGGGCAAAATTGCAGATATTTCACTTATTTTGGGGAATAATTGCAGAAATTTCACTTATTTCAGGGAAAAAAGGCAGACATTTTTCTTATTTTGGGGCAAAAAGGCAGAAATTCCTAAATTTTGTGGCAAAAATGCAGAAATTCCCCTTATTTTGAGGTAAAAAAGCTGAAATTCCCCTTATTTGGGGGCAAAAAGGCAGAAATTTCCTTTATTTTGTGGCAAAATTGCAGAAATTTCACTTATTTCAGGGTAATAAGACAGAAATTTTCCATATTTTGGGGCAAAACTCAGAAATTCCACTTATTTTGGGGAAAAATTTCAGGAATTTTCCTTATTTTGGGGCAAAAATGAAGAAATTTGACTTATTTCAGACAAAAAGCAGAAATTTTCTTATTTTGGGGCAAAAAGGCAGCAATTTCTTTTATTTTGGTACAAAATTGCAGAATTTTTTTATATTTTGGGGCAAAAAAAACAGAAATTTTCTATATTTTGTGGCAAAAATGCAGAAATTCCCCTTATGTTGAGATAAAAAGGCTAAAATTCCCCTTATTTGGGGGCAAAAAGGCAGAAATTTCCCTTATTTTCGGGCAAAATTGCAGAAATTTCACTTATTTCACGGTATTAAGTCAGAAATTTTCCTTATTTTGGGGCAAAAAGACAGAAATTCCCTTTGTTTTGGGGGAAAAAGACAGAAATTATATTTATTTAGAGGCAAAAATGCAAAAATTCCCCTTATTTTGGAGCAAAAATGAAGAAATTTCCCTTTTTTATGGAAAAAAGGTATGCATTCTTCTTATTTTCAGGCAAAAAAGCAGAAATTCCCTGTATTTAAAGCAAAATTGCAGAAATTCCCCTAATTGTGGGGCAAAAAGACAGAAATTCTCCTTATTTTGGGGCAAAAGACAGAAATTCCACTTATTTTGGGTCAAAATTCGAGAAATTTCCCTTATTTTGAGGCAAAATTGCAGAAATTTCAATTATTTTGGGGCAAAATTGCAGAAATTTCACTTATTTCAGTAAAAAAGCAGAAATTTTTTTATTTTGGGGCAAAAAGGCAGTAATTTCTTTTATTTTGGTACAAAATTGCAGAAATTTTTCTTATTTTGGGGCAAAAAGGCAGAAATTTCCCATATTTTGGGGCAAAAATGAGGAAATTCCCCTTATTTTGAGGTAAAAATGCTGAATTTCCCCTTATTTGGGGGCAAAAAGGCAGAAATTTCACTTATTTTAGGGCAAAATTGCAGAAATTTCACTTATTTCAGGGAAAAAAAACAGAAATTTTTCTTATTTTTGGGCAAAAAGGCAGAAATTCCTAATATTTTGTGGCAAAAATGCAGAAATTCCCCTTATTTTGAGGTAAAAATGCAGAAATTCCCTTTATTTGGGGGCAAAAAGGCAGAAATTTCCCTTATTTTGGGGCAAAATTGCAGAAATTTCACTTATTTCAGAGTATTAAGTCAGAAATTTTCTTTATTTTGGGGCAAAAAAGACAGAAATTTCCTTTGTTTTGGGGGAAAAAGACAGAAATTCCACTTATTTAGAGGCAAAAATGCAGAAATTCTCCTTATTTTGGAGCAAAAATGAAGAAATTTCCCTTTTTTAAGGCAAAAAGGTATGCATTCTTCTTATTTTCAGGCAAAAAGGCAGAAATTCCCCGTATTTTAAAGCAAAATTGCAGAAATTCCCCTAATTGTGGGGCAAAAAGACAGAAATTCTCCTTATTTTGGGGTAAAAGACAGAAATTCCACTTATTTTGGGGCAAAATTCCAGAAATTTCCATTATTTTGAGTCAAAATTGCAGAAATTTCAATTATTTTGGGGCAAAATTGCAGAAATTTCACTTATTTCATAAAAAAGCAGAAATTTTCCTATTTTGAATCAAAAATGCAAAAATTTCCCATATTTTGCGGCAAAAATGCAGAAATTCCCCTTATTTTGAGGTAAAATTGTGAAATTCCCCTTATTTCGGAGCAAAAAGGCAGAAATTTCCCTAATTTTGAGGCAAAATTGCAGAAATTTCACTTATTTTAGGGTAATAAGTCAGAAATTTTCCTTATTTTAGGGCAAAAAAGACAGAAATTCCATTTCTTTTGGGGGGAAAGACTGAAATTCCAATTATTTAGAGGCAAAAAAGCAGAAATTCCCCTTTTTTATGGCAAAAAGGTATGCATTCCTCTTATTTTTGGGCAAAATGGCAGAAATTCCCTGTATTTTGTAGCAAAATTGCAGAAATTCCCCTAATTGTGGGGCAAAAAGGCAGAAATTCCCTATATGTTGGGGCAAAAAGACAGAAATAATCCTTCTTTTGGGGCAAAACTCAGAAATTCCACTTATTTTTGGGCAAAAATCCAGAAATTTCACTTATTTTGGGGCAAAATTGCAGAAATTTAACTTGTTTTTGGGCAAAATTGCAGAAATTTCACTTATTTCAGAAAAGAAAAAGCAGAAATTTTCTTATTTGGGGGCAAAAAGGCAGAAATTTCTATTATTTTGGTACAAAATTGCAGAAATTTTTCTAATTTTGGGGCAAAAAGGCAGAAATTTCCCATATTTTGGGGCTAAAATGCAGAAATTCCCCTTATTTTGAGGTAAAAAGACTGAAATTCCACTTATTTGGGGACAAAAAGGCAGAAATTTCACTTATTTTTGGGTAAAATTGCAGAAGTTTCACTTATTTCAGAGAAAAAAGGCAGAAATTTTCCTTATTTTTGGGCAAAAAGGCAGAAATTCCTAATATTTTGTGGCAATAATGCAGAAATTCCCCTTATTTTGAGGTAAAAATGCTGAAATTCCCCTTATTTGGGGGTAAAAAGGCAGAAATTTCCCTTATTTTGGGGCAAAATTGCAGAAATTTCACATATTTCAGGGTAATAAGTCAGAAATTTTACTTATTTTTGGGCAAAAAAGACAGGAATTCCCTTTGTTTTTGGGGAAAAAGACAGAAATTCCTCTTATTTGGAGGCAAAAAAGCAGAAATTCCCCTTATTTTGGAGCAAAAATGAAGAAATTTCCATTTTTTATGGCAAAAAGTTATGCATTCTTCTTATTTTCAGGCAAAAAGCAGAAATTCCATGTATTTTAAAGCAAAATTGCAGAAATTCCCCTAATTGTGGGGCAAAAAGACAGAAATTCTCCATATTTGGGGGCAAAAGACAGAAATTCCACTTATTTTGGGGCAAAATTCGAGAAATTTCCCTTATTTTGAGGCAAAATTGCAGAAATTTCAATTATTTTGTGGCAAAATTGCAGAAATTTCACTTATTTCAGAAAAAAGCAGAAATTTTCTTATTTTGGGGCAAAAAGGCAGAAATTTCTTTTATTTTGGTACAAAATTGCAGAAATTTTTTTTATTTTGGGGCAAAAAGGCAGAAATATCCCATATTTTGCAGCAAAAATGCAGAAATTCCCCTTATTTTGAGGTAAAAAGGCTGAAATTCCCATATTTGGGGGCAAAAAGGCAGAATTTTCCCTTATTTTCGGGCAAAGTTGCAGAAATTTCACTTATTTCAGGGTAATAAGTCAGAAATTTTTTTAATTTTGGGGCAAATAAGACAGAAATTTTTTTTGTTTTTGTGGAAAAAGACAGAAATTCCACTTATTTAGCGGCAAAAGCTGAAATTCCCCTTATTTTGGAGCAAAATTGCAGAAATTCACCTAAATGTGGGGCAAAAAGGCAGAAATTTTCTATATGTTGGGGCAAAAAGACAGAAATAATCCTTATTTTAGAGCAAAACTCAGAAATTCCACTTATTTTTTGGCAAATATTCAGAAATTTCACTTATTTTGGGGCAAAATTGCAGAAATTTCACTTATTTTGGGGCAAAATTGCAGAAATTTCACTTATTTCAGGGAAAAAAACAGAAATTTTCCTTATTTTTGGGCAAAAAAGCAGAAATTCCTAATATTTTGTGGCAAAAATGCAGAAATTCCTCTTATTTTGAGGTAAAAAGGCTGAAATTCCCTTTATTTGGGGGCAAAAAGGCAGAAATTTCCCTTATTTTGGGGCAAAATTGCAGAAATTTCACTTATTTCAGAGTAATAAGTCAGAAATTTTCCTTATTTTGGGGCAAAAAAGACACAAATTCCCTTTGTTTTGGTGAAAAAAACAGAAATTCCACTTATTTAGAGGCAAAAAAGCAGAAATTCTCTTTATTTTGGAGCAAAAATAAAGAAATTTCCCTTTTTTTATGGCAAAAAGGTATGCATTCTTCTTATTTTCAGGCAAAAATGCAGAAATTCCCCGTATTTTAAAGCAAAATTGTAGAAATTTCCCTAATTGTGGGGCAAAAAGACAGAAATTCTCCTTATTTTGGGGCAAAAGAGAGAAATTCCACCTATTTCGGGGCAAAATTCCAGAAATTTTCCTTATTTTGAGTCAAAATTGCAGAAATTTCAATTATTTTGCGGCAAAATTGCAGAAATTTCACTTATTTCATAAAAAAGGAGAAATTTTCTTATTTTGGGTCAAAAATTCAAAAATTTCCCATATTTTGCAGCAAAAATGCAGAAATTCCCCTTATTTTGAGGTAAAACCGTGAAATTCCCCTTATTTCGGAGCAAAAAGGCAGAAATTTCCCTTACTTTGGGGCAAAATTGCAGAAATTTCACTTATTTCAGGGTAATTAGTCAGAAATTTTCCTTATTTTGGGGCAAAAAAGAAAGAAATTCCATTTGTTCTGGGGGAAAAAGACTGAAATTCCACTTATTTAGAGGCAAAAAAGCAGAAATTCCAATTTTTTATGGCAAAAAAGTATGCATTCCTCTTATTTTTGGGCTAAATGGCAGAAATTCCCAGTATTTTGTAGCCAAAATGCAGAAATTCTCCTAATTGTGGGGCAAAAAGGCAGAAATTCCCTATATGTTGGGGCAAAAAGACAGAAATAATCCTTCTTTTGGGGCAAAACTCAGAAATTCCACTTATTTTTGGGCAAAAATCCAGAAATTTCACTTATTTTGGGGCAAAATTGCAGAAATTTAACTTGTTTTTGGGCAAAATTGCAGAAATTTCACTTATTTCAGAAAAGAAAAAGCAGAAATTTTCTTATTTGGGGGCAAAAAGGCAGAAATTTCTATTATTTTGGTACAAAATTGCAGAAATTTTTCTAATTTTGGGGCAAAAAGGCAGAAATTTCCCATATTTTGGGGCTAAAATGCAAAAATTCCCCTTATTTTGAGGTAAAAAGACTGAAATTCCACTTATTTGGGGACAAAAAGGCAGAAATTTCACTTATTTTTGGGTAAAATTGCAGAAGTTTCACTTATTTCAGAGAAAAAAGGCAGAAATTTTCCTTATTTTTGGGCAAAAAGGCAGAAATTCCTAATATTTTGTGGCAAAAATGCAGAAATTCCCCTTATTTTGAGGTAAAAAAGCTGAAATTCCCCTTATTTGGGGGCAAAAAGGCAGAAATTTCCCTTATTTTGGGGCAAAATTGCAGAAATTTCACTTATTTCAGGGTAATAAGTCAGAAATTTTACTTATTTTGGGGCAAAAAAGACAGGAATTCCCTTTGTTTTGGGGGAAAAAGACAGAAATTCCTCTTATTTAGAGGCAAAAAAGCAGAAATTCCCCTTATTTTGGAGCAAAAATGAAGAAATTTCCATTTTTTATGGAAAAAAGGTATGCATTCTTCTTATTTTAAGGCAAAAAGCAGAAATTCCATGTATTTAAAGCAAAATTGCAGAAATTCCCCAAATTGTGGGGCAAAAAGACAGAAATTCTCCATATTTGGGGGCAAAAGACAGAAATTCCACTTATTTTGGGGCAAAATTCAAGAAATTTCCCTTATTTTGAGGCAAAATTGCAGAAATTTCAATTATTTTGGGGCAAAATTGCAGAAATTTCACTTATTTCAGAAAAAAGCAGAAATTTTCTTATTTTGGGGCAAAAAGGCAGAAATTTCTTTTATTTTGGTACAAAATTGCAGAAATTTTTTTATTTTGGGGCAAAAAGGCAGAAATATCCCATATTTTGCAGCAAAAATGCAGAAATTCCCCTTATTTTGAGGTAAAAAGGCTGAAATTCCCATATTTGGGGGCAAAAAGGCAGAATTTTCCCTTATTTTCGGGCAAAGTTGCAGAAATTTCACTTATTTCAGGGTAATAAGTCAGAAATTTTTTTAATTTTGGGGCAAATAAGACAGAAATTTTTTTTGTTTTTGTGGAAAAAAGACAGAAATTCCACTTATTTAGCGGCAAAACCTGAAATTCCCCTTATTTTTGAGCAAAATTGCAGAAATTCCCCTATATGTTGGGGCAAAAAGACAGAAATAATCCTTATTTTAGAGCAAAACTCAGAAATTCCACTTATTTTTGGGCAAATATTCAGAAATTTCACTTATTTTGGGGCAAAATTGCAGAAATTTCACTTATTTTGGGGCAAAATTGCAGAAATTTCACTTATTTCAGGGAAAAAAACAGAAATTTTCCTTATTTTTGGGCAAAAAGGCAGAAATTCCTAATATTTTGTGGCAAAAATGCAGAAATTCTTTTTATTTTAAGGTAAAAAGGCTGAAATTCTCTTTATTTGGGGGCAAAAAGGCAGAAATTTCCCTTATTTTGGGGAAAAATTGCAGAAATTTCACTTATTTCAGAGTAATAAGTCAGAAATTTTCCTTCTTTTGGGGCAAAAAAGACACAAATTCCCTTTGTTTTGGGGGAAAAAGAAAAAAATTCCACTTATTTAGAGGCAAAAAAGCAGAAATTCTCTTTATTTTGGAGCAAAAATAAAGAAATTTCCCTTTTTTTATGGCAAAAAGGTATGCATTCTTCTTATTTTCAGGCAAAAATGCAGAAATTCCCTGTATTTTAAAGCAAAATTGTAGAAATTTCCCTAATTGTGGGGCAAAAATACAGAAATTCTCCTTATTTTGGGGCAAAAGACAGAAATTCCACCTATTTCGGGGCAAAATTCCAGAAATTTTCCTTATTTTGAGTCAAAATTGCAGAAATTTCAATTATTTTGCGGCAAAATTGCAGAAATTTCACTTATTTCAGGGTAATTAGTCAGAAATTTTCCTTATTTTGGGGCAAAAAAGACAGAAATTCCATTTGTTCTGGGGGAAAAAGACTGAAATTCCACTTATTTAGAGGCAAAAAAGCAGAAATTCCACTTTTTTATGGCAAAAAAGTATGCATTCCTCTTATTTTTGGGCAAAATGGCAGAAATTCCCTGTATTTTGTAGCAAAATTGCAGAAATTCCCCTAATTGTGGGGCAAAAAGACAGAAATTCCCTATATGTTGGGGCAAAAAGACAGAAATAATCCTTCTTTTGGGGCAAAACTCAGAAATTCCACTTATTTTTGGGCAAAAATCCAGAAATTTCACTTATTTTGGGGCAAAATTGCAGAAATTTAACTTGTTTTTGGGCAAAATTGCAGAAATTTCACTTATTTCAGAAAAGAAAAAGCAGAAATTTTCTTATTTGGGGGCAAAAAGGCAGAAATTTCTATTATTTTGGTACAAAATTGCAGAAATTTTTCTAATTTTGGGGCAAAAAGGCAGAAATTTCCCATATTTTGGGGCTAAAATGCAGAAATTCCCCTTATTTTGAGGTAAAAAGACTGAAATTCCACTTATTTGGGGACAAAAAGGCAGAAATTTCACTTATTTTTGGGTAAAATTGCAGAAGTTTCACTTATTTCAGAGAAAAAAGGCAGAAATTTTCCTTATTTTTGGGCAAAAAGGCAGAAATTCCTAATATTTTGTGACAAAAATTCAGAAATTCCCCTTATTTTGAGGTAAAAAGGCTGAAATTCCCCTTATTTGGGGGCAAAAAGGCAGAAATTTCCCTTATTTTGGGGCAAAATTGCAGAAATTTCACTTATTTCAGGGTAATAAGTCAGAAATTTTACTTATTTTGGGGCAAAAAAGACAGGAATTCCCTTTGTTTTGGGGGAAAAAGACAGAAATTCCTCTTATTTAGAGGCAAAAAAGCAGAAATTCCCCTTATTTTGGAGAAAAAATGAAGAAATTTCCCTTTTTTATGGCAAAAAGGTATGCATTCTTCTTATTTTCAGGCATAAATGCAGAAATTCCCCGTATTTTAAAGCAAAATTGTAGAAATTTCCCTAATTGTGGGGCAAAAAGACAGAAATTCTCCTTATTTTGGGGCAAAAGACAGAAATTCCACCTATTTCGGGGCAAAATTCCAGAAATTTTCCTTATTTTGAGTCAAAATTGCAGAAATTTCAATTATTTTGGGGCAAAATTGCAGAAATTTTTTTTATTTTGGGGCAAAAAGGCAGAAATATCCCATATTTTGCAGCAAAAATGCAGAAATTCCCCTTATTTTGAGGTAAAAAGGCTGAAATTCCCATATTTGGGGGCAAAAAGGCAGAATTTTCCCTTATTTTCTGGCAAAGTTTCAGAAATTTCACTTATTTCAGGGTAATAAGTCAGTAAGTTTTTTAATTTTGGGGCAAATAAGACAGAAATTTTTTTTGTTTTTGTGGAAAAAGACAGAAATTCCACTTATTTAGCGGCAAAAGCTGAAATTCCCCTTATTTTGGAGCAAAATTGCAGAAATTCCCCTAAATGTGGGGCAAAAAGGCAGAAATTTTCTATATGTTGGGACAAAAAGACAGAAATAATCCGTATTTTAGAGCAAAACTCAGAAATTCCACTTATTTTTGGGCAAATATTCACAAATTTCACTTATTTTGGGGCAAAATTGCAGAATTTTAACTTATTTTGGGGCAAAATTGCAGAAATTTCACTTATTTCAGGGAAAAAACAGAAATTTTCCTTATTTTTGGGCAAAAAGGCAGAAATTCCTAATATTTTGTCGCAAAAATGCAGAAATTCCTCTTATTTTGAGGTAAAAAGGCTGAAATTCCCTTTATTTGGGGGCAAAAAGGCAGAAATTTCCCTTATTTTGGGGCAAAATTGCAGAAATTTCACTTATTTCAGAGTAATAAGTCAGAAATTTTCCTTATTTTGGGGCAAAAAAGACACAAATTCCCTTTGTTTTAGGGGAAAAAGTCAGAAATTCCACTTATTTAGAGGCAAAAAAGCAGAAATTCTCTTTATTTTGGAGCAAAAATAAAGAAATTTCCCTTTTTTATGGCAAAAAGGTATGCATTCTTCTTATTTTCAGGCATAAATGCAGAAATTCCCCGTATTTTAAAGCAAAATTGTAGAAATTTCCCTAATTGTGGGCCAAAAAGACAGAAATTCTCCTTATTTTGGGGCAAAAGACAGAAATTCCACCTATTTCGGGGCAAAATTCCAGAAATTTTCCTTATTTTGAGTCAAAATTGCAGAAATTTCAATTATTTTGCGGCAAAATTGCAGAAATTTCACTTATTTCATAAAAAAGGAGAAATTTTCTTATTTTGGGTCAAAAATTCAAAAATTTCCCATATTTTGCAGCAAAAATGCAGAAATTCCCCTTATTTTGAGGTAAAACCGTGAAATTCCCCTTATTTCGGAGCAAAAAGGCAGAAATTTCCCTTACTTTGGGGCAAAATTGCAGAAATTTCACTTATTTCAGGGTAATTAGTCAGAAATTTTCCTTATTTTGGGGCAAAAAAGAAAGAAATTCCATTTGTTCTGGGGGAAAAAGACTGAAATTCCACTTATTTAGAGGCAAAAAAGCAGAAATTCCAATTTTTTATGGCAAAAAAGTATGCATTCCTCTTATTTTTGGGCTAAATGGCAGAAATTCCCAGTATTTTGTAGCCAAAATGCAGAAATTCTCCTAATTGTGGGGCAAAAAGGCAGAAATTCCCTATATGTTGGGGCAAAAAGACAGAAATAATCCTTCTTTTGGGGCAAAACTCAGAAATTCCACTTATTTTTGGGCAAAAATCCAGAAATTTCACTTATTTTGGGGCAAAATTGCAGAAATTTAACTTGTTTTTGGGCAAAATTGCAGAAATTTCACTTATTTCAGAAAAGAAAAAGCAGAAATTTTCTTATTTGGGGGCAAAAAGGCAGAAATTTCTATTATTTTGGTACAAAATTGCAGAAATTTTTCTAATTTTGGGGCAAAAAGGCAGAAATTTCCCATATTTTGGGGCTAAAATGCAAAAATTCCCCTTATTTTGAGGTAAAAAGACTGAAATTCCACTTATTTGGGGACAAAAAGGCAGAAATTTCACTTATTTTTGGGTAAAATTGCAGAAGTTTCACTTATTTCAGAGAAAAAAGGCAGAAATTTTCCTTATTTTTGGGCAAAAAGGCAGAAATTCCTAATATTTTGTGGCAAAAATGCAGAAATTCCCCTTATTTTGAGGTAAAAAAGCTGAAATTCCCCTTATTTGGGGGCAAAAAGGCAGAAATTTCCCTTATTTTGGGGCAAAATTGCAGAAATTTCACTTATTTCAGGGTAATAAGTCAGAAATTTTACTTATTTTGGGGCAAAAAAGACAGGAATTCCCTTTGTTTTGGGGGAAAAAGACAGAAATTCCTCTTATTTAGAGGCAAAAAAGCAGAAATTCCCCTTATTTTGGAGCAAAAATGAAGAAATTTCCATTTTTTATGGAAAAAAGGTATGCATTCTTCTTATTTTAAGGCAAAAAGCAGAAATTCCATGTATTTAAAGCAAAATTGCAGAAATTCCCCAAATTGTGGGGCAAAAAGACAGAAATTCTCCATATTTGGGGGCAAAAGACAGAAATTCCACTTATTTTGGGGCAAAATTCAAGAAATTTCCCTTATTTTGAGGCAAAATTGCAGAAATTTCAATTATTTTGGGGCAAAATTGCAGAAATTTCACTTATTTCAGAAAAAAGCAGAAATTTTCTTATTTTGGGGCAAAAAGGCAGAAATTTCTTTTATTTTGGTACAAAATTGCAGAAATTTTTTTATTTTGGGGCAAAAAGGCAGAAATATCCCATATTTTGCAGCAAAAATGCAGAAATTCCCCTTATTTTGAGGTAAAAAGGCTGAAATTCCCATATTTGGGGGCAAAAAGGCAGAATTTTCCCTTATTTTCGGGCAAAGTTGCAGAAATTTCACTTATTTCAGGGTAATAAGTCAGAAATTTTTTTAATTTTGGGGCAAATAAGACAGAAATTTTTTTTGTTTTTGTGGAAAAAAGACAGAAATTCCACTTATTTAGCGGCAAAACCTGAAATTCCCCTTATTTTTGAGCAAAATTGCAGAAATTCCCCTATATGTTGGGGCAAAAAGACAGAAATAATCCTTATTTTAGAGCAAAACTCAGAAATTCCACTTATTTTTGGGCAAATATTCAGAAATTTCACTTATTTTGGGGCAAAATTGCAGAAATTTCACTTATTTTGGGGCAAAATTGCAGAAATTTCACTTATTTCAGGGAAAAAAACAGAAATTTTCCTTATTTTTGGGCAAAAAGGCAGAAATTCCTAATATTTTGTGGCAAAAATGCAGAAATTCTTTTTATTTTAAGGTAAAAAGGCTGAAATTCTCTTTATTTGGGGGCAAAAAGGCAGAAATTTCCCTTATTTTGGGGAAAAATTGCAGAAATTTCACTTATTTCAGAGTAATAAGTCAGAAATTTTCCTTCTTTTGGGGCAAAAAAGACACAAATTCCCTTTGTTTTGGGGGAAAAAGAAAAAAATTCCACTTATTTAGAGGCAAAAAAGCAGAAATTCTCTTTATTTTGGAGCAAAAATAAAGAAATTTCCCTTTTTTTATGGCAAAAAGGTATGCATTCTTCTTATTTTCAGGCAAAAATGCAGAAATTCCCTGTATTTTAAAGCAAAATTGTAGAAATTTCCCTAATTGTGGGGCAAAAATACAGAAATTCTCCTTATTTTGGGGCAAAAGACAGAAATTCCACCTATTTCGGGGCAAAATTCCAGAAATTTTCCTTATTTTGAGTCAAAATTGCAGAAATTTCAATTATTTTGCGGCAAAATTGCAGAAATTTCACTTATTTCAGGGTAATTAGTCAGAAATTTTCCTTATTTTGGGGCAAAAAAGACAGAAATTCCATTTGTTCTGGGGGAAAAAGACTGAAATTCCACTTATTTAGAGGCAAAAAAGCAGAAATTCCACTTTTTTATGGCAAAAAAGTATGCATTCCTCTTATTTTTGGGCAAAATGGCAGAAATTCCCTGTATTTTGTAGCAAAATTGCAGAAATTCCCCTAATTGTGGGGCAAAAAGACAGAAATTCCCTATATGTTGGGGCAAAAAGACAGAAATAATCCTTCTTTTGGGGCAAAACTCAGAAATTCCACTTATTTTTGGGCAAAAATCCAGAAATTTCACTTATTTTGGGGCAAAATTGCAGAAATTTAACTTGTTTTTGGGCAAAATTGCAGAAATTTCACTTATTTCAGAAAAGAAAAAGCAGAAATTTTCTTATTTGGGGGCAAAAAGGCAGAAATTTCTATTATTTTGGTACAAAATTGCAGAAATTTTTCTAATTTTGGGGCAAAAAGGCAGAAATTTCCCATATTTTGGGGCTAAAATGCAGAAATTCCCCTTATTTTGAGGTAAAAAGACTGAAATTCCACTTATTTGGGGACAAAAAGGCAGAAATTTCACTTATTTTTGGGTAAAATTGCAGAAGTTTCACTTATTTCAGAGAAAAAAGGCAGAAATTTTCCTTATTTTTGGGCAAAAAGGCAGAAATTCCTAATATTTTGTGACAAAAATTCAGAAATTCCCCTTATTTTGAGGTAAAAAGGCTGAAATTCCCCTTATTTGGGGGCAAAAAGGCAGAAATTTCCCTTATTTTGGGGCAAAATTGCAGAAATTTCACTTATTTCAGGGTAATAAGTCAGAAATTTTACTTATTTTGGGGCAAAAAAGACAGGAATTCCCTTTGTTTTGGGGGAAAAAGACAGAAATTCCTCTTATTTAGAGGCAAAAAAGCAGAAATTCCCCTTATTTTGGAGAAAAAATGAAGAAATTTCCCTTTTTTATGGCAAAAAGGTATGCATTCTTCTTATTTTCAGGCATAAATGCAGAAATTCCCCGTATTTTAAAGCAAAATTGTAGAAATTTCCCTAATTGTGGGGCAAAAAGACAGAAATTCTCCTTATTTTGGGGCAAAAGACAGAAATTCCACCTATTTCGGGGCAAAATTCCAGAAATTTTCCTTATTTTGAGTCAAAATTGCAGAAATTTCAATTATTTTGGGGCAAAATTGCAGAAATTTTTTTTATTTTGGGGCAAAAAGGCAGAAATATCCCATATTTTGCAGCAAAAATGCAGAAATTCCCCTTATTTTGAGGTAAAAAGGCTGAAATTCCCATATTTGGGGGCAAAAAGGCAGAATTTTCCCTTATTTTCTGGCAAAGTTTCAGAAATTTCACTTATTTCAGGGTAATAAGTCAGTAAGTTTTTTAATTTTGGGGCAAATAAGACAGAAATTTTTTTTGTTTTTGTGGAAAAAGACAGAAATTCCACTTATTTAGCGGCAAAAGCTGAAATTCCCCTTATTTTGGAGCAAAATTGCAGAAATTCCCCTAAATGTGGGGCAAAAAGGCAGAAATTTTCTATATGTTGGGACAAAAAGACAGAAATAATCCGTATTTTAGAGCAAAACTCAGAAATTCCACTTATTTTTGGGCAAATATTCACAAATTTCACTTATTTTGGGGCAAAATTGCAGAATTTTAACTTATTTTGGGGCAAAATTGCAGAAATTTCACTTATTTCAGGGAAAAAACAGAAATTTTCCTTATTTTTGGGCAAAAAGGCAGAAATTCCTAATATTTTGTCGCAAAAATGCAGAAATTCCTCTTATTTTGAGGTAAAAAGGCTGAAATTCCCTTTATTTGGGGGCAAAAAGGCAGAAATTTCCCTTATTTTGGGGCAAAATTGCAGAAATTTCACTTATTTCAGAGTAATAAGTCAGAAATTTTCCTTATTTTGGGGCAAAAAAGACACAAATTCCCTTTGTTTTAGGGGAAAAAGTCAGAAATTCCACTTATTTAGAGGCAAAAAAGCAGAAATTCTCTTTATTTTGGAGCAAAAATAAAGAAATTTCCCTTTTTTATGGCAAAAAGGTATGCATTCTTCTTATTTTCAGGCATAAATGCAGAAATTCCCCGTATTTTAAAGCAAAATTGTAGAAATTTCCCTAATTGTGGGCCAAAAAGACAGAAATTCTCCTTATTTTGGGGCAAAAGACAGAAATTCCACCTATTTCGGGGCAAAATTCCAGAAATTTTCCTTATTTTGAGTCAAAATTGCAGAAATTTCAATTATTTTGGGGCAAAATTGCAGAAATTTCACTTATTTCATAAAAAAAGCAGAAATTTTCTTATTTTGGGTCAAAAATTCAAAAATTTCCCATATTTTGCAGCAAAAATGCAGAAATTCCCCTTATTTTGAGGTAAAATCGTGAAATTCCCCTTATTTCGGAGCAAAAAGGCAGAAATTTCCCTTACTTTGGGGCAAAATTGCAGAAATTTCACTTATTTCAGGGTAATTAGTCAGAAATTTTCCTTATTTTGGGGCAAAAAAGACAGAAATTCCATTTGTTCTGGGGGAAAAAGACTGAAATTCCACTTATTTAGAGGCAAAAAAGCAGAAATTCCAATTTTTTATGGCAAAAAAGTATGCATTCCTCTTATTTTTGGGCAAAATGGCAGAAATTCCCTGTATTTTGTAGCAAAATTGCAGAAATTCCCCTAATTGTGGGGCAAAAAGGCAGAAATTCCCTATATGTTGGGGCAAAAAGACAAAAATAATCCATATTTTGGGGCAAAACTGACAAATTCCACTTATTTTTGGGCAAAAATCCAGAAATTTCACTTATTTTGGGGCAAAATTGCAGAAATTTAAATTGTTTTTGGGCAAAATTGCAGAAATTTCACTTATTTCAGAAAAGAAAAAGCAGAAATTTTCTTATTTGGGATCAAAAAGGCAGAAATTTCTATTATTTTGGTACAAAATTGCAGAAATTTTTCTAATTTTGGGGACAAAATAGAGAAATTTCCCATATTTTGAAGCAAAAATGCAGAAATTCCTCTTATTTTGAGGTAAAAAGGCTGAAATTCCCCTTATTTGGGGGCAAAAAGACAGAAATTTCCCTTATTTTGGGGCAAAATTGCAGAAATTTCACTTATTTCAGGGTAATAAGTCAGAAATTTTCTTTATTTTGGGGCAAAAAAGACAGGAATTTTCTTGTTTTGGGGGAAAAAGACAGAAATTCCACTTATTTAGAGGCAAAAAAGCAGAAATTCCTCTTATTTTGGAGAAAATGAAGAAATTTCCCTTTTTTATGTAAAAAAGGTATGCATTCTTCTTATTTTCAGGCAAAAAAGCTGAAATTCCCTGTATTTTAAAGCAAAATTGCAGAAATTCCCCTAATTGTGGGGCAAAAAGACAGAAATTCTCCTTATTTTGGGGCAAAAGACATAAATTCCACTTATTTTGGGGCAAAATTCGAGAAATTTCCCTTATTTTGAGGCAAAATTGCAGAAATTTCAATTATTTTGGGGCAAAATGGCAGAAATTTCACTTATTTCAGAAAAAAGAAAAAATTTTCTTATTTTGGGGCAAAAAGGCAGAAATTTCTTTTATTTTGGTACAAAATTGCAGAAATTTTTCTTATTTTGGGGCAAAAAGGCAGAAATATCCCATATTTTGCAGCAAAAATGCAGAAATTCACCTTATTTTGAGGTAAAAAGGCTGAATTTCCCCATATTTGGGGGCAAAAAGGCAGAAATTTCACTTATTTTGGGGCAAAATTGCAGAAATTTCACTTATTTCAGGGAAAAAAAACAGAAATTTTTCTTATTTTTGGGCAAAAAGGCTGAAATTCCTAATATTTTGTGGCAAAAATGCAGAAATTCCCCTTATTTTGAAGTAAAAAGGCTGAAATTCCCTTTATTTGGGGGCAAAAAGGCAGAAATTTCCCTTATTTTCGGGCAAAATTGCAGAAATTTCACTTATTTCAGAGTAATAAGTCAGAAATTTTCCTTATTTTGGGGCAAAAAAGACAGAAATTCTTTCTGTTTTGGGGACAAAAGACAGAAATTCGACTTATTTTGGGGCAAAATACAAGAAATTTTTCTTATTTTGAGTCAAAATTGCAGAAATTTCAATTCTTTTGGGGCAAAATTGCAGAAATTTCACTTATTTCATAAAAAAAGCAGAAATTTTCTTATATTGGGTCAAAAATGCAAACATTTCTCATATTTTGCGGCAAAAATGCAGAAATTCCCCTTATTTTTAGGTAAAATGGTGAAATTCCCCTTATTTCGGAGCAAAAGGCAGAAATTTCCCTTATTTTGGGGCAAAATTGCAGAAATTTCACTTATTTCAGGGTAATAAGTCAGAAATTTTCCTTATTTTGGGGCAAAAAATACAGGAATTTTCTTTGTTTTGGGGGAAAAAGACAGAAATTCCACATATTTAGAGGGAAAAAAGCAGAAATTCCCCTTATTTTGGAGCAAAAATGAAGAAATTTCCCTTTTTTATGGCAAAAAGGTATGCATTCTTCTTATTTTCAGGCAAAAAAGCTGAAATTCCCTGTATTTTAAAGCAAAATTGCAGAAATTCCCCTAATTGTGTGGCAAAAAGACAGAAATTCTCCTTTTTTGGGGGCTAAAGACATAAATTCCACTTATTTTGGGAAAAAATTCGAGAAATTTTCCTGATTTTGAGGCAAAATTGCAGAAATTTCAATTATTTTGTGGCAAAATTGCAGAAATTTCACTTATTTCAGAAAAAAGCAGAAATTTTCTTATTTTGGGTCAAATAGGCAGAAATTTCTTTTATTTTGTTCTAAAATTGCAGAAATTTTTCTTATTTTGGGGCAAAGAGGCAGAAATTTCCCATATTTTGCAGCAAAAATGCAGAAATTCCCCTTATTTTGAGGTAAAAAGGCTGAAATTCCCCTTATTTGGGGGCAAAAAGGCAGAATTTTCCCTTATTTTCGGGAAAAATTGCAGAAATTTCACTTATTTCAGGGTAATAAGTCAGAAATTTTGTTATTTTGGGGCAAAAAAGACAGAATATTTTTTTTTGTTTTTGTGGAAAAAGACAGAAATTCCACTTATTTAGCGGCAAAAGCTGAAATTCCTCTTATTTTGGAGAAATTCCTCTTATTTTGCAGAAATTTTACTTATTTCAGAAAAAAAGCAAAAATTTTCTTATTTTGGGACAAAAATGCAGAAATTTCCCATATTTTGCAGCAAAAATGCAGAAATTCACCTTAATTTGAGGTTAAAAGGCTGAATTTCCCCTTATTTGGGGGAAAAAAGGCAGAATTTTTCCCTTATTTTGGGGCAAAATTGCAGAAATTTCCCTTATTTCAGGGTAATAAGTCAGAAATTTTCCTTATTTTTGGGCAAAAAAGACACAAATTCCCTTTGTTTTGGGGGAAAAAGACAGAAATTCCACTTATTTAGCGGCAAAAAAGCAAAAATTACCCTTATTTTGGAGCAAAATTGCAGAAATTCCCCTAAATGTGGGGCAAAAAGCAGAAATTTTCTATATGTTGGGGCAAAAAGACAGAAATAATCCTTATTTTGGGGCAAAACTCAAAAATTGCACTTATTTTCGCGCAAATATTCAGAAATTTCACTTATTTTGGGGCAAAATTGCAGAAATTTCACTTGTTTCAGAAAAAAAAGCAGAAATTTTCTTATTTGGGGGCAAAAAGGCAGAAATTTCTATTATTTTGGTACAAAATTGTAGAAATTTTTCTTACTTTTGGGCAAAAAGGCAGAAATTTCCCATATTTTGTGGCAAAAATGCAGAAATTCCCCTTATTTTGAGGTAAAAATGCTGATATTCCTCTTATTTGGGGGCAAAAAGGCAGAAATTTCACTTATTTTGGGGCAAAATTGCAGAAATTTTACTTATTTAAGGGAAAAAAATGCAGAAATTTTCATTATTTTTGGGCAAAAAGGCAGAAATTCCTAATATTTTGTGGCAAAAATGCAGAAATTCCCCTTATTTTGAGGTAAAATGGTGAAATTCCAATTATTTCGGGGCAAAAAGGCAGAAATTTCCCTTATTTTGGGGCAAAATTGCAGAAATTTCACTTATTTCAGAATAATAAGTCAGAAATTTTCCTTATTTTGTGGCAAAAAAACATAAATTCCATTTGTTTTGGGGGAAAAAGACAGAAATTCCACATATTTTGGAGCAAAAATGAAGAAATTTCCCTTTTTTGTAGCAAAAAGGTATGCATTCTTCTTATTTTTGGGCAAAATGGCAAAAATTCCCCGTATTTTGTAGCAAAATTGCAGAAATTCCCCTAATTGTGGGGCAAAAAGGCAGAAATTCCCTATATGTTGGGGCAAAAAGACAGAAATTCTCCTTATTTTGGGGCAAAACTCAGAAATTCCACTTATTTTGGGGCATAATTCCAGAAATTTCCCTTATTTTGGGGCAAAACTGCAGAAATTTAACTTATTTTGGGGCAAAATTGCATAAATTTTACTTATTTCAGGGAAAAAAGGCAGAAATTTTCCTTATTTTTGGGCAAAAAGGAAGAAATTCCTAATATTTTGTGGCAAAAATGCAGAAATTCAACTTATTTTGGGGCAAAATTCCAGAAATTTCCTCTATTTTGGGGCAAAATTGCAAAAATTTAACTTATTTTGGGGCAAAATTGCATAAATTTCAATTATTTTGGGGCAAAATTGCAGAAATTTCACTTATTTCAAAAAAAAGCATAAATTTTATTATTTTTGGGCAAAAATGCAGAAATTTCCCATATTTTGCAGCAAAAATGCAGAAATTCCCCTTATTTTGAGGTAAAAAGGCTGAAATTCCCCTTATTTGGGGGCAAAAAGGCAGAATTTTCCCTTATTTTCGGGCAAAATTGCAGAAATTTAAGTTATTTCAGGGAAAAGGCAGAAATTTTTCTTATTTTGTGGAAAAAAGCACAGAAATTCCCTTTGTTTTTGTGGAAAAAGTTAGAAATTCCACTTATTTAGTGGCAAAAAGGCAGAAATTCCCCTTATTTTGGAGCAAAATTGCAGAAATTCCCCTAAATGTGGGGCAAAAAAGCAGAAATTTTATATATGTTGGGGCAAAAAGACAGAAATTCTCCTTATTTTGGGGCAAAACTAAGAAATTCCACATATTTTGGGGCAAAATTCCAGAAATTTCCTTTATTTTGGGGCAAAATTGCAGAAATTTCACTTATTTTGGGGCAAAATTGCAGAAATTTCACTTATTTCAGGGAAAAGGCAGAAATTTTCCTAATTTTGGGGCAAAAAGGCAGAAATTCCTAATATTTTGTGGCAAAAATGCAGAAATTCCCCTTATTTTGAGGTAAAAATGCTGTAATTCCCCTTATTTGGGGGCAAAAAGGCAGAAATTTCCCTTATTTGGGGGCAAAATTGCAGAAATTTCACTTATTTCAGGGTAATAAGTCTGAAATTTTCCTTATTTTGGGGCAAAAATGACAGAAATTCCCTTTGTTTTGTGGGAAAAAGACAGAAATTCCACTTATTTAGAGGCAAAAAAGCAGAAATTCCTCTTATTTTGGAGCAAAAATGAAGAAATTTCCCTTTCTTATGGCAAAAAGGTATGCATTCTTCTTATTTTCAGACAAAAATGCAGAAATTCCCCGTATTTTAAAGCAAAATTGCAGAAATTCCCCTAATTGTGGGGCAAAAAGACCGAAATTCTCCTTATTTTGTGGCAAAACTCAGAAATTCCACTTATTTTGGTGCAAAATTGCAGAAATTTCAATTATTTTGGGGCAAAATTGCAGAAATTTCAATTATTTTGTGGCAAAATTGCAGAAATTTAACTTATTCAGAAAAAAAGCAGAAATTTTTTTATTTTGGGGCAAAAAGGCAAAATTTCTTTTATTTTAGTACAAAATTGCAGAAATTTTTCTTATTT
This sequence comes from Micromys minutus, assembly GCF_963924665.1. Lineage (NCBI taxonomy): Eukaryota > Metazoa > Chordata > Mammalia > Rodentia > Muridae > Micromys > Micromys minutus. Next base: position 1,424,637 of record NW_027667905.1, on the reverse strand, counting down.
TGGGTAAAAAGGCAGAAATTTCCCATATTTTGCGGCAAAAATGAAGAAATTCCCCTTATTTTGAGGTAAAAAGGCTGAAATTCCCCTTATTTGGGGGCAAAAAGGCAGAATATTCCCATATTTTTGGGCAAAATTGCAGAAATTTCACTTATTTCAGGGTAATAAGTCAGAAATTTTCCTTATTTTGGGGCAAAAAAAGCAGAAATTCCCTTTGTTTTGGTAGAAAAAGGCACAAATTCCACTTATTTAGTGGCAAAAAAGCAGAAATTCCCCTTATTTTGGAGCAAAATTGCAGATATTCCCCTAAATGTGGGGCAAAAAGGCAGAAATTCCCTATATGTTGGGGCAAAAAGACAGAAATAATCCAATTTTGGAGCAAAACTTAGAAATTCCACTTATTTTTGGGCAAATATCCAGAAATTTCACTTATTTTGGGGCAAAATTGCAGAAATTTCACATATTTTGGGATAAAATTGCAAAAATTTCACTTATTTCAGAAAAAAAAGCAGAAATTTTCTTATTTTGGGGCAAAAAGGCAGAAATTTCCCATATTTTGGGGCAAAAATGCAGAAATTTCTTTTATTTTGAGGTAAAAATTCTGAATTTCCCTTTATTTGGGGGCAAAAAGGCAGAAATTTCACTTATTTTGGGGCTAAATTGCAGAAATTTCACTTATTTCAGGGAAAAAAGGCAAAAATTTTTCTTTTTTAGGCAAAAATGCAGAAATTCCTAATATTTTGTGGCAAAAATGCAGAAATTCCCCTTATTTTGAGGTAAAAGCCTGAAATTCCCCTTATTTGGGGGCAAAAAGGCAGAAATTTCCCTTATTTTGGGGCAAAATTGCAGAAATTTCACTTATTTAAGGGTAATAAGTCAGAAATTTTCCTTATTTTGGGACAAAAAATACAGAATTTCCCTTTGTTTTAAGGGAAAAAGACAGAAATTCCACTTATTTAGAGGGAAAAAAGCAGTAATTCCCCTTATTTTGGAGCAAATATGAAGAAATTTCCTTTATTTTGAGGTAAAAAGGCTGAAATTCCCCTTATTTGGGGGCAAAAAGGCAGAAATTCCTTGTATTTTGGAGCAAAATTGCAGAAATTCCCCTAATTGTGGGGCAAATAGGCAGAAATTCCCTATATTTTAGAGCAAAAATAAGAAATTTTCCTTATTTTAGGGAAAAACTCAGAAATTCCACTTATTTTGGAAAAAAATTCCAGAAATTTCCCTTACTTTGGGGCAAAATTGTAGAAATTTCACTTATTTTGGGGCAAAATTGCAGAAATTTCACATATTTTAGGGAAAAAAGGCAGAAATTTTCCTTATTTTGAGGCAAAAATGCAGAAATTCCTAATATTTTGTGGCAAAAATGCAGAAATTCCCCTTATTTTGAGGTAAAAAGTCTGAAAATCCCCTTATTTGTGGGCAAAAATGCAGAATTTTCCCTTATTTTGGTGCAAAATTGCAGAAATTTCACTTAATTCAATGTATTAAGTCAGAAATTTTCTTTATTTTGGGCCAAAAATACAGAAATTCCCTGTGTTTTGTGGGAAAAAGACAGAAATTCCACTTATTTAGAGGCAAAAATCAGAAATTCCCCTTAATATGGAGCAAAAACGAAGAAATTTCCCTTTTTTATGGCAAAAAGTTATGCATTCTTCTTATTTTCGGGCAAAAAGGCAGAAATTCCCCATATTTTGGAGCAAAATTGCAGAAATTCCCCTAATTGTGAGGTAAAAAGGCAGAAATTGCCTATATGTTGGGGCAAAAAGAGAGAAATTCTCCTTATTTTAAGGCAAAACTCAGAAATTTCACTTATTTTGGGGTAAAATTGCAGAAATTTCACTTATTTCAGGAAAAAAAAGCAGAAATTTTCTTATTTTGGGGCAAAAAGACAGAAATTTCTTTTATTTTGGTACAAAATTGCATAAATTTTTCTTATTTTGGGGCAAAAAGGCAGAAATTTCCCTTATTTTGGGGCAAATATGCTGAAATTCCCCTTATTTTGTGGTAAAAAGGCAGAAATTCCTTTTATTTGGGGGCAAAAAGGCAAAAATTTCCCTTATTTTGGGGCAAAATTGCAGAAATTTCACTTATTTCAGGGTAATAAGTCAGAAATTTTCTTTATTTTGGGGAAAAAATACAGAAATTCCTTTTATTTTGGGGGAAAAAGACAGAAATCTACTTATTTAGAGGCAAAAAAGCAGAAATTCCCCATATTTTGGAGCAAAATTGCAGATATTCTCCTAAATGTGGGCAAAAAGACAGAAATTCCCTATATGTTTGGGCAAAAAGACAGAAATTCTTCTTATTTTGGGGCAAAACTCAGAAATTCCACTTATTTTTGAGAAAATTTCAGAAATTTCACATATTTGGGGCAAAATTGCAGAAATTTCACTTATTTTGGGGCAAAATTGCAGAAATTCCACTTATTTCAGAAAAAAAAATGCAGAAATTTTCTTATTTGGGGTCAAAAAGGCAGAAATTTCTATTAATTTGCTACAAAATTGCAGAAATTTTTTTTATTTTGGAACAAAAAGGCAGAAATTTCCCATATTTTGGGGCAAAAATGCAGACATTCCCCTTATTTTGAGGTAAAAAGGCTGAAATTCCCCTTTTTTGGGGGCAAAAAGAAAGAAATTTCACTTATTTTCGGGCAAAATTATAGAAATTTCACTTATTTCAGGGAAAAAAGGCAGAAATTTTCCTTATTTTTGGCAAAAAGGCAGAAATTTCTAATATTTTGTGGCAAAAATGCAGAAATTCTCCTTATTTTAAGGTAAAAATGCTGAAATTCCCCTTATTTGGGGGCAAAAAGGCAGAAATTTTTCTTATTTTGGGGCAAAATTGCAGAAATTTCACTTATGTCAGGGTAATAAGTCAGAATTTTTCCTTATTTTGGGGCAAAAAAGACAGAAATTCCCTTTTTTTTAAAGGAAAAAGACAGAAATTCGACTTATTTAGAGGCAAAAAAGCAGAAATTCCCCTTATTTTGGAGCAATAATGAGGAAATTTTCCTTTTTTAAGGCAAAAATGTATGCATTCTTCTTATTTTTGGGCAAAAAGGCAGAAATTCCCCATATTTTGTAGCAAAATTGCAGAAATTCCCCTAATTGTGGGGAAAAAGGAAGAAATTCCCTATATGTTGGGGCAAAAAGACAGAAATTCTCCTTATTTTGGGGCAAAACTAAGAAATTCCACTTATTTTGGGGTAAAATTCCAGAAATTTCCCTTATTTTGGGGCAAAATTGCAGAAATTTCACTTATTTTGGCGCATAATTGCAGAAATTTCATTCTATTAAAAAAAAGGCAAAAATTTTCTTTATTTTGGGGCAAAAACGGAGAAATTCTTAATATTTTGTGGCAAAAATGCAGAAATTCCCCTTATTTTGAGGTAAAAAGGCTGAAATTCCCCTTATTTTGGGTCAAAAAGGCAGAAATTTCCATTATTTTGGGGCAAAATTGCAGAAATTTCACTTATTTCAGGGTAATAAGTCAGAAATTTTCCTTATTTTGGAACAAAAAATACAGGAATTTTCTTCTTTTTGGGGGAAAAAGACAGAAATTCCACTTATTTAGAGGCAAAAAAGCAGAAATTTTCCTTATTTTGGAGCAAAAATGAATAAATTTCCATTTTTTATGGCAAAAAGGTATGCATTCTTCTTATTTTCGGGCAAAAAGGCAAAAATTTCCCTTATTTTGGAGCAAAATTGCAGAAATTCCCCTAATTGTAGTGCAAAAAGGCAGAAATTCTTTATATGTTAGGGCAAATAAAGAAATTCTCCTTATTTTGGGGCAAAACTCAGAAATTCCACTTATTTTGCGCCAAAATTCCAGAAATTTCCCTTATTTTGGGGCAAAGTTGCAGAAATTTCACTTATTTCAGGGAAAAAAGTCAGAAATTTTCTTATTTTGGGGCAAAAATGCAGAAACTCCTAATATTTTGTGGCAAAAATGCAGAAATTCTTCTTATTTTGAGGTAAAAAGGCTGAAATTCCCCTTCTTTGGGGGCAAAAAGGCAGAATTTTCCCTTAATTTGGGGCAAAATTGCAGAAATTCCTCTAATTGTAGGGCAAAAAGGCAGAAATTCCCTATATGTTAGGGCAAAAAGAAGAAATTCTCCTTATTTTGGAGCAAAACTCAGAAATTCCACTTATTTTGGGGCAAAATTGCAGAAATTTCACTTATTTTGGGGTAAAATTGCAGAAATTTCAATTATTTCAGGGAAAAAAAGGCAGATATTTTTCTTATTTTGGGGCAAAAATGCAGAAATTCCTAGTATTTTGTGGCAAAAAGGCAGAAATTCCCTTTATTTTGAGGTAAAAAGGCTGAAATTCCCCTTATTTGGCGGGCAAAAAGGCAGAATTTTCTCTTATTTTGGGGCAAAATTGCAGAAATTTCACTTATTTCAGGGTAATAAGTCAGAAATTTTCCTTATTTTGGGGCAAAAAAACAGAAATTCCCTTTGTTTTTGGGGAAAAAAACAGAAATTCCACTTATTTACAGGCAAAAAAGCAGAAATTCCCCTTAATATGGAGCAAAAATGAAGAAATTTCCCTTTTTTATGGCAAAAAGTTATGCACTCTTCCTATTTTCGGGCAAAAAGGCAATAATTCCCCGTATTTTGGAGCAAAATTGCAGAAATTCCCCTAATTGAAGGGCAAAAAGGCAGAAATTCCCTAAATGTTAGGGCAAAAAGAAGAAATTCTCCTTATTTTGGGGCAAAATTCAGAAATTCCACTTATTTTGGGGCAAAATTCCAGAAATTTCCCTTATTTAGGGGCAAAATTGCAGAAATTTCACTTATTTCAGAGAAAAAAGGCAGAAATTTTCCTTATTTTGGGCCAAAAATGCAGAAATTCCTAATATTTTGTAGCAAAAATGCAGAAAATCCTTTTATTTTGAGGTAAAAAGGCTGAAATTCCCCTTATTTGGGGGCAAAAAGGCAGAATTTTGCCTTTTTTTGGGGCAAAATTGCAGATATTTCACTTATTTCAGGGAAATAAGTCAGAAATTTTCCTGATTTGGGGGCAAAAAAGACAGAAATTCCCTTTTTTTTTGTGGGAAAAAGACAGAAATTCCACTTATTTACAGGCAAAAAAGCAGAAATTCTCCTTAATATGGAGCAAAAATGAAGAAATTTTCCTTTTTTATGGCAAAAAGTTATGCATTCTTTTTATTTTCGGGCAAAAAGGCAGAAATTCCCCGTATTTTGGAGCAAAATTGCAGAAATTACCCTAATTGTTGGGTAAAATGGCAGAAATTCCCTATATGTTGGGGCAAAAAGATAGAAATTCTCCTTATTTTAAGGCAAAACTCAGAATTTTCACTTATTTTGGAGCAAAATTGCAGAAATTTCACTTATTTCAGGAAAAAAAGCAGAAATTTTCTTATTTTGGGGCAAAAAGGCAGAAATTTCTTTTATTTTGGTACAAAATTGCAGAAATTTTTCTTATTTTGGGGCAAAAAGGCAGAAATTTTCCTTATTTTGGGGCAAATATGCAGAAATTCCCCTTATTTTGAGGTAAAGAGGCTGAAATTCCCCTTATTTGTGGGCAAAAGGGCAAAATTTCTCTTATTTTGGTTCTAAATTGCAGAAATTTCACTTATTTCATGGTAATAAGCTAGAAATTTTCCTTATTTTGGGGAAAAATTCAGAAATTTCCTTTGTTTTGTGGGAAAAAGACAGAAATTCCACTTATTTAGAGGCAAAAATGCAGAAATTCTCCTTATTTTGGAGCAAAATTGCAGAAATTCCTCTAATTGTGGGGAAAAAAGGCAGAAATTCCCTATATGTTGGGGCAAAAAGACAGAAATTCTCCTTATTTTTGGGCAAAACTCAGAAATTCCACTTATATTTGGGGAAAATTTGAGAAATTTCACATATTTTGGGGCAAAATTGCAGAAATTTCACTTATTTTGGGGCAAAATTGCAGAAATTTCACTTATTTCAGGGTAATAAGTCAGAAATTTTCCTTATTTTGGGGCAAAAAAGACAGAAATTCCCTTTGTTTTGGGGGAAAAAGACAGAAATTCCACTTATTTAGAGGTAAAAAAGCAGAAATGACCCTTATTTTGGAGCAATAATGAAGAAATTTCCCTTTTTTATGGCAAAAAGTTATGCATTCTTCTTATTTTCAGGCAAAAATGCAGATATTCCCTGTATTTTGGAGCAAAATTGAAGAAATTCCCATAATTGTGGGGCAAAAAGGCATAAATCCCTTTATGTTGGGGCAAAAAGACAGAAATTCTCCTTATTTTGGGGCAAAACTCAGCAATTCCACTTATTTTGGGGCAAAATTCAAGAAATTTCCCTTATTTTGGGGCAAAATTGCAGAAATTTCACTTATTTTGGGGCAAAATTGCAGAAATTTCACTTATTTCAGGGAAAAAAGGCAAAAATTTTACTTATTTTGTGGCAAAAACGCAGAAATTCCTAATATTTTGTGGCAAAAATGCAGAAATTCCCCTTATTTTGAGGTTAAAAGTCTGAAATTCCCCTTATATTGGGGCAAAAAGTCAGAAATTTCCATTATTTTGGGGCAAAATTGCAGAAATTTCACTTATTTCAGAATAATAAGTGAGAAATTTTCCTTATTTTGGGGCAAAAAAACTGGAATTCCCTTTGTTTTGGGGGAAAAAGACAGAAATTCCACTTATTTAGAGGCAAAAAAAGAGATATTTACCTTATTTTTGAGCAAAAATGAAGAAATTTCGCTTTTTTATGGCAAAACAGGTATGCATTCTTCTTATTTTCAGGCAAAAAGGCAGAAATTCCCCATATTTTGGAGCAAAATTGCAAAAATTCCCCTAATTGTAGGGCAAAAATGCAGAAATTCCCTATATGTTAGAACAAAAAGAAGAAATTCTTTTTATTTTTGGGCAAAACTAAGAAATTCCACTTATTTTGTGGCAAAATTCCAGAAATTTCCCTTATTTTGGGCAAAATTGCAGAAATTTCACTTATTTTGGGGCAAAATTGCAGAAATTTCACTTATTTCAGGGAAAAAGGCAGAAATTTTCCTTATTTTGGGGCAAAAAGGCAGACATTTCTAATATTTTGTGGCAAAAATGCAGAAATTCCTTTTATTTTGAGGTAAAAAGGCTGAAATTCCCCTTATTTGGGGGCGAAAAGGCAGAATTTTCCCTTATTTTGTGGCAAAATTGCAGAAATTTCACTTATTTCAGGGTAATAAGTCAGAAATTTTCCTTATTTTGGGGTAAAAAGACAGAAATTCCCTTTGTTTTGGGGGAAAAAGACAGAAATTCCACTTATTTAGAAGCAAAAAAGAAAAAATTTCCCTTATTTTGGAGCAAAATTGCAGAAATTCTCCTAATTGTGGGGCAAAAAGGCAGAAATTCCCTATATGTTGGGGCAAAAAGACAGAAATTCTCCTTATTTTAGGGCAAAACTCAGAAATTCCACTTATTTTCGGAAAAAAATTTCAGAAATTTCACATATTTTGGGGCAAAATTGCAGAAATTTCACTTATTTTGGGGCAAAAATACAGAAATTCCCCTTTTTTTAGGTAAAAAGGCTGAAATTCCCCTTATTTGGGGCAAAAATGCAGAAATTTCCCTTATTTTGGGGCAAAATTGCAGAAATTTCACTTATATCAGGGTAATATGTCAGAAATTTTCCTTATTTTGGGGCAAAAAAGACAGGAATTCCTTTTTTTTTGTGGGAAAAAGACAGAAATTCCACTTATTTAGAGGCAAAAAAGCAGAAATTCCGCTTATTTTGGAGCAATAATGAAGAAATTTCCTTTTTTTATGTCAAAAATGTATGCATTCTTCTTATTTTTGGGCAAAAAAAAATTCCCCATATTTTGTAGCAAAATTGCAGAAATTCCCCTAATTTTGACACAAAAAGGCAGAAATTCCCTATATGTTGGGGCAAAAAGACAGAAATTCTCCTTATTTTGGGGCAAAACTCAGAAATTCCACTTATTTTGGGGCAAAATTGCAGAAATTTCATTTATTTTGGGGCAAAATTTCAGAAATTTCACTTATTTCAGGGAAAAAAGGCAGAAATTTTCCTTATTTTGGGGTAAAAACGCAGAAATTCCTAATATTTTGTGGCAAAAATGCAGAAATTCCCCTTATTTTGAGGTAAAAATGCTAAAATTCCCCTTATTTGGTGGTAAAAAGGCAGAATTTTTATTATTTTGGGGCAAAATTGCAGAAATTTCACTTATTTCAGGGTAATAAGTCAGAAATTTTCCTTATTTTTAGGCAAAAAAGACAGAAATTCCCTTTGTTTTGGGAGAAAAAGACATAAATTCCACTTATTTAGAGGCAAAAAAGCATAAATTCCCCTTATTTTGGAGCAATAATGAAGAAATTTCCTTTTTATGGCAAAAATGTATGCATTCTTCTTATTTTTGGACAAAAAGGCAGAAATTCCCCATATTTTGTAGCAAAATTGCAGAAATTCCCCTAATTGTGGGGCAAAAAAGCAGAAATTCCCTATATGTTGGGGCGAAATGACAGAAATTCTCCTTATTTTGGGGCAAAACTCAGAAATTCCACTTATTTTGGGGCAAAATTACAGAAATTTCTCTTATTTTGGGGCAAAATTGCAGAAATTTCACTTATTTTGGGGCAAAATTGCAGAAATTTCACTTATTTCAGAGAAAAAGGGCAGAAGTTTTCCTTATTTTGGGGCAAAAACGCAGAAATTCCTAATATTTTTTGGCAAAAATGCAGAAATTCCGCTTATTTTGAGGTAAAAAGTCTAAAATTCCCCTATTTGTGGGCAAAAAGGCAGAATTTTCCCTTATTTTGGGGCAAAATTGCAGAAATTTCTCTTATTTCAGGGCAAAAAGGCAGAAATTTTCCTTATTTTGGGGCAAAAAGGCAGAAATTCCTAATATTTTGTGACAAAAATGCAGAAATTCCCCTTATTTTGAGGTAAAAAGGCTGCAATTCCCCTTATTTGGGGGCAAAAAGGCAAAAATTTCCCTTATTTTGGGGCAAAATTGCATAAATTTCACTTATTTCAAGGAAAAAAGGCAGAAATTTTTTTTATTTTGGGGCAAAAAAGACAGAAATTCCCTTTGTTTTGGGGGAAAAAGACAAAAATTCCAATTATTTATAGGCAAAAAACAGAAATTCCCCTTATTTTGTAGCAAAAATGAAGAAATTTCCGTTTTTTATGGTAAAAAGGTATGCATTCTTCTTATTTTCGGGCAAAATGCAGAAATTCTTCGTATTTTGGAGCAAATTTGGAGAAATTTCCCTAACTGTGGGGCAAAAAGGCAGATATTCCCTATATGTTAGGGCAAAAAGAAGAAATTCTCCTTATTTTGGGGCAAAACTCAGAAATTCCACTTATTTTGGGGCAAAATTCCAGAAATTTCCTTTATTTTGGGGCAAAATTGCAGAAATTTCATTTATTTTGGGGCAAAATTGCAGAAATTTCACTTATTTAAGGGAAAAAAGGCAGAAATTTTTTTTATTTTGGGGCAAAAAGGCAGAAATTCTTATATTTTGTGGCAAAACTGCAGAAATTCCCCTTATTTTGAGGTAAAAAGGCTGAAATTCCCCTTATTTGGGAGCAAAAAGTAAGAAATTTCCCTTATTTTGGGGCAAAATTGCAGAAATTTCACTTACGTCAGCGTAATAAGTCAGGAATTTCCTTATTTTGGTGCAAAAAAGACAGAAATTCCCTTTGTTTTGGGGGAAAAAGAAAAAATTCCACTTATTTAGAGGCAAAAATGCAGAAATTCCCCTTATTTTGGAGCAAAAATGAAGAAATTTCCCTTTTTTATCGCAAAAAGGTATGCATTCTTCTTATTTTCGGGCAAAAAAGCAGAAATTCCTCGTATTTTGGAGCAAAATTGCAGAAATTACCCTAATTGTGGGGCAAAAAAGCGGAAATTCCCTATATGTTGGGGCAAAAAGACAGAAATTCTCCTTATTTTGGGGCAAAACTCAGAAATTCCACTTATTTTGGGGCAAAATTGCAGAAATTTTTCTTATTTCAGAAAAAAAGCAGAAATTTTCTTATTTTGGGGCAAAAAGGCAGAAATTTCTTTTATTTTGGTACAAAATTGCAGAAATTTTTCTTATTTTGGGGCAAAAAGGCAGAAATTTCCCTTATTTTGGGCAAAAATTCAGAAATTCCCCTTATTTTGAGGTAAAAAGGCTGAATTTCCCATTATTTGGGGGCAAAAAGGCAGAAATTTCTCTTATTTTGGGGCAACATTGCAGAATTTTCACTTATTTCAGGGAAATAAGTCAGAAATTTTCCTTATTTTGGGGCAAAAATGAAGAAATTTTCTTTGTTTTGGGGGAAAAAGACAGAAATTCCACTTATTTAGAGGCAAAAGCAGAAATTCCCCTTATTTTGGAGCAAAATTTCAGAAATTCCCCTAATTGTGGGGCAAAAAGGGAGAAATTCCCTATATGTTGAAGCAAAAAGATAGAAATTCTCCTTATTTTGGGGCAAAACTCAGAAATTCCACTTATTTTGGGGCAAAATTCCAGAAATTTCACTTATTTTGGGGCAAAATTGCAGAAATTTCACATATTTAGGGGCATAATTGCAGAAATTTCACTTATTTCAGAAAAAAAGCAGAAATTTTCTTATTTGGGGGCAAAAAGGCAGAAATTTCTATTATTTTGGTACAAAATTGCAGAAATTTTTCTTATTTTTGGGCAAAAAGGCAGAAATTTCCCATATTTTGTGGCAAAAATACAGAAATTCTTCTTATTTTGAGGTAAAAAGGCTGATATTCCTTTTATTTGGGGGCTCTAAGGCAGAAATTTCCCTTATTTTGGGGCAAAATTGCAGAAATTTCACCTATTTCTGGGTAATAAGTCAGAAATTTTCCTTATTTTGTGGCAAAAAAGACAGGAATTCCCTTTTTTTGGGGGAAAAAGGCAGAAATTCCACTTGTTTAGAGGTAAAATAGCAGAAATTCCCCTTATTTTGGAGCAAAAATGAAGAAATTACCCTTTTTTATGGCAAAAAGGTATGCATTCTTCTTATTTTCGGGCAAAAATGCAGAAATTCCCTATATTTTGGAGCAAAATTGAAGAAATTCGTCTAATTGTAGGGCAAAAAGGCAGAAATTCCCTATATGTTAGGGCAAAACGAAGAAATTCTCTTTATTTTTGGGCAAAACTAAGAAATTCCACTTATTTTGGGGCAAAATTCCAGAAATTTCCCTTATTTTGGGGCAAAATTGCAGAAACTTCACTTATTTTGGGGCAAATTTGCAGAAATTTCACTTATTTGAGGGAAAAAAGGCAGAAATTTTTCTTATTTTGGGACAAAAAGGCAGAAATTCCTAATATTTTGTGGCAAAAATGCAGAAATTCCCCTTATTTTGAGGTAAAAAGATTGAAATTCCTCTTATTTGGGGGCAAAAAGGCAGAATTTTCCCTTATTTTGGGGCAAAATTGCCGACATTTCACATATTTCAGGGTAATAAATCAGAAATTTTCTTTATTTTGAGGAAAAAAAGACAGAAATTCCCTTTGTTTTGGGGGAAAAAGACAGAAATTCCACTTATTTATAGGCAAAAAAGCAGAAATTCCCCTTATTTTGGGGCAAAACTCAGAAATTGCACTTACTTTGAGGCAAAATTCCAGAAATTTCCTTTATTTTGGGGCAAAATTGCAGAAATTTAACTTATTTTGGGGCAAAATTGCAGAAATTTAACTTATTTTGGGGCAAAATTGCAGAAATTTCACTTATTTCAGGGAAAAAAGGCAGAAATTTTCCTTATTTTGGTGCAAAAACGCAGAAATTCCTAATATTTTTTGGCCAAAATGCAGAAATTCCCCTTATTTTGTGGTAAAAAGGCTGAAATTCCCCTTATTTGGGGGCAAAAATGCAGAATTTTCTTTATTTTGGGGCAAAATTGCAGAAATTTCACTTATTTCAGGGTAATAAGTCAGAAATTTTCCTTATTTTTGGGCAAAAAAGGCAAAAATTCCCTTTGTTTCTGGAGAAAAAGACAGAAATTCCACTTATTTAGAGGCAAAAAAGCAGAAATTCCCCTTAATATTGAGCAAAAATAAAGATATTTCCCTTTTTTATGGAAAAAGTTATGCATTCTTCTTATTTTCGGGCAAAAGGGCAGAAATTCCCCGTATTTTGGAGCAAAATTGCAGAAATTCCTTTAATTGTGGGGTAAAAAAGAAGAAATTCCCTATATGTTGGGGCAAAAAGACAGAAATTCTCCTTATTTTAAGGCAAAACTCAGAAATTTCACTTATTTTGGGGCAAAATTGCAGAAATTTCACTATTTCAGGAAAAAAAGCAGAAATTTTTTTATTTTGGAGCAAAAAGGCAGAAATTTCTGTTATTTTGGTACAAAATTGCAGAATTTTTATATTTTGGGGCAAAAAAGCAGAAATTTCTCTTATTTTGGGGAAAATATGCAGAAATTCCCGTTATTTTGATGTAAAAAGCCTATAATTCCCCTTATTTGGGGGCAGAAAGGCAGAAATTTCCCTTATTTTGGGGCAATATTGCAGAAATTTCACGTATTTAAGGGTAATAAGTCAGAAATTTTCCTTATTTTGGGGAAAAAATAGAGAAATTCCCTTTGTTTTGGGGGAAAAAAAAGAAATTCCACTTATTTAGAGGCAAAAAACAGAAATTCCCTTTATTTTGTAGCATAAATGAAGAAATTTCCCTTTTTTATGGTAAAAAGGTATGCATTCTTCTTATTTTCAGGCAAAATGCAGAACTTCCCCGTATTTTGGAGCAAAATTGCAGAAATTCCCCTAACTGTGGGGCAAAAAGGCAGAAATTCCCTATATGTTAGGGCAAAAAGAAGAAATTCTCCTTATTTTGGGGCAAAACTCAGAAATTCCATTTATTTTGGGGCAAAATTCCAGGAATTCCCCTTATTTTGTGGCAAAAGTGTAGAAATTTCCCCTATTTTGGGGCAAAATTGCAGAAATTTCACTTATTTCAGGGAAAAAGGGCAGAAATTTTCCTTATTTTGGGGCAAAAACGCAGAAATTCCTAATATTTTGTGGCAAAAATGCAGAAATTCCCCTTATTTTGACTTAAAAGGCTTAAATTCCCCTTATTTGGGGGCAAAAAGGCAGAATTTTCCCTTATTTTGGGGCAAAATTGCAGAAATTTCACTTATTTCAGGGTAATAAGTCAGAAATTTTCCTTATTTTGCGGCAAAAAAGACAGAAATTCCCTTTGTTTTGGGGGAAATAGATAAAAATTCCACTTATTTAGAGGCAAAAAAGCAGAAATTCCCCTTAATATGGAGCAAAAATGAAGAAATTTCCCTTTATTATGGCAAAAAGTTATGCATTCTTCTTATTTTCGGGCAAAAAGGCAGAAATTCCCCGTATTTTGGAGCAAATTTGCAGAAATTCCCCTAATTGTGGGGTAAAAAGGCAGAAATTCCCTATATGTTGGGGAAAAAAGACAGAAATTCTTTTTATTTTAAGGCAAAACTCAGAAATTCCAATTATTTTGGGGCAAAATTCCAGAAATTTCCCTTATTTTTGGGCAAAATTGCAGAAATTCCCCTTATTTTGTGGTAAAAATGCTGAAATTCCCATTATTTGGGGGCAAAAATAAAAATTTCAGGAAAAAAAAGCAGAAATTTTCTTATTTTGAAGCAAAAAGGCAGAAATTTCTTTTATTTTGGTACAAAATTCCAGAAATTTGTCTTATTTTGGGGCAAAAAGGCAGAAATTTCCCTTATTTTGGGGCAAAATTGCAGAAATTTCACTTATTTCAGGGTAATAAGTCAGAAATTTTCCTTATTTTGCGGAAAAAAATTTAGAATTTCCCTTGGTTTTGGGGGAAAAAGACAGAAATTTCACTTATTTAGAGGCAAAAAATCAGAAATTCCCCTTATTTTGGAGAAAAATTGCAGAAATTCCTCTAAATGTGGGCAAAAACGCAGACATTCCCTATATGTTGGGGCAAATGGACAAAAATTCTCCTTATTTTGGAGCAAAACTCAGAAATTCCACTTATTTTCGGGGAAAATTCCAAAAATTTCACATATTTTGGGGCAAAATTGCAGAAATTTCACATATTTTGGGGCAAAATGGCAGAAATTTCACTTATTACAGAAAAAAAAGCAGAAATTTTATTATTTTGGGGCAAAAAGGCAGAAATTTCTTTTATTTTGGTACAAAATAGCAGAAATATTTCTTTTTTGGGGGCAAAAAGCAGAAATTTCCCTTATTTTGGGCAAAAATGCAAAAATTCCCCTTATTTTGAGGTAAAAAGGTTGAAATTCCCATTATTTGGGGGCAAAAAGGAAGAAATTTCCCTTATTTTGGGGCAAAATTGCAGAAATTTCACTTATTTCAGGGTAATAAGTCAGAATTTTTTTTATTTTGGGCCAAAAAAACAGGAATTACCTTTGTTTTGGGAGAAAAAGATAGAAATTCCACTTATTTAGAGGCAATAAAGCAGAAATTCCCCTTATTTTGGAGCAAAATTGCAGAAATTCCCCTAATTATGGGGCAAAAAGGCAGAAATTCCCTATATGTTGGGGCAAAACGATAGAAATTCTCTTTATTTTGGGGCAAAACTCAAAAATTCCACTTCTTTTGGGGCAAAAATTCAGAAATTTCACTTATTTTGGGGGAAAATTGCAGAAATTTCACTTATTTTGTGGCAAAATTGCAGAAATTTCACTTATTTCAGAAAAAAGGAGAAATTTTCTTATTTGGGGACAAAAAGGCAGAAATTTCTATTATTTTGGTACAAAATTGCAGAAATTTTTCTTATTTTGGGGCAAAAAATATATATTTCTCATATTTTGTGGCAAAAATACAGAAATCCCCCTTATTTTGAGGTAAAAAGGCTGAAATTCCTCTTATTTAAGGGCAAAAAGGCAGAAATTTCCTTCATTTTGGGGCAAAATTGCAGAAATTTCACTTATTTCAGGGTAATAAGTCAGAAAATTTCCTTATTTTGGGGCAAAAAAGACAGAAATTCCCTTTGTTTTTGAGGAAAAAAACAGAAATTCCACTTGTTCAGAGGCAAAAAAGCAGAAATTCCCCTTATTTTGGTTCAAAACTCAGAAATTCCTCTTATTTTGGGGCAAAATTCCAGAAATTTCCCTTATTTTGGGGCAAAATTGCAGAAATTTTATTTATTTTGGGGCAAAATTGCAGAAATTTCACTTATTTCAGGGAAAAAAGGCAGAAATTTTTTTTATTTTGTGGCAAAAAGGTAGAAATTCTTATATTTTGTGGCAAAACTGCAGAAATTCCCCTTATTTTGAGGTAAAAAGGCTGAAATTCCCATTATTTGGGGCAAAAAGGCAGAAATTTCCCTTATTTTGGGGCGAAATTGCAGAAATTTCACTTACTTCAGCGTAATAAGTCAGAAATTTCCTTATTTTGGTGCAAAAAAGACAGAAATTCCCTTTGTTTTGGGGGAAAAATAAAAAATTCCACTTATTTAGAGGCAAAAAAGCAGAAATTCCCCTTATTTTGGAGCAAAAATGAAGAAATTTCCCTTTTTTTTATTGCAAAAAGGTATGCATTCTTCTTATTTTCAGGCAAAAAGGCAGAAATTCCTTGTATTTTGGAGCAAAATTGCAGAAATTCCCCTAATTGTGGGGCAAAAAGGCAGAAATTTTCTATATGTTGGGGCAAAAAGACAGAAATTTTCCTTATTTTAGTGCAAAACTCAGAAATTCCACTTATTTTCGGGGAAAATTCCAGAAAATCCCCATATTTTGGAGCAAAATTGCAGAAATTCCCCTAATTGTTGGGCATAAAGTCAGAAATTCCCTATATGTTGGGGCAAAAAGACAGAAATTCTCGTTATTTTTGGGCAAAACTCAGAAATTCCACTTATTTTGGGGCAAAATTCCAGAAATTTCCCTTATTTGGGGGCAAAATTGTAGAAATTTCACTTATTTCAGGGTAATAAGTCAGAAATTTTCCTTATTTTTGGGCAAAAAATACAGAAATTCCCTTTCTTTTGGGGGAAAAAGACTGAAATTCCACATTTTTAGAGGCAAAAAAGCAGAAATTCTCCTTATTTTGGAGCAAAAAAGAAGAAATTTCTTTTTTTTTGTGGCAAAAGGTATTCATTCTTCTTATATTCAGGCTAAAAAGCAGAAATTCCCCGTATTTTGTAGCAAAATTGCAGAAATTCCACTAATTGTGAAGCAAAAAGGCAGTAATTCCCTATATGTTAGGGCAAAAAGACAGAAATTCTCCTTATTTTGGGGCAAAACTCAGAAATTCCACTTATTTTGGGGCAAAATTCCAGAAATTTCCTTATTTTTGGGGCAAAATTGCAGAAATTTCACTTATTTTTTGGCAAAATTGCAGAAATTTCACTTATTTCAGAAAAAAAGAGAAATTTTCTTATTTTGGGGCAAAAAGGCAGAAATTTCTTTTATTTTGGTAAAAAATTGCAGAAATTTTTTTATTTTGGGGCAAAAAGGCAGAAATTTCCCTTATTTTGGGGCAAAATTGCAGAAATTTCACTTATTTCAGGGTAATAAGTCAGAAATTTTCCTTATTTTTGGGCTAAAAAGACAGAAATTCCCTTTCTTTTTGGGGAAAAAGACTGAAATTCCACATTTTTAGAGGCAAAAAAGCAGAAATTCCCCTTATTTTGGAGCAAAAAAGAAGAAATTTTTTTTTTTGTGGCAAAAGGTATTCATTCTTCTTATATTCAGGCTAAAAAGCAGAAATTCCCCGTATTTTGTAGCAAAATTGCAGAAATTCCACTAATTGTTAAGCGAAAAGGCAGTAATTCCCTATATGTTAGGGCAAAAAGACAGAAATTCTCCTTATTTTGGGGCAAAACTCAGAAATTCCACTTATTTTGGGGCAAAATTGCAGAAATTTCACTTATTTTGGGGCAAAATTGCAGAAATTTCACTTATTTCAGGGAAAAAAAGCAGAAATTTTTTTTATTTTGGGGCAAAAAGGCAGAAATTCCTAATATTTTGTGGCAAAAATGCAGAAATTCCCATTATTTTGAGGTAAAAAGGATGAAATTCCCTTATTTGGGGGCAAATAGGCAGAAATTTCCCTTATTTTGGAGCAAAATTGCAGAAATTTCACTTATTTCAGTGTAATAAGTAAGAATTTTTCCTTATTTTGTGGCAAACAAGACAGAAATTTCCTTTTTTGGGGGAAAAAGACAGAAATTCCACTTATTTAGAGGCAATAAAGCAGAAATTCCCCTTATTTTGGAGCAAAATGAAGAAATTTCCATTTTTTATGGTAAAAAGGTATGCATTCTTCTCATTTTCGGGAAAAAGCAGAAATTCCCCGTATTTTGGAGCGAATTTGGGAAAATTTTCCTAACTGTGGGGCAAAAAGGCAGATATTCCCTATATGTTAGGGCAAAAAGAAGAAATTCTTTTTATTTTGAGGCAAAACTAAGAAATTCCACATATTTTGGGGCAAAATTCCAGAAATTTCCATTATTTTGGGGCAAAATTGCAGAAATTTTTTTTATTTTGGGGCAAAATTGTAGAAATTTCATTTATTTCAGGGAAAAAAGGCAGAAATTTTCTTTATTTTGTGGCAAAAAGGCAGAAATTCCTAATATTTTGTTGCAAAAATGCAGAAATTCCCCTTATTTTGAGGTAAAAAGGCCGAAATTCTCCTTATTTGGGGGAAAAAGGCAGAATTTTCCCTTACCTTGGGGCAAAATTGCAGAAATTTCACTTATTTCAGGGTAGTAAGTCAGAAATTTTCCTTATTTTGTGGCAAAAAAGACAGAAATTCCCTTTGTTTTGGGGGAAAAGACAGAAATTCAACTTATTTAGAGGCAAAAATGCAGAAATTCCCCTTAATATGGAGCAAAAATGAAGAAATTTCCCTTTTTTATGGCAAAAAGTTATGCATTCTTCTTATTTTCGGGCAAAAAAGCAAAAATTCCCCCTATTTTGGAGCAAAATTGCAGAAATTCCCCTAATTGTGGGGTAAAAAGGCAGAAATTCCCTATATGTTGGGGCAAAAAGACAGAAATTCTTTTTATTTTAAGGCAAAATCAGAAATTTCCCTTATTTTGGGGCAAAATTGCAGAAATTTCACTTATTTTGGGGCAAAATTGCAGAAATTTCACTTATTTCATGGAAAAAAGGCAGAAATTTTCTTATTTTGGGGCAAAAACGCAGAAATTCCTAATATTTTGTGGCAAAAATGCAGAAATTCCCCTTATTTTGAGGTAAAAAGGCTGAAATTCCCCTTATTTGGCGGCAAAAAGGCAGAATTTTCCTTATTTTGGGGCAAAATTGCAGAAATTTCACTTATTTCAGGGTAATAAGTCAGAAATTTACTTTATTTTTGGGCAAAAAAGACAGAAATTCCCTTTGTTTTGGGAAAAAAGACAGAAATTCCACTTATTTAGAGGCAAAAAAGCAGAAATTCCCCTAATTTGGGAGCAATAATGAAGAAATTTCCTTTTTTTATGGCAAAAATGTATGCATTCTTCTTATTTTTGGGCAAAAAGACAGAAATTCCCCATATTTTGTAGCAAAATTGCAGAAATTCCCCTAATTGTGGGGCAAAAAAGCAGAAATTCCCTATATGTTGGGTTGAAATGACAGAAATTTTCCTTATTTTGGGGCAAAACTCAGAAATTCCACTTATTTTGGGGCAAAATTCCAGAAATTTCTCTTATTTTGGGGCAAAATTGCAGAAATTTCACTGTTTTTAGGGCAAAATTGCAGAAATTTCACTTATTTCAGGGAAAAAGGGCAGAAATTTTCCTTATTTTGGGGCAAAATCGCAGAAATTCCTCATATTTTGTGGCAAAAATGCAGAAATTCCCCTTATTTTGAGGAAAAAGTCTGAAATTCCCCCTATTTGTTGTCAATAAGGCAGAATTTTCCCTTATTTTGGGGCAAAATTGCAGAAATTTTACTTATTTCAGGGTAATAAGTCAGAAATTTTCCTTATTTTTGGGCAAAAAAGGCAAAAATTCCCTTTGTTTTTGGAGAAAAAGACAGAAATTCCACTTATTTAGAGGCAAAAAAGCAGAAATTCCCCTTAATATGGAGCAAAAATGAAGATATTTCCCTTTTTTATGGAAAAAGTTATGCATTCTTCTTATTTTCGGGCAAAAAGGCAGAAATTCCCCGTATTTTGGAGCAAAATTGCAGAAATTCCTTTAATTGTGGGGTAAAAAAGAAGAAATTCCCTATATGTTGGGGCAAAAAGACAGAAATTCTCCTTATTTTAAGGCAAAACTCAGAAATTTCACTTATTTTGGGGCAAAATTGCAGAAATTTCACTTATTTCAGGAAAAAAAGCAGAAATTTTCTTATTTTGGGGCAAAAAGGCAGAAATTTCTGTTATTTTGGTACAAAATTGCAGAATTTTTATATTTTGGGGCAAAAAAGCAGAAATTTCTCTTATTTTGGGGAAAATATGCAGAAATTCCCCTTATTTTGATGTAAAAAGCTGAAATTCCCCTTATTTGGGGGCAGAAAGGCAGAAATTTCCCTTATTTTGGGGCAATATTGCAGAAATTTCACGTATTTAAGGGTAATAAGTCAGAAATTTTCCTTATTTTGGGGAAAAAATACAGAAATTCTTTTTGTTTTGGGGGAAAATACAGAAATTCCACTTATTTAGAGGCAAAAAACTGAAATTCCCTTTATTTTGTAGCATAAATAAAGAAATTTCCCTTTTTTATGGTAAAAAGGTATGCATTCTTCTTATTTTCAGGCAAAATGCAGAACTTCCCCGTATTTTGGAGCAAAATAGCAGAAATCCCCCTAACTGTGGGGCAAAACGGCAGAAATTCCGTATATGTTAGGGCAAAAAGAAGAAATTCTCATTATTTTGGGGCAAAACTCAGAAATTCCACTTATTTTAGGGGAAAATTCCAGAAATTTCACATATTTTGGGGCAAAATTGCAGAAATTTCACTTATTTTGGGGCAAAATTGCAGAAATTTCACTTATTAAAGAAAAAAAAGCAGAAATTTTATTATTTTGGGGCAGAAAGGCAGAAATTTCTTTTATTTTGGTACAAAATTGCAGAATTTTTTTTATTTTGGGGCAAAAAGGCAGAAATTTCCCTTATTTTGGGCAAAAATGCAGAAATTCCCCTTCTTTTGAGGTAAAAAAGCTGAAATTCCCATCATTTGGGGGCAAAAAGGAAGAAATTTTTTTATTTTGGGGCAAAATTGCAGAAATTTCACTTATTTCAGGGTAATAAGTCAGAATTTTTTATATTTTGGGCCAAAAAAACAGGAATTACCTTTGTTTTGGGGGAAAAAGATAGAAATTCCACTTATTTAGAGGCAAAAAAGCAGAAATTCCCCTTATTTTGGAGCAAAATTGCAGAAATTCCCCTAATTGTGGGGCAAAAAGGCAGAAATTCCCTGTATGTTGGGGCAAAAAGATAAAAATTCTCATTATTTTCGGGCAAAACTCAGAAATTCCACTTATTTTGGGGCAAAATTCCAGAAATTTCCCTTATTTTGGGGCAAAGTTGCAGAAATTTCACTTATTTCAGGGAAAAAAGTCAGAAATTTTCTTATTTTGGGGCAAAAATGCAGAAACTCCTAATATTTTGTGGCAAAAATGCAGAAATTCTTCTTATTTTGAGGTAAAAAGGCTGAAATTCCTCTTCTTTGGGGGCAAAAAGGCAGAATTTTCCCTTAATTTGGGGCAAAATTGCAGAAATTCCTCTAATTGTAGGGCAAAAAGGCAGAAATTCCCTATATGTTAGGGCAAAAAGAAGAAATTCTCCTTATTTTGGAGCAAAACTCAGAAATTCCACTTATTTTGGGGCAAAATTGCAGAAATTTCACTTATTTTGGGGTAAAATTGCAGAAATTTCAATTATTTCAGGGAAAAAAAGGCAGATATTTTTCTTATTTTGGGGCAAAAATGCAGAAATTCCTAGTATTTTGTGGCAAAAAGGCAGAAATTCCCTTTATTTTGAGGTAAAAAGGCTGAAATTCCCCTTATTTGGCGGGCAAAAAGGCAGAATTTTCTCTTATTTTGGGGCAAAATTGCAGAAATTTCACTTATTTCAGGGTAATAAGTCAGAAATTTTCCTTATTTTGGGGCAAAAAAACAGAAATTCCCTTTGTTTTTGGGGAAAAAAACAGAAATTCCACTTATTTACAGGCAAAAAAGCAGAAATTCCCCTTAATATGGAGCAAAAATGAAGAAATTTCCCTTTTTTATGGCAAAAAGTTATGCACTCTTCCTATTTTCGGGCAAAAAGGCAATAATTCCCCGTATTTTGGAGCAAAATTGCAGAAATTCCCCTAATTGAAGGGCAAAAAGGCAGAAATTCCCTAAATGTTAGGGCAAAAAGAAGAAATTCTCCTTATTTTGGGGCAAAATTCAGAAATTCCACTTATTTTGGGGCAAAATTCCAGAAATTTCCCTTATTTAGGGGCAAAATTGCAGAAATTTCACTTATTTCAGAGAAAAAAGGCAGAAATTTTCCTTATTTTGGGCCAAAAATGCAGAAATTCCTAATATTTTGTAGCAAAAATGCAGAAAATCCTTTTATTTTGAGGTAAAAAGGCTGAAATTCCCCTTATTTGGGGGCAAAAAGGCAGAATTTTGCCTTTTTTTGGGGCAAAATTGCAGATATTTCACTTATTTCAGGGAAATAAGTCAGAAATTTTCCTGATTTGGGGGCAAAAAAGACAGAAATTCCCTTTTTTTTTGTGGGAAAAAGACAGAAATTCCACTTATTTACAGGCAAAAAAGCAGAAATTCTCCTTAATATGGAGCAAAAATGAAGAAATTTTCCTTTTTTATGGCAAAAAGTTATGCATTCTTTTTATTTTCGGGCAAAAAGGCAGAAATTCCCCGTATTTTGGAGCAAAATTGCAGAAATTACCCTAATTGTTGGGTAAAATGGCAGAAATTCCCTATATGTTGGGGCAAAAAGATAGAAATTCTCCTTATTTTAAGGCAAAACTCAGAATTTTCACTTATTTTGGAGCAAAATTGCAGAAATTTCACTTATTTCAGGAAAAAAAGCAGAAATTTTCTTATTTTGGGGCAAAAAGGCAGAAATTTCTTTTATTTTGGTACAAAATTGCAGAAATTTTTCTTATTTTGGGGCAAAAAGGCAGAAATTTTCCTTATTTTGGGGCAAATATGCAGAAATTCCCCTTATTTTGAGGTAAAGAGGCTGAAATTCCCCTTATTTGTGGGCAAAAGGGCAAAATTTCTCTTATTTTGGTTCTAAATTGCAGAAATTTCACTTATTTCATGGTAATAAGCTAGAAATTTTCCTTATTTTGGGGAAAAAATTCAGAAATTTCCTTTGTTTTGTGGGAAAAAGACAGAAATTCCACTTATTTAGAGGCAAAAATGCAGAAATTCTCCTTATTTTGGAGCAAAATTGCAGAAATTCCTCTAATTGTGGGGAAAAAAGGCAGAAATTCCCTATATGTTGGGGCAAAAAGACAGAAATTCTCCTTATTTTTGGGCAAAACTCAGAAATTCCACTTATATTTGGGGAAAATTTGAGAAATTTCACATATTTTGGGGCAAAATTGCAGAAATTTCACTTATTTTGGGGCAAAATTGCAGAAATTTCACTTATTTCAGGGTAATAAGTCAGAAATTTTCCTTATTTTGGGGCAAAAAAGACAGAAATTCCCTTTGTTTTGGGGGAAAAAGACAGAAATTCCACTTATTTAGAGGTAAAAAAGCAGAAATGACCCTTATTTTGGAGCAATAATGAAGAAATTTCCCTTTTTTATGGCAAAAAGTTATGCATTCTTCTTATTTTCAGGCAAAAATGCAGATATTCCCTGTATTTTGGAGCAAAATTGAAGAAATTCCCATAATTGTGGGGCAAAAAGGCATAAATCCCTTTATGTTGGGGCAAAAAGACAGAAATTCTCCTTATTTTGGGGCAAAACTCAGCAATTCCACTTATTTTGGGGCAAAATTCAAGAAATTTCCCTTATTTTGGGGCAAAATTGCAGAAATTTCACTTATTTTGGGGCAAAATTGCAGAAATTTCACTTATTTCAGGGAAAAAAGGCAAAAATTTTACTTATTTTGTGGCAAAAACGCAGAAATTCCTAATATTTTGTGGCAAAAATGCAGAAATTCCCCTTATTTTGAGGTTAAAAGTCTGAAATTCCCCTTATATTGGGGCAAAAAGTCAGAAATTTCCATTATTTTGGGGCAAAATTGCAGAAATTTCACTTATTTCAGAATAATAAGTGAGAAATTTTCCTTATTTTGGGGCAAAAAAGACTGGAATTCCCTTTGTTTTGGGGGAAAAAGACAGAAATTCCACTTATTTAGAGGCAAAAAAAGAGATATTTACCTTATTTTTGAGCAAAAATGAAGAAATTTCGCTTTTTTATGGCAAAACAGGTATGCATTCTTCTTATTTTCAGGCAAAAAGGCAGAAATTCCCCATATTTTGGAGCAAAATTGCAAAAATTCCCCTAATTGTAGGGCAAAAATGCAGAAATTCCCTATATGTTAGAACAAAAAGAAGAAATTCTTTTTATTTTTGGGCAAAACTAAGAAATTCCACTTATTTTGTGGCAAAATTCCAGAAATTTCCCTTATTTTGGGCAAAATTGCAGAAATTTCACTTATTTTGGGGCAAAATTGCAGAAATTTCACTTATTTCAGGGAAAAAGGCAGAAATTTACCTTATTTTGGGGCAAAAAGGCAGACATTTCTAATATTTTGTGGCAAAAATGCAGAAATTCCTTTTATTTTGAGGTAAAAAGGCTGAAATTCCCCTTATTTGGGGGCGAAAAGGCAGAATTTTCCCTTATTTTGTGGCAAAATTGCAGAAATTTCACTTATTTCAGGGTAATAAGTCAGAAATTTTCCTTATTTTGGGGTAAAAAGACAGAAATTCCCTTTGTTTTGGGGGAAAAAGACAGAAATTCCACTTATTTAGAAGCAAAAAAGAAAAAATTTCCCTTATTTTGGAGCAAAATTGCAGAAATTCTC
The DNA here is from genome assembly GCF_963924665.1 of Micromys minutus. Classification (NCBI taxonomy): domain Eukaryota; kingdom Metazoa; phylum Chordata; class Mammalia; order Rodentia; family Muridae; genus Micromys; species Micromys minutus. Next base: position 1,400,734 of record NW_027667905.1, on the reverse strand, counting down.
CTAATTGTGGGGCAAAAAGGCAGAAATTCCCTATATGTTGGGGCAAAAAGACAGAAATTCTCCTTATTTTAGGGCAAAACTCAGAAATTCCACTTATTTTCGGAAAAAAATTTCAGAAATTTCACATATTTTGGGGCAAAATTGCAGAAATTTCACTTATTTTGGGGCAAAAATACAGAAATTCCCCTTTTTTTAGGTAAAAAGGCTGAAATTCCCCTTATTTGGGGCAAAAATGCAGAAATTTCCCTTATTTTGGGGCAAAATTGCAGAAATTTCACTTATATCAGGGTAATATGTCAGAAATTTTCCTTATTTTGGGGCAAAAAAGACAGGAATTCCTTTTTTTTTTGTGGGAAAAAGACAGAAATTCCACTTATTTAGAGGCAAAAAAGCAGAAATTCCGCTTATTTTGGAGCAATAATGAAGAAATTTCCTTTTTTTATGTCAAAAATGTATGCATTCTTCTTATTTTTGGGCAAAAAAAAATTCCCCATATTTTGTAGCAAAATTGCAGAAATTCCCCTAATTTTGACACAAAAAGGCAGAAATTCCCTATATGTTGGGGCAAAAAGACAGAAATTCTCCTTATTTTGGGGCAAAACTCAGAAATTCCACTTATTTTGGGGCAAAATTGCAGAAATTTCATTTATTTTGGGGCAAAATTTCAGAAATTTCACTTATTTCAGGGAAAAAAGGCAGAAATTTTCCTTATTTTGGGGTAAAAACGCAGAAATTCCTAATATTTTGTGGCAAAAATGCAGAAATTCCCCTTATTTTGAGGTAAAAATGCTAAAATTCCCCTTATTTGGTGGTAAAAAGGCAGAATTTTTATTATTTTGGGGCAAAATTGCAGAAATTTCACTTATTTCAGGGTAATAAGTCAGAAATTTTCCTTATTTTTAGGCAAAAAAGACAGAAATTCCCTTTGTTTTGGGAGAAAAAGACATAAATTCCACTTATTTAGAGGCAAAAAAGCATAAATTCCCCTTATTTTGGAGCAATAATGAAGAAATTTCCTTTTTATGGCAAAAATGTATGCATTCTTCTTATTTTTGGACAAAAAGGCAGAAATTCCCCATATTTTGTAGCAAAATTGCAGAAATTCCCCTAATTGTGGGGCAAAAAAGCAGAAATTCCCTATATGTTGGGGCGAAATGACAGAAATTCTCCTTATTTTGGGGCAAAACTCAGAAATTCCACTTATTTTGGGGCAAAATTACAGAAATTTCTCTTATTTTGGGGCAAAATTGCAGAAATTTCACTTATTTTGGGGCAAAATTGCAGAAATTTCACTTATTTCAGAGAAAAAGGGCAGAAGTTTTCCTTATTTTGGGGCAAAAACGCAGAAATTCCTAATATTTTTTGGCAAAAATGCAGAAATTCCGCTTATTTTGAGGTAAAAAGTCTAAAATTCCCCTATTTGTGGGCAAAAAGGCAGAATTTTCCCTTATTTTGGGGCAAAATTGCAGAAATTTCTCTTATTTCAGGGCAAAAAGGCAGAAATTTTCCTTATTTTGGGGCAAAAAGGCAGAAATTCCTAATATTTTGTGACAAAAATGCAGAAATTCCCCTTATTTTGAGGTAAAAAGGCTGCAATTCCCCTTATTTGGGGGCAAAAAGGCAAAAATTTCCCTTATTTTGGGGCAAAATTGCATAAATTTCACTTATTTCAAGGAAAAAAGGCAGAAATTTTTTTTATTTTGGGGCAAAAAAGACAGAAATTCCCTTTGTTTTGGGGGAAAAAGACAAAAATTCCAATTATTTATAGGCAAAAAACAGAAATTCCCCTTATTTTGTAGCAAAAATGAAGAAATTTCCGTTTTTTATGGTAAAAAGGTATGCATTCTTCTTATTTTCGGGCAAAATGCAGAAATTCTTCGTATTTTGGAGCAAATTTGGAGAAATTTCCCTAACTGTGGGGCAAAAAGGCAGATATTCCCTATATGTTAGGGCAAAAAGAAGAAATTCTCCTTATTTTGGGGCAAAACTCAGAAATTCCACTTATTTTGGGGCAAAATTCCAGAAATTTCCTTTATTTTGGGGCAAAATTGCAGAAATTTCATTTATTTTGGGGCAAAATTGCAGAAATTTCACTTATTTAAGGGAAAAAAGGCAGAAATTTTTTTTATTTTGGGGCAAAAAGGCAGAAATTCTTATATTTTGTGGCAAAACTGCAGAAATTCCCCTTATTTTGAGGTAAAAAGGCTGAAATTCCCCTTATTTGGGAGCAAAAAGTAAGAAATTTCCCTTATTTTGGGGCAAAATTGCAGAAATTTCACTTACGTCAGCGTAATAAGTCAGGAATTTCCTTATTTTGGTGCAAAAAAGACAGAAATTCCCTTTGTTTTGGGGGAAAAAGAAAAAATTCCACTTATTTAGAGGCAAAAATGCAGAAATTCCCCTTATTTTGGAGCAAAAATGAAGAAATTTCCCTTTTTTATCGCAAAAAGGTATGCATTCTTCTTATTTTCGGGCAAAAAAGCAGAAATTCCTCGTATTTTGGAGCAAAATTGCAGAAATTACCCTAATTGTGGGGCAAAAAAGCGGAAATTCCCTATATGTTGGGGCAAAAAGACAGAAATTCTCCTTATTTTGGGGCAAAACTCAGAAATTCCACTTATTTTGGGGCAAAATTGCAGAAATTTTTCTTATTTCAGAAAAAAAGCAGAAATTTTCTTATTTTGGGGCAAAAAGGCAGAAATTTCTTTTATTTTGGTACAAAATTGCAGAAATTTTTCTTATTTTGGGGCAAAAAGGCAGAAATTTCCCTTATTTTGGGCAAAAATTCAGAAATTCCCCTTATTTTGAGGTAAAAAGGCTGAATTTCCCATTATTTGGGGGCAAAAAGGCAGAAATTTCTCTTATTTTGGGGCAACATTGCAGAATTTTCACTTATTTCAGGGAAATAAGTCAGAAATTTTCCTTATTTTGGGGCAAAAATGAAGAAATTTTCTTTGTTTTGGGGGAAAAAGACAGAAATTCCACTTATTTAGAGGCAAAAGCAGAAATTCCCCTTATTTTGGAGCAAAATTTCAGAAATTCCCCTAATTGTGGGGCAAAAAGGGAGAAATTCCCTATATGTTGAAGCAAAAAGATAGAAATTCTCCTTATTTTGGGGCAAAACTCAGAAATTCCACTTATTTTGGGGCAAAATTCCAGAAATTTCACTTATTTTGGGGCAAAATTGCAGAAATTTCACATATTTAGGGGCATAATTGCAGAAATTTCACTTATTTCAGAAAAAAAGCAGAAATTTTCTTATTTGGGGGCAAAAAGGCAGAAATTTCTATTATTTTGGTACAAAATTGCAGAAATTTTTCTTATTTTTGGGCAAAAAGGCAGAAATTTCCCATATTTTGTGGCAAAAATACAGAAATTCTTCTTATTTTGAGGTAAAAAGGCTGATATTCCTTTTATTTGGGGGCTCTAAGGCAGAAATTTCCCTTATTTTGGGGCAAAATTGCAGAAATTTCACCTATTTCTGGGTAATAAGTCAGAAATTTTCCTTATTTTGTGGCAAAAAAGACAGGAATTCCCTTTTTTTGGGGGAAAAAGGCAGAAATTCCACTTGTTTAGAGGTAAAATAGCAGAAATTCCCCTTATTTTGGAGCAAAAATGAAGAAATTACCCTTTTTTATGGCAAAAAGGTATGCATTCTTCTTATTTTCGGGCAAAAATGCAGAAATTCCCTATATTTTGGAGCAAAATTGAAGAAATTCGTCTAATTGTAGGGCAAAAAGGCAGAAATTCCCTATATGTTAGGGCAAAACGAAGAAATTCTCTTTATTTTTGGGCAAAACTAAGAAATTCCACTTATTTTGGGGCAAAATTCCAGAAATTTCCCTTATTTTGGGGCAAAATTGCAGAAACTTCACTTATTTTGGGGCAAATTTGCAGAAATTTCACTTATTTGAGGGAAAAAAGGCAGAAATTTTTCTTATTTTGGGACAAAAAGGCAGAAATTCCTAATATTTTGTGGCAAAAATGCAGAAATTCCCCTTATTTTGAGGTAAAAAGATTGAAATTCCTCTTATTTGGGGGCAAAAAGGCAGAATTTTCCCTTATTTTGGGGCAAAATTGCCGACATTTCACATATTTCAGGGTAATAAATCAGAAATTTTCTTTATTTTGAGGAAAAAAAGACAGAAATTCCCTTTGTTTTGGGGGAAAAAGACAGAAATTCCACTTATTTATAGGCAAAAAAGCAGAAATTCCCCTTATTTTGGAACAAAATTGCAGAAATTCCCCTAATTGTGGAACAAAAAGGCAGAAATTCCCTTTATGTTGGGGCAAAAAGACAGAAATTCTCCTTATTTTGGGGCAAAACTCAGAAATTGCACTTACTTTGGGGCAAAATTCCAGAAATTTCCTTTATTTTGGGGCAAAATTGCAGAAATTTAACTTATTTTGGGGCAAAATTGCAGAAATTTCACTTATTTCAGGGAAAAAAGGCAGAAATTTTCCTTATTTTGGTGCAAAAACGCAGAAATTCCTAATATTTTTTGGCCAAAATGCAGAAATTCCCCTTATTTTGTGGTAAAAAGGCTGAAATTCCCCTTATTTGGGGGCAAAAATGCAGAATTTTCTTTATTTTGGGGCAAAATTGCAGAAATTTCACTTATTTCAGGGTAATAAGTCAGAAATTTTCCTTATTTTTGGGCAAAAAAGGCAAAAATTCCCTTTGTTTCTGGAGAAAAAGACAGAAATTCCACTTATTTAGAGGCAAAAAAGCAGAAATTCCCCTTAATATTGAGCAAAAATAAAGATATTTCCCTTTTTTATGGAAAAAGTTATGCATTCTTCTTATTTTCGGGCAAAAGGGCAGAAATTCCCCGTATTTTGGAGCAAAATTGCAGAAATTCCTTTAATTGTGGGGTAAAAAAGAAGAAATTCCCTATATGTTGGGGCAAAAAGACAGAAATTCTCCTTATTTTAAGGCAAAACTCAGAAATTTCACTTATTTTGGGGCAAAATTGCAGAAATTTCACTATTTCAGGAAAAAAAGCAGAAATTTTTTTATTTTGGAGCAAAAAGGCAGAAATTTCTGTTATTTTGGTACAAAATTGCAGAATTTTTATATTTTGGGGCAAAAAAGCAGAAATTTCTCTTATTTTGGGGAAAATATGCAGAAATTCCCGTTATTTTGATGTAAAAAGCCTATAATTCCCCTTATTTGGGGGCAGAAAGGCAGAAATTTCCCTTATTTTGGGGCAATATTGCAGAAATTTCACGTATTTAAGGGTAATAAGTCAGAAATTTTCCTTATTTTGGGGAAAAAATAGAGAAATTCCCTTTGTTTTGGGGGAAAAAAAAGAAATTCCACTTATTTAGAGGCAAAAAACAGAAATTCCCTTTATTTTGTAGCATAAATGAAGAAATTTCCCTTTTTTATGGTAAAAAGGTATGCATTCTTCTTATTTTCAGGCAAAATGCAGAACTTCCCCGTATTTTGGAGCAAAATTGCAGAAATTCCCCTAACTGTGGGGCAAAAAGGCAGAAATTCCCTATATGTTAGGGCAAAAAGAAGAAATTCTCCTTATTTTGGGGCAAAACTCAGAAATTCCATTTATTTTGGGGCAAAATTCCAGGAATTCCCCTTATTTTGTGGCAAAAGTGTAGAAATTTCCCCTATTTTGGGGCAAAATTGCAGAAATTTCACTTATTTCAGGGAAAAAGGGCAGAAATTTTCCTTATTTTGGGGCAAAAACGCAGAAATTCCTAATATTTTGTGGCAAAAATGCAGAAATTCCCCTTATTTTGACTTAAAAGGCTTAAATTCCCCTTATTTGGGGGCAAAAAGGCAGAATTTTCCCTTATTTTGGGGCAAAATTGCAGAAATTTCACTTATTTCAGGGTAATAAGTCAGAAATTTTCCTTATTTTGCGGCAAAAAAGACAGAAATTCCCTTTGTTTTGGGGGAAATAGATAAAAATTCCACTTATTTAGAGGCAAAAAAGCAGAAATTCCCCTTAATATGGAGCAAAAATGAAGAAATTTCCCTTTATTATGGCAAAAAGTTATGCATTCTTCTTATTTTCGGGCAAAAAGGCAGAAATTCCCCGTATTTTGGAGCAAATTTGCAGAAATTCCCCTAATTGTGGGGTAAAAAGGCAGAAATTCCCTATATGTTGGGGAAAAAAGACAGAAATTCTTTTTATTTTAAGGCAAAACTCAGAAATTCCAATTATTTTGGGGCAAAATTCCAGAAATTTCCCTTATTTTTGGGCAAAATTGCAGAAATTCCCCTTATTTTGTGGTAAAAATGCTGAAATTCCCATTATTTGGGGGCAAAAATAAAAATTTCAGGAAAAAAAGCAGAAATTTTCTTATTTTGAAGCAAAAAGGCAGAAATTTCTTTTATTTTGGTACAAAATTCCAGAAATTTGTCTTATTTTGGGGCAAAAAGGCAGAAATTTCCCTTATTTTGGGGCAAAATTGCAGAAATTTCACTTATTTCAGGGTAATAAGTCAGAAATTTTCCTTATTTTGCGGAAAAAAATTTAGAATTTCCCTTGGTTTTGGGGGAAAAAGACAGAAATTTCACTTATTTAGAGGCAAAAAATCAGAAATTCCCCTTATTTTGGAGAAAAATTGCAGAAATTCCTCTAAATGTGGGCAAAAACGCAGACATTCCCTATATGTTGGGGCAAATGGACAAAAATTCTCCTTATTTTGGAGCAAAACTCAGAAATTCCACTTATTTTCGGGGAAAATTCCAAAAATTTCACATATTTTGGGGCAAAATTGCAGAAATTTCACATATTTTGGGGCAAAATGGCAGAAATTTCACTTATTACAGAAAAAAAAGCAGAAATTTTATTATTTTGGGGCAAAAAGGCAGAAATTTCTTTTATTTTGGTACAAAATAGCAGAAATATTTCTTTTTTGGGGGCAAAAAGCAGAAATTTCCCTTATTTTGGGCAAAAATGCAAAAATTCCCCTTATTTTGAGGTAAAAAGGTTGAAATTCCCATTATTTGGGGGCAAAAAGGAAGAAATTTCCCTTATTTTGGGGCAAAATTGCAGAAATTTCACTTATTTCAGGGTAATAAGTCAGAATTTTTTTTATTTTGGGCCAAAAAAACAGGAATTACCTTTGTTTTGGGAGAAAAAGATAGAAATTCCACTTCTTTAGAGGCAATAAAGCAGAAATTCCCCTTATTTTGGAGCAAAATTGCAGAAATTCCCCTAATTATGGGGCAAAAAGGCAGAAATTCCCTATATGTTGGGGCAAAACGATAGAAATTCTCTTTATTTTGGGGCAAAACTCAAAAATTCCACTTCTTTTGGGGCAAAAATTCAGAAATTTCACTTATTTTGGGGGAAAATTGCAGAAATTTCACTTATTTTGTGGCAAAATTGCAGAAATTTCACTTATTTCAGAAAAAAGGAGAAATTTTCTTATTTGGGGACAAAAAGGCAGAAATTTCTATTATTTTGGTACAAAATTGCAGAAATTTTTCTTATTTTGGGGCAAAAAATATATATTTCTCATATTTTGTGGCAAAAATACAGAAATCCCCCTTATTTTGAGGTAAAAAGGCTGAAATTCCTCTTATTTAAGGGCAAAAAGGCAGAAATTTCCTTCATTTTGGGGCAAAATTGCAGAAATTTCACTTATTTCAGGGTAATAAGTCAGAAAATTTCCTTATTTTGGGGCAAAAAAGACAGAAATTCCCTTTGTTTTTGAGGAAAAAAACAGAAATTCCACTTGTTCAGAGGCAAAAAAGCAGAAATTCCCCTTATTTTGGTTCAAAACTCAGAAATTCCTCTTATTTTGGGGCAAAATTCCAGAAATTTCCCTTATTTTGGGGCAAAATTGCAGAAATTTTATTTATTTTGGGGCAAAATTGCAGAAATTTCACTTATTTCAGGGAAAAAAGGCAGAAATTTTTTTTATTTTGTGGCAAAAAGGTAGAAATTCTTATATTTTGTGGCAAAACTGCAGAAATTCCCCTTATTTTGAGGTAAAAAGGCTGAAATTCCCATTATTTGGGGCAAAAAGGCAGAAATTTCCCTTATTTTGGGGCGAAATTGCAGAAATTTCACTTACTTCAGCGTAATAAGTCAGAAATTTCCTTATTTTGGTGCAAAAAAGACAGAAATTCCCTTTGTTTTGGGGGAAAAATAAAAAATTCCACTTATTTAGAGGCAAAAAAGCAGAAATTCCCCTTATTTTGGAGCAAAAATGAAGAAATTTCCCTTTTTTTTATTGCAAAAAGGTATGCATTCTTCTTATTTTCAGGCAAAAAGGCAGAAATTCCTTGTATTTTGGAGCAAAATTGCAGAAATTCCCCTAATTGTGGGGCAAAAAGGCAGAAATTTTCTATATGTTGGGGCAAAAAGACAGAAATTTTCCTTATTTTAGTGCAAAACTCAGAAATTCCACTTATTTTCGGGGAAAATTCCAGAAAATCCCCATATTTTGGAGCAAAATTGCAGAAATTCCCCTAATTGTTGGGCATAAAGTCAGAAATTCCCTATATGTTGGGGCAAAAAGACAGAAATTCTCGTTATTTTTGGGCAAAACTCAGAAATTCCACTTATTTTGGGGCAAAATTCCAGAAATTATCCTTATTTGGGGGCAAAATTGTAGAAATTTCACTTATTTCAGGGTAATAAGTCAGAAATTTTCCTTATTTTTGGGCAAAAAATACAGAAATTCCCTTTCTTTTGGGGGAAAAAGACTGAAATTCCACATTTTTAGAGGCAAAAAAGCAGAAATTCCCCTTATTTTGGAGCAAAAAAGAAGAAATTTCTTTTTTTTTGTGGCAAAAGGTATTCATTCTTCTTATATTCAGGCTAAAAAGCAGAAATTCCCCGTATTTTGTAGCAAAATTGCAGAAATTCCACTAATTGTGAAGCAAAAAGGCAGTAATTCCCTATATGTTAGGGCAAAAAGACAGAAATTCTCCTTATTTTGGGGCAAAACTCAGAAATTCCACTTATTTTGGGGCAAAATTCCAGAAATTATCCTTATTTGGGGGCAAAATTGTAGAAATTTCACTTATTTCAGGGTAATAAGTCAGAAATTTTCCTTATTTTTGGGCAAAAAATACAGAAATTCCCTTTCTTTTGGGGGAAAAAGACTGAAATTCCACATTTTTAGAGGCAAAAAAGCAGAAATTCCCCTTATTTTGGAGCAAAAAAGAAGAAATTTCTTTTTTTTTGTGGCAAAAGGTATTCATTCTTCTTATATTCAGGCTAAAAAGCAGAAATTCCCCGTATTTTGTAGCAAAATTGCAGAAATTCCACTAATTGTGAAGCAAAAAGGCAGTAATTCCCTATATGTTAGGGCAAAAAGACAGAAATTCTCCTTATTTTGGGGCAAAACTCAGAAATTCCACTTATTTTGGGGCAAAATTCCAGAAATTTCCTTATTTTTGGGGCAAAATTGCAGAAATTTCACTTATTTTTTGGCAAAATTGCAGAAATTTCACTTATTTCAGAAAAAAAGAGAAATTTTCTTATTTTGGGGCAAAAAGGCAGAAATTTCTTTTATTTTGGTAAAAAATTGCAGAAATTTTTTTATTTTGGGGCAAAAGGCAGAAATTTCCCTTATTTTGGGGCAAAATTGCAGAAATTTCACTTATTTCAGGGTAATAAGTCAGAAATTTTCCTTATTTTTGGGCTAAAAAGACAGAAATTCCCTTTCTTTTTGGGGAAAAAGACTGAAATTCCACATTTTTAGAGGCAAAAAAGCAGAAATTCCCCTTATTTTGGAGCAAAAAAGAAGAAATTTTTTTTTTTGTGGCAAAAGGTATTCATTCTTCTTATATTCAGGCTAAAAAGCAGAAATTCCCCGTATTTTGTAGCAAAATTGCAGAAATTCCACTAATTGTTAAGCGAAAAGGCAGTAATTCCCTATATGTTAGGGCAAAAAGACAGAAATTCTCCTTATTTTGGGGCAAAACTCAGAAATTCCACTTATTTTGGGGCAAAATTGCAGAAATTTCACTTATTTTGGGGCAAAATTGCAGAAATTTCACTTATTTCAGGGAAAAAAAGCAGAAATTTTTTTTATTTTGGGGCAAAAAGGCAGAAATTCCTAATATTTTGTGGCAAAAATGCAGAAATTCCCATTATTTTGAGGTAAAAAGGATGAAATTCCCTTATTTGGGGGCAAATAGGCAGAAATTTCCCTTATTTTGGAGCAAAATTGCAGAAATTTCACTTATTTCAGTGTAATAAGTAAGAATTTTTCCTTATTTTGTGGCAAACAAGACAGAAATTTCCTTTTTTGGGGGAAAAAGACAGAAATTCCACTTATTTAGAGGCAATAAAGCAGAAATTCCCCTTATTTTGGAGCAAAATGAAGAAATTTCCATTTTTTATGGTAAAAAGGTATGCATTCTTCTCATTTTCGGGAAAAAGCAGAAATTCCCCGTATTTTGGAGCGAATTTGGGAAAATTTTCCTAACTGTGGGGCAAAAAGGCAGATATTCCCTATATGTTAGGGCAAAAAGAAGAAATTCTTTTTATTTTGAGGCAAAACTAAGAAATTCCACATATTTTGGGGCAAAATTCCAGAAATTTCCATTATTTTGGGGCAAAATTGCAGAAATTTTTTTTATTTTGGGGCAAAATTGTAGAAATTTCATTTATTTCAGGGAAAAAAGGCAGAAATTTTCTTTATTTTGTGGCAAAAAGGCAGAAATTCCTAATATTTTGTTGCAAAAATGCAGAAATTCCCCTTATTTTGAGGTAAAAAGGCCGAAATTCTCCTTATTTGGGGGAAAAAGGCAGAATTTTCCCTTACCTTGGGGCAAAATTGCAGAAATTTCACTTATTTCAGGGTAGTAAGTCAGAAATTTTCCTTATTTTGTGGCAAAAAAGACAGAAATTCCCTTTGTTTTGGGGGAAAAGACAGAAATTCAACTTATTTAGAGGCAAAAATGCAGAAATTCCCCTTAATATGGAGCAAAAATGAAGAAATTTCCCTTTTTTATGGCAAAAAGTTATGCATTCTTCTTATTTTCGGGCAAAAAAGCAAAAATTCCCCCTATTTTGGAGCAAAATTGCAGAAATTCCCCTAATTGTGGGGTAAAAAGGCAGAAATTCCCTATATGTTGGGGCAAAAAGACAGAAATTCTTTTTATTTTAAGGCAAAATCAGAAATTTCCCTTATTTTGGGGCAAAATTGCAGAAATTTCACTTATTTTGGGGCAAAATTGCAGAAATTTCACTTATTTCATGGAAAAAAGGCAGAAATTTTCTTATTTTGGGGCAAAAACGCAGAAATTCCTAATATTTTGTGGCAAAAATGCAGAAATTCCCCTTATTTTGAGGTAAAAAGGCTGAAATTCCCCTTATTTGGCGGCAAAAAGGCAGAATTTTCCTTATTTTGGGGCAAAATTGCAGAAATTTCACTTATTTCAGGGTAATAAGTCAGAAATTTACTTTATTTTTGGGCAAAAAAGACAGAAATTCCCTTTGTTTTGGGAAAAAAGACAGAAATTCCACTTATTTAGAGGCAAAAAAGCAGAAATTCCCCTAATTTGGGAGCAATAATGAAGAAATTTCCTTTTTTTATGGCAAAAATGTATGCATTCTTCTTATTTTTGGGCAAAAAGACAGAAATTCCCCATATTTTGTAGCAAAATTGCAGAAATTCCCCTAATTGTGGGGCAAAAAAGCAGAAATTCCCTATATGTTGGGTTGAAATGACAGAAATTTTCCTTATTTTGGGGCAAAACTCAGAAATTCCACTTATTTTGGGGCAAAATTCCAGAAATTTCTCTTATTTTGGGGCAAAATTGCAGAAATTTCACTGTTTTTAGGGCAAAATTGCAGAAATTTCACTTATTTCAGGGAAAAAGGGCAGAAATTTTCCTTATTTTGGGGCAAAATCGCAGAAATTCCTCATATTTTGTGGCAAAAATGCAGAAATTCCCCTTATTTTGAGGAAAAAGTCTGAAATTCCCCCTATTTGTTGTCAATAAGGCAGAATTTTCCCTTATTTTGGGGCAAAATTGCAGAAATTTTACTTATTTCAGGGTAATAAGTCAGAAATTTTCCTTATTTTTGGGCAAAAAAGGCAAAAATTCCCTTTGTTTTTGGAGAAAAAGACAGAAATTCCACTTATTTAGAGGCAAAAAAGCAGAAATTCCCCTTAATATGGAGCAAAAATTAAGATATTTCCCTTTTTTATGGAAAAAGTTATGCATTCTTCTTATTTTCGGGCAAAAAGGCAGAAATTCCCCGTATTTTGGAGCAAAATTGCAGAAATTCCTTTAATTGTGGGGTAAAAAAGAAGAAATTCCCTATATGTTGGGGCAAAAAGACAGAAATTCTCCTTATTTTAAGGCAAAACTCAGAAATTTCACTTATTTTGGGGCAAAATTGCAGAAATTTCACTTATTTCAGGAAAAAAAGCAGAAATTTTCTTATTTTGGGGCAAAAAGGCAGAAATTTCTGTTATTTTGGTACAAAATTGCAGAATTTTTATATTTTGGGGCAAAAAAGCAGAAATTTCTCTTATTTTGGGGAAAATATGCAGAAATTCCCCTTATTTTGATGTAAAAAGCTGAAATTCCCCTTATTTGGGGGCAGAAAGGCAGAAATTTCCCTTATTTTGGGGCAATATTGCAGAAATTTCACGTATTTAAGGGTAATAAGTCAGAAATTTTCCTTATTTTGGGGAAAAAATACAGAAATTCTTTTTGTTTTGGGGGAAAATACAGAAATTCCACTTATTTAGAGGCAAAAAACTGAAATTCCCTTTATTTTGTAGCATAAATAAAGAAATTTCCCTTTTTTATGGTAAAAAGGTATGCATTCTTCTTATTTTCAGGCAAAATGCAGAACTTCCCCGTATTTTGGAGCAAAATAGCAGAAATCCCCCTAACTGTGGGGCAAAACGGCAGAAATTCCGTATATGTTAGGGCAAAAAGAAGAAATTCTCATTATTTTGGGGCAAAACTCAGAAATTCCACTTATTTTAGGGGAAAATTCCAGAAATTTCACATATTTTGGGGCAAAATTGCAGAAATTTCACTTATTTTGGGGCAAAATTGCAGAAATTTCACTTATTAAAGAAAAAAAAGCAGAAATTTTATTATTTTGGGGCAGAAAGGCAGAAATTTCTTTTATTTTGGTACAAAATTGCAGAATTTTTTTTATTTTGGGGCAAAAAGGCAGAAATTTCCCTTATTTTGGGCAAAAATGCAGAAATTCCCCTTCTTTTGAGGTAAAAAAGCTGAAATTCCCATCATTTGGGGGCAAAAAGGAAGAAATTTTTTTATTTTGGGGCAAAATTGCAGAAATTTCACTTATTTCAGGGTAATAAGTCAGAATTTTTTATATTTTGGGCCAAAAAAACAGGAATTACCTTTGTTTTGGGGGAAAAAGATAGAAATTCCACTTATTTAGAGGCAAAAAAGCAGAAATTCCCCTTATTTTGGAGCAAAATTGCAGAAATTCCCCTAATTGTGGGGCAAAAAGGCAGAAATTCCCTGTATGTTGGGGCAAAAAGATAAAAATTCTCATTATTTTCGGGCAAAACTCAGAAATTCCACTTATTTTGGGGCAAAATTCCAGAAATTTCCCTTATTTTGGGGCAAAGTTGCAGAAATTTCACTTATTTCAGGGAAAAAAGTCAGAAATTTTCTTATTTTGGGGCAAAAATGCAGAAACTCCTAATATTTTGTGGCAAAAATGCAGAAATTCTTCTTATTTTGAGGTAAAAAGGCTGAAATTCCCCTTCTTTGGGGGCAAAAAGGCAGAATTTTCCCTTAATTTGGGGCAAAATTGCAGAAATTCCTCTAATTGTAGGGCAAAAAGGCAGAAATTCCCTATATGTTAGGGCAAAAAGAAGAAATTCTCCTTATTTTGGAGCAAAACTCAGAAATTCCACTTATTTTGGGGCAAAATTGCAGAAATTTCACTTATTTTGGGGTAAAATTGCAGAAATTTCAATTATTTCAGGGAAAAAAAGGCAGATATTTTTCTTATTTTGGGGCAAAAATGCAGAAATTCCTAGTATTTTGTGGCAAAAAGGCAGAAATTCCCTTTATTTTGAGGTAAAAAGGCTGAAATTCCCCTTATTTGGCGGGCAAAAAGGCAGAATTTTCTCTTATTTTGGGGCAAAATTGCAGAAATTTCACTTATTTCAGGGTAATAAGTCAGAAATTTTCCTTATTTTGGGGCAAAAAAACAGAAATTCCCTTTGTTTTTGGGGAAAAAAACAGAAATTCCACTTATTTACAGGCAAAAAAGCAGAAATTCCCCTTAATATGGAGCAAAAATGAAGAAATTTCCCTTTTTTATGGCAAAAAGTTATGCACTCTTCCTATTTTCGGGCAAAAAGGCAATAATTCCCCGTATTTTGGAGCAAAATTGCAGAAATTCCCCTAATTGAAGGGCAAAAAGGCAGAAATTCCCTAAATGTTAGGGCAAAAAGAAGAAATTCTCCTTATTTTGGGGCAAAATTCAGAAATTCCACTTATTTTGGGGCAAAATTCCAGAAATTTCCCTTATTTAGGGGCAAAATTGCAGAAATTTCACTTATTTCAGAGAAAAAAGGCAGAAATTTTCCTTATTTTGGGCCAAAAATGCAGAAATTCCTAATATTTTGTAGCAAAAATGCAGAAAATCCTTTTATTTTGAGGTAAAAAGGCTGAAATTCCCCTTATTTGGGGGCAAAAAGGCAGAATTTTGCCTTTTTTTGGGGCAAAATTGCAGATATTTCACTTATTTCAGGGAAATAAGTCAGAAATTTTCCTGATTTGGGGGCAAAAAAGACAGAAATTCCCTTTTTTTTTGTGGGAAAAAGACAGAAATTCCACTTATTTACAGGCAAAAAAGCAGAAATTCTCCTTAATATGGAGCAAAAATGAAGAAATTTTCCTTTTTTATGGCAAAAAGTTATGCATTCTTTTTATTTTCGGGCAAAAAGGCAGAAATTCCCCGTATTTTGGAGCAAAATTGCAGAAATTACCCTAATTGTTGGGTAAAATGGCAGAAATTCCCTATATGTTGGGGCAAAAAGATAGAAATTCTCCTTATTTTAAGGCAAAACTCAGAATTTTCACTTATTTTGGAGCAAAATTGCAGAAATTTCACTTATTTCAGGAAAAAAAGCAGAAATTTTCTTATTTTGGGGCAAAAAGGCAGAAATTTCTTTTATTTTGGTACAAAATTGCAGAAATTTTTCTTATTTTGGGGCAAAAAGGCAGAAATTTTCCTTATTTTGGGGCAAATATGCAGAAATTCCCCTTATTTTGAGGTAAAGAGGCTGAAATTCCCCTTATTTGTGGGCAAAAGGGCAAAATTTCTCTTATTTTGGTTCTAAATTGCAGAAATTTCACTTATTTCATGGTAATAAGCTAGAAATTTTCCTTATTTTGGGGAAAAAATTCAGAAATTTCCTTTGTTTTGTGGGAAAAAGACAGAAATTCCACTTATTTAGAGGCAAAAATGCAGAAATTCTCCTTATTTTGGAGCAAAATTGCAGAAATTCCTCTAATTGTGGGGAAAAAAGGCAGAAATTCCCTATATGTTGGGGCAAAAAGACAGAAATTCTCCTTATTTTTGGGCAAAACTCAGAAATTCCACTTATATTTGGGGAAAATTTGAGAAATTTCACATATTTTGGGGCAAAATTGCAGAAATTTCACTTATTTTGGGGCAAAATTGCAGAAATTTCACTTATTTCAGGGTAATAAGTCAGAAATTTTCCTTATTTTGGGGCAAAAAAGACAGAAATTCCCTTTGTTTTGGGGGAAAAAGACAGAAATTCCACTTATTTAGAGGTAAAAAAGCAGAAATGACCCTTATTTTGGAGCAATAATGAAGAAATTTCCCTTTTTTATGGCAAAAAGTTATGCATTCTTCTTATTTTCAGGCAAAAATGCAGATATTCCCTGTATTTTGGAGCAAAATTGAAGAAATTCCCATAATTGTGGGGCAAAAAGGCATAAATCCCTTTATGTTGGGGCAAAAAGACAGAAATTCTCCTTATTTTGGGGCAAAACTCAGCAATTCCACTTATTTTGGGGCAAAATTCAAGAAATTTCCCTTATTTTGGGGCAAAATTGCAGAAATTTCACTTATTTTGGGGCAAAATTGCAGAAATTTCACTTATTTCAGGGAAAAAAGGCAAAAATTTTACTTATTTTGTGGCAAAAACGCAGAAATTCCTAATATTTTGTGGCAAAAATGCAGAAATTCCCCTTATTTTGAGGTTAAAAGTCTGAAATTCCCCTTATATTGGGGCAAAAAGTCAGAAATTTCCATTATTTTGGGGCAAAATTGCAGAAATTTCACTTATTTCAGAATAATAAGTGAGAAATTTTCCTTATTTTGGGGCAAAAAAGACTGGAATTCCCTTTGTTTTGGGGGAAAAAGACAGAAATTCCACTTATTTAGAGGCAAAAAAAGAGATATTTACCTTATTTTTGAGCAAAAATGAAGAAATTTCGCTTTTTTATGGCAAAACAGGTATGCATTCTTCTTATTTTCAGGCAAAAAGGCAGAAATTCCCCATATTTTGGAGCAAAATTGCAAAAATTCCCCTAATTGTAGGGCAAAAATGCAGAAATTCCCTATATGTTAGAACAAAAAGAAGAAATTCTTTTTATTTTTGGGCAAAACTAAGAAATTCCACTTATTTTGTGGCAAAATTCCAGAAATTTCCCTTATTTTGGGCAAAATTGCAGAAATTTCACTTATTTTGGGGCAAAATTGCAGAAATTTCACTTAT
The DNA here is from genome assembly GCF_963924665.1 of Micromys minutus. Classification (NCBI taxonomy): domain Eukaryota; kingdom Metazoa; phylum Chordata; class Mammalia; order Rodentia; family Muridae; genus Micromys; species Micromys minutus. Next base: position 1,384,033 of record NW_027667905.1, on the reverse strand, counting down.
TTCAGGGAAAAAGGCAGAAATTTTCCTTATTTTGGGGCAAAAAGGCAGACATTTCTAATATTTTGTGGCAAAAATGCAGAAATTCCTTTTATTTTGAGGTAAAAAGGCTGAAATTCCCCTTATTTGGGGGCGAAAAGGCAGAATTTTCCCTTATTTTGTGGCAAAATTGCAGAAATTTCACTTATTTCAGGGTAATAAGTCAGAAATTTTCCTTATTTTGGGGTAAAAAGACAGAAATTCCCTTTGTTTTGGGGGAAAAAGACAGAAATTCCACTTATTTAGAAGCAAAAAAGAAAAAATTTCCCTTATTTTGGAGCAAAATTGCAGAAATTCTCCTAATTGTGGGGCAAAAAGGCAGAAATTCCCTATATGTTGGGGCAAAAAGACAGAAATTCTCCTTATTTTAGGGCAAAACTCAGAAATTCCACTTATTTTCGGAAAAAAATTTCAGAAATTTCACATATTTTGGGGCAAAATTGCAGAAATTTCACTTATTTTGGGGCAAAAATACAGAAATTCCCCTTTTTTTAGGTAAAAAGGCTGAAATTCCCCTTATTTGGGGCAAAAATGCAGAAATTTCCCTTATTTTGGGGCAAAATTGCAGAAATTTCACTTATATCAGGGTAATATGTCAGAAATTTTCCTTATTTTGGGGCAAAAAAGACAGGAATTCCTTTTTTTTTGTGGGAAAAAGACAGAAATTCCACTTATTTAGAGGCAAAAAAGCAGAAATTCCGCTTATTTTGGAGCAATAATGAAGAAATTTCCTTTTTTTATGTCAAAAATGTATGCATTCTTCTTATTTTTGGGCAAAAAAAAATTCCCCATATTTTGTAGCAAAATTGCAGAAATTCCCCTAATTTTGACACAAAAAGGCAGAAATTCCCTATATGTTGGGGCAAAAAGACAGAAATTCTCCTTATTTTGGGGCAAAACTCAGAAATTCCACTTATTTTGGGGCAAAATTGCAGAAATTTCATTTATTTTGGGGCAAAATTTCAGAAATTTCACTTATTTCAGGGAAAAAAGGCAGAAATTTTCCTTATTTTGGGGTAAAAACGCAGAAATTCCTAATATTTTGTGGCAAAAATGCAGAAATTCCCCTTATTTTGAGGTAAAAATGCTAAAATTCCCCTTATTTGGTGGTAAAAAGGCAGAATTTTTATTATTTTGGGGCAAAATTGCAGAAATTTCACTTATTTCAGGGTAATAAGTCAGAAATTTTCCTTATTTTTAGGCAAAAAAGACAGAAATTCCCTTTGTTTTGGGAGAAAAAGACATAAATTCCACTTATTTAGAGGCAAAAAAGCATAAATTCCCCTTATTTTGGAGCAATAATGAAGAAATTTCCTTTTTATGGCAAAAATGTATGCATTCTTCTTATTTTTGGACAAAAAGGCAGAAATTCCCCATATTTTGTAGCAAAATTGCAGAAATTCCCCTAATTGTGGGGCAAAAAAGCAGAAATTCCCTATATGTTGGGGCGAAATGACAGAAATTCTCCTTATTTTGGGGCAAAACTCAGAAATTCCACTTATTTTGGGGCAAAATTACAGAAATTTCTCTTATTTTGGGGCAAAATTGCAGAAATTTCACTTATTTTGGGGCAAAATTGCAGAAATTTCACTTATTTCAGAGAAAAAGGGCAGAAGTTTTCCTTATTTTGGGGCAAAAACGCAGAAATTCCTAATATTTTTTGGCAAAAATGCAGAAATTCCGCTTATTTTGAGGTAAAAAGTCTAAAATTCCCCTATTTGTGGGCAAAAAGGCAGAATTTTCCCTTATTTTGGGGCAAAATTGCAGAAATTTCTCTTATTTCAGGGCAAAAAGGCAGAAATTTTCCTTATTTTGGGGCAAAAAGGCAGAAATTCCTAATATTTTGTGACAAAAATGCAGAAATTCCCCTTATTTTGAGGTAAAAAGGCTGCAATTCCCCTTATTTGGGGGCAAAAAGGCAAAAATTTCCCTTATTTTGGGGCAAAATTGCATAAATTTCACTTATTTCAAGGAAAAAAGGCAGAAATTTTTTTTATTTTGGGGCAAAAAAGACAGAAATTCCCTTTGTTTTGGGGGAAAAAGACAAAAATTCCAATTATTTATAGGCAAAAAACAGAAATTCCCCTTATTTTGTAGCAAAAATGAAGAAATTTCCGTTTTTTATGGTAAAAAGGTATGCATTCTTCTTATTTTCGGGCAAAATGCAGAAATTCTTCGTATTTTGGAGCAAATTTGGAGAAATTTCCCTAACTGTGGGGCAAAAAGGCAGATATTCCCTATATGTTAGGGCAAAAAGAAGAAATTCTCCTTATTTTGGGGCAAAACTCAGAAATTCCACTTATTTTGGGGCAAAATTCCAGAAATTTCCTTTATTTTGGGGCAAAATTGCAGAAATTTCATTTATTTTGGGGCAAAATTGCAGAAATTTCACTTATTTAAGGGAAAAAAGGCAGAAATTTTTTTTATTTTGGGGCAAAAAGGCAGAAATTCTTATATTTTGTGGCAAAACTGCAGAAATTCCCCTTATTTTGAGGTAAAAAGGCTGAAATTCCCCTTATTTGGGAGCAAAAAGTAAGAAATTTCCCTTATTTTGGGGCAAAATTGCAGAAATTTCACTTACGTCAGCGTAATAAGTCAGGAATTTCCTTATTTTGGTGCAAAAAAGACAGAAATTCCCTTTGTTTTGGGGGAAAAAGAAAAAATTCCACTTATTTAGAGGCAAAAATGCAGAAATTCCCCTTATTTTGGAGCAAAAATGAAGAAATTTCCCTTTTTTATCGCAAAAAGGTATGCATTCTTCTTATTTTCGGGCAAAAAAGCAGAAATTCCTCGTATTTTGGAGCAAAATTGCAGAAATTACCCTAATTGTGGGGCAAAAAAGCGGAAATTCCCTATATGTTGGGGCAAAAAGACAGAAATTCTCCTTATTTTGGGGCAAAACTCAGAAATTCCACTTATTTTGGGGCAAAATTGCAGAAATTTTTCTTATTTCAGAAAAAAAGCAGAAATTTTCTTATTTTGGGGCAAAAAGGCAGAAATTTCTTTTATTTTGGTACAAAATTGCAGAAATTTTTCTTATTTTGGGGCAAAAAGGCAGAAATTTCCCTTATTTTGGGCAAAAATTCAGAAATTCCCCTTATTTTGAGGTAAAAAGGCTGAATTTCCCATTATTTGGGGGCAAAAAGGCAGAAATTTCTCTTATTTTGGGGCAACATTGCAGAATTTTCACTTATTTCAGGGAAATAAGTCAGAAATTTTCCTTATTTTGGGGCAAAAATGAAGAAATTTTCTTTGTTTTGGGGGAAAAAGACAGAAATTCCACTTATTTAGAGGCAAAAGCAGAAATTCCCCTTATTTTGGAGCAAAATTTCAGAAATTCCCCTAATTGTGGGGCAAAAAGGGAGAAATTCCCTATATGTTGAAGCAAAAAGATAGAAATTCTCCTTATTTTGGGGCAAAACTCAGAAATTCCACTTATTTTGGGGCAAAATTCCAGAAATTTCACTTATTTTGGGGCAAAATTGCAGAAATTTCACATATTTAGGGGCATAATTGCAGAAATTTCACTTATTTCAGAAAAAAAGCAGAAATTTTCTTATTTGGGGGCAAAAAGGCAGAAATTTCTATTATTTTGGTACAAAATTGCAGAAATTTTTCTTATTTTTGGGCAAAAAGGCAGAAATTTCCCATATTTTGTGGCAAAAATACAGAAATTCTTCTTATTTTGAGGTAAAAAGGCTGATATTCCTTTTATTTGGGGGCTCTAAGGCAGAAATTTCCCTTATTTTGGGGCAAAATTGCAGAAATTTCACCTATTTCTGGGTAATAAGTCAGAAATTTTCCTTATTTTGTGGCAAAAAAGACAGGAATTCCCTTTTTTTGGGGGAAAAAGGCAGAAATTCCACTTGTTTAGAGGTAAAATAGCAGAAATTCCCCTTATTTTGGAGCAAAAATGAAGAAATTACCCTTTTTTATGGCAAAAAGGTATGCATTCTTCTTATTTTCGGGCAAAAATGCAGAAATTCCCTATATTTTGGAGCAAAATTGAAGAAATTCGTCTAATTGTAGGGCAAAAAGGCAGAAATTCCCTATATGTTAGGGCAAAACGAAGAAATTCTCTTTATTTTTGGGCAAAACTAAGAAATTCCACTTATTTTGGGGCAAAATTCCAGAAATTTCCCTTATTTTGGGGCAAAATTGCAGAAACTTCACTTATTTTGGGGCAAATTTGCAGAAATTTCACTTATTTGAGGGAAAAAAGGCAGAAATTTTTCTTATTTTGGGACAAAAAGGCAGAAATTCCTAATATTTTGTGGCAAAAATGCAGAAATTCCCCTTATTTTGAGGTAAAAAGATTGAAATTCCTCTTATTTGGGGGCAAAAAGGCAGAATTTTCCCTTATTTTGGGGCAAAATTGCCGACATTTCACATATTTCAGGGTAATAAATCAGAAATTTTCTTTATTTTGAGGAAAAAAAGACAGAAATTCCCTTTGTTTTGGGGGAAAAAGACAGAAATTCCACTTATTTATAGGCAAAAAAGCAGAAATTCCCCTTATTTTGGAACAAAATTGCAGAAATTCCCCTAATTGTGGAACAAAAAGGCAGAAATTCCCTTTATGTTGGGGCAAAAAGACAGAAATTCTCCTTATTTTGGGGCAAAACTCAGAAATTGCACTTACTTTGGGGCAAAATTCCAGAAATTTCCTTTATTTTGGGGCAAAATTGCAGAAATTTAACTTATTTTGGGGCAAAATTGCAGAAATTTCACTTATTTCAGGGAAAAAAGGCAGAAATTTTCCTTATTTTGGTGCAAAAACGCAGAAATTCCTAATATTTTTTGGCCAAAATGCAGAAATTCCCCTTATTTTGTGGTAAAAAGGCTGAAATTCCCCTTATTTGGGGGCAAAAATGCAGAATTTTCTTTATTTTGGGGCAAAATTGCAGAAATTTCACTTATTTCAGGGTAATAAGTCAGAAATTTTCCTTATTTTTGGGCAAAAAAGGCAAAAATTCCCTTTGTTTCTGGAGAAAAAGACAGAAATTCCACTTATTTAGAGGCAAAAAAGCAGAAATTCCCCTTAATATTGAGCAAAAATAAAGATATTTCCCTTTTTTATGGAAAAAGTTATGCATTCTTCTTATTTTCGGGCAAAAGGGCAGAAATTCCCCGTATTTTGGAGCAAAATTGCAGAAATTCCTTTAATTGTGGGGTAAAAAAGAAGAAATTCCCTATATGTTGGGGCAAAAAGACAGAAATTCTCCTTATTTTAAGGCAAAACTCAGAAATTTCACTTATTTTGGGGCAAAATTGCAGAAATTTCACTATTTCAGGAAAAAAAGCAGAAATTTTTTTATTTTGGAGCAAAAAGGCAGAAATTTCTGTTATTTTGGTACAAAATTGCAGAATTTTTATATTTTGGGGCAAAAAAGCAGAAATTTCTCTTATTTTGGGGAAAATATGCAGAAATTCCCGTTATTTTGATGTAAAAAGCCTATAATTCCCCTTATTTGGGGGCAGAAAGGCAGAAATTTCCCTTATTTTGGGGCAATATTGCAGAAATTTCACGTATTTAAGGGTAATAAGTCAGAAATTTTCCTTATTTTGGGGAAAAAATAGAGAAATTCCCTTTGTTTTGGGGGAAAAAAAAGAAATTCCACTTATTTAGAGGCAAAAAACAGAAATTCCCTTTATTTTGTAGCATAAATGAAGAAATTTCCCTTTTTTATGGCAAAAAGTTATGCACTCTTCCTATTTTCGGGCAAAAAGGCAATAATTCCCCGTATTTTGGAGCAAAATTGCAGAAATTCCCCTAATTGAAGGGCAAAAAGGCAGAAATTCCCTAAATGTTAGGGCAAAAAGAAGAAATTCTCCTTATTTTGGGGCAAAATTCAGAAATTCCACTTATTTTGGGGCAAAATTCCAGAAATTTCCCTTATTTAGGGGCAAAATTGCAGAAATTTCACTTATTTCAGAGAAAAAAGGCAGAAATTTTCCTTATTTTGGGCCAAAAATGCAGAAATTCCTAATATTTTGTAGCAAAAATGCAGAAAATCCTTTTATTTTGAGGTAAAAAGGCTGAAATTCCCCTTATTTGGGGGCAAAAAGGCAGAATTTTGCCTTTTTTTGGGGCAAAATTGCAGATATTTCACTTATTTCAGGGAAATAAGTCAGAAATTTTCCTGATTTGGGGGCAAAAAAGACAGAAATTCCCTTTTTTTTTGTGGGAAAAAGACAGAAATTCCACTTATTTACAGGCAAAAAAGCAGAAATTCTCCTTAATATGGAGCAAAAATGAAGAAATTTTCCTTTTTTATGGCAAAAAGTTATGCATTCTTTTTATTTTCGGGCAAAAAGGCAGAAATTCCCCGTATTTTGGAGCAAAATTGCAGAAATTACCCTAATTGTTGGGTAAAATGGCAGAAATTCCCTATATGTTGGGGCAAAAAGATAGAAATTCTCCTTATTTTAAGGCAAAACTCAGAATTTTCACTTATTTTGGAGCAAAATTGCAGAAATTTCACTTATTTCAGGAAAAAAAGCAGAAATTTTCTTATTTTGGGGCAAAAAGGCAGAAATTTCTTTTATTTTGGTACAAAATTGCAGAAATTTTTCTTATTTTGGGGCAAAAAGGCAGAAATTTTCCTTATTTTGGGGCAAATATGCAGAAATTCCCCTTATTTTGAGGTAAAGAGGCTGAAATTCCCCTTATTTGTGGGCAAAAGGGCAAAATTTCTCTTATTTTGGTTCTAAATTGCAGAAATTTCACTTATTTCATGGTAATAAGCTAGAAATTTTCCTTATTTTGGGGAAAAAATTCAGAAATTTCCTTTGTTTTGTGGGAAAAAGACAGAAATTCCACTTATTTAGAGGCAAAAATGCAGAAATTCTCCTTATTTTGGAGCAAAATTGCAGAAATTCCTCTAATTGTGGGGAAAAAAGGCAGAAATTCCCTATATGTTGGGGCAAAAAGACAGAAATTCTCCTTATTTTTGGGCAAAACTCAGAAATTCCACTTATATTTGGGGAAAATTTGAGAAATTTCACATATTTTGGGGCAAAATTGCAGAAATTTCACTTATTTTGGGGCAAAATTGCAGAAATTTCACTTATTTCAGGGTAATAAGTCAGAAATTTTCCTTATTTTGGGGCAAAAAAGACAGAAATTCCCTTTGTTTTGGGGGAAAAAGACAGAAATTCCACTTATTTAGAGGTAAAAAAGCAGAAATGACCCTTATTTTGGAGCAATAATGAAGAAATTTCCCTTTTTTATGGCAAAAAGTTATGCATTCTTCTTATTTTCAGGCAAAAATGCAGATATTCCCTGTATTTTGGAGCAAAATTGAAGAAATTCCCATAATTGTGGGGCAAAAAGGCATAAATCCCTTTATGTTGGGGCAAAAAGACAGAAATTCTCCTTATTTTGGGGCAAAACTCAGCAATTCCACTTATTTTGGGGCAAAATTCAAGAAATTTCCCTTATTTTGGGGCAAAATTGCAGAAATTTCACTTATTTTGGGGCAAAATTGCAGAAATTTCACTTATTTCAGGGAAAAAAGGCAAAAATTTTACTTATTTTGTGGCAAAAACGCAGAAATTCCTAATATTTTGTGGCAAAAATGCAGAAATTCCCCTTATTTTGAGGTTAAAAGTCTGAAATTCCCCTTATATTGGGGCAAAAAGTCAGAAATTTCCATTATTTTGGGGCAAAATTGCAGAAATTTCACTTATTTCAGAATAATAAGTGAGAAATTTTCCTTATTTTGGGGCAAAAAAGACTGGAATTCCCTTTGTTTTGGGGGAAAAAGACAGAAATTCCACTTATTTAGAGGCAAAAAAAGAGATATTTACCTTATTTTTGAGCAAAAATGAAGAAATTTCGCTTTTTTATGGCAAAACAGGTATGCATTCTTCTTATTTTCAGGCAAAAAGGCAGAAATTCCCCATATTTTGGAGCAAAATTGCAAAAATTCCCCTAATTGTAGGGCAAAAATGCAGAAATTCCCTATATGTTAGAACAAAAAGAAGAAATTCTTTTTATTTTTGGGCAAAACTAAGAAATTCCACTTATTTTGTGGCAAAATTCCAGAAATTTCCCTTATTTTGGGCAAAATTGCAGAAATTTCACTTATTTTGGGGCAAAATTGCAGAAATTTCACTTATTTCAGGGAAAAAGGCAGAAATTTACCTTATTTTGGGGCAAAAAGGCAGACATTTCTAATATTTTGTGGCAAAAATGCAGAAATTCCTTTTATTTTGAGGTAAAAAGGCTGAAATTCCCCTTATTTGGGGGCGAAAAGGCAGAATTTTCCCTTATTTTGTGGCAAAATTGCAGAAATTTCACTTATTTCAGGGTAATAAGTCAGAAATTTTCCTTATTTTGGGGTAAAAAGACAGAAATTCCCTTTGTTTTGGGGGAAAAAGACAGAAATTCCACTTATTTAGAAGCAAAAAAGAAAAAATTTCCCTTATTTTGGAGCAAAATTGCAGAAATTCTCCTAATTGTGGGGCAAAAAGGCAGAAATTCCCTATATGTTGGGGCAAAAAGACAGAAATTCTCCTTATTTTAGGGCAAAACTCAGAAATTCCACTTATTTTCGGAAAAAAATTTCAGAAATTTCACATATTTTGGGGCAAAATTGCAGAAATTTCACTTATTTTGGGGCAAAAATACAGAAATTCCCCTTTTTTTAGGTAAAAAGGCTGAAATTCCCCTTATTTGGGGCAAAAATGCAGAAATTTCCCTTATTTTGGGGCAAAATTGCAGAAATTTCACTTATATCAGGGTAATATGTCAGAAATTTTCCTTATTTTGGGGCAAAAAAGACAGGAATTCCTTTTTTTTTTGTGGGAAAAAGACAGAAATTCCACTTATTTAGAGGCAAAAAAGCAGAAATTCCGCTTATTTTGGAGCAATAATGAAGAAATTTCCTTTTTTTATGTCAAAAATGTATGCATTCTTCTTATTTTTGGGCAAAAAAAAATTCCCCATATTTTGTAGCAAAATTGCAGAAATTCCCCTAATTTTGACACAAAAAGGCAGAAATTCCCTATATGTTGGGGCAAAAAGACAGAAATTCTCCTTATTTTGGGGCAAAACTCAGAAATTCCACTTATTTTGGGGCAAAATTGCAGAAATTTCATTTATTTTGGGGCAAAATTTCAGAAATTTCACTTATTTCAGGGAAAAAAGGCAGAAATTTTCCTTATTTTGGGGTAAAAACGCAGAAATTCCTAATATTTTGTGGCAAAAATGCAGAAATTCCCCTTATTTTGAGGTAAAAATGCTAAAATTCCCCTTATTTGGTGGTAAAAAGGCAGAATTTTTATTATTTTGGGGCAAAATTGCAGAAATTTCACTTATTTCAGGGTAATAAGTCAGAAATTTTCCTTATTTTTAGGCAAAAAAGACAGAAATTCCCTTTGTTTTGGGAGAAAAAGACATAAATTCCACTTATTTAGAGGCAAAAAAGCATAAATTCCCCTTATTTTGGAGCAATAATGAAGAAATTTCCTTTTTATGGCAAAAATGTATGCATTCTTCTTATTTTTGGACAAAAAGGCAGAAATTCCCCATATTTTGTAGCAAAATTGCAGAAATTCCCCTAATTGTGGGGCAAAAAAGCAGAAATTCCCTATATGTTGGGGCGAAATGACAGAAATTCTCCTTATTTTGGGGCAAAACTCAGAAATTCCACTTATTTTGGGGCAAAATTACAGAAATTTCTCTTATTTTGGGGCAAAATTGCAGAAATTTCACTTATTTTGGGGCAAAATTGCAGAAATTTCACTTATTTCAGAGAAAAAGGGCAGAAGTTTTCCTTATTTTGGGGCAAAAACGCAGAAATTCCTAATATTTTTTGGCAAAAATGCAGAAATTCCGCTTATTTTGAGGTAAAAAGTCTAAAATTCCCCTATTTGTGGGCAAAAAGGCAGAATTTTCCCTTATTTTGGGGCAAAATTGCAGAAATTTCTCTTATTTCAGGGCAAAAAGGCAGAAATTTTCCTTATTTTGGGGCAAAAAGGCAGAAATTCCTAATATTTTGTGACAAAAATGCAGAAATTCCCCTTATTTTGAGGTAAAAAGGCTGCAATTCCCCTTATTTGGGGGCAAAAAGGCAAAAATTTCCCTTATTTTGGGGCAAAATTGCATAAATTTCACTTATTTCAAGGAAAAAAGGCAGAAATTTTTTTTATTTTGGGGCAAAAAAGACAGAAATTCCCTTTGTTTTGGGGGAAAAAGACAAAAATTCCAATTATTTATAGGCAAAAAACAGAAATTCCCCTTATTTTGTAGCAAAAATGAAGAAATTTCCGTTTTTTATGGTAAAAAGGTATGCATTCTTCTTATTTTCGGGCAAAATGCAGAAATTCTTCGTATTTTGGAGCAAATTTGGAGAAATTTCCCTAACTGTGGGGCAAAAAGGCAGATATTCCCTATATGTTAGGGCAAAAAGAAGAAATTCTCCTTATTTTGGGGCAAAACTCAGAAATTCCACTTATTTTGGGGCAAAATTCCAGAAATTTCCTTTATTTTGGGGCAAAATTGCAGAAATTTCATTTATTTTGGGGCAAAATTGCAGAAATTTCACTTATTTAAGGGAAAAAAGGCAGAAATTTTTTTTATTTTGGGGCAAAAAGGCAGAAATTCTTATATTTTGTGGCAAAACTGCAGAAATTCCCCTTATTTTGAGGTAAAAAGGCTGAAATTCCCCTTATTTGGGAGCAAAAAGTAAGAAATTTCCCTTATTTTGGGGCAAAATTGCAGAAATTTCACTTACGTCAGCGTAATAAGTCAGGAATTTCCTTATTTTGGTGCAAAAAAGACAGAAATTCCCTTTGTTTTGGGGGAAAAAGAAAAAATTCCACTTATTTAGAGGCAAAAATGCAGAAATTCCCCTTATTTTGGAGCAAAAATGAAGAAATTTCCCTTTTTTATCGCAAAAAGGTATGCATTCTTCTTATTTTCGGGCAAAAAAGCAGAAATTCCTCGTATTTTGGAGCAAAATTGCAGAAATTACCCTAATTGTGGGGCAAAAAAGCGGAAATTCCCTATATGTTGGGGCAAAAAGACAGAAATTCTCCTTATTTTGGGGCAAAACTCAGAAATTCCACTTATTTTGGGGCAAAATTGCAGAAATTTTTCTTATTTCAGAAAAAAAGCAGAAATTTTCTTATTTTGGGGCAAAAAGGCAGAAATTTCTTTTATTTTGGTACAAAATTGCAGAAATTTTTCTTATTTTGGGGCAAAAAGGCAGAAATTTCCCTTATTTTGGGCAAAAATTCAGAAATTCCCCTTATTTTGAGGTAAAAAGGCTGAATTTCCCATTATTTGGGGGCAAAAAGGCAGAAATTTCTCTTATTTTGGGGCAACATTGCAGAATTTTCACTTATTTCAGGGAAATAAGTCAGAAATTTTCCTTATTTTGGGGCAAAAATGAAGAAATTTTCTTTGTTTTGGGGGAAAAAGACAGAAATTCCACTTATTTAGAGGCAAAAGCAGAAATTCCCCTTATTTTGGAGCAAAATTTCAGAAATTCCCCTAATTGTGGGGCAAAAAGGGAGAAATTCCCTATATGTTGAAGCAAAAAGATAGAAATTCTCCTTATTTTGGGGCAAAACTCAGAAATTCCACTTATTTTGGGGCAAAATTCCAGAAATTTCACTTATTTTGGGGCAAAATTGCAGAAATTTCACATATTTAGGGGCATAATTGCAGAAATTTCACTTATTTCAGAAAAAAAGCAGAAATTTTCTTATTTGGGGGCAAAAAGGCAGAAATTTCTATTATTTTGGTACAAAATTGCAGAAATTTTTCTTATTTTTGGGCAAAAAGGCAGAAATTTCCCATATTTTGTGGCAAAAATACAGAAATTCTTCTTATTTTGAGGTAAAAAGGCTGATATTCCTTTTATTTGGGGGCTCTAAGGCAGAAATTTCCCTTATTTTGGGGCAAAATTGCAGAAATTTCACCTATTTCTGGGTAATAAGTCAGAAATTTTCCTTATTTTGTGGCAAAAAAGACAGGAATTCCCTTTTTTTGGGGGAAAAAGGCAGAAATTCCACTTGTTTAGAGGTAAAATAGCAGAAATTCCCCTTATTTTGGAGCAAAAATGAAGAAATTACCCTTTTTTATGGCAAAAAGGTATGCATTCTTCTTATTTTCGGGCAAAAATGCAGAAATTCCCTATATTTTGGAGCAAAATTGAAGAAATTCGTCTAATTGTAGGGCAAAAAGGCAGAAATTCCCTATATGTTAGGGCAAAACGAAGAAATTCTCTTTATTTTTGGGCAAAACTAAGAAATTCCACTTATTTTGGGGCAAAATTCCAGAAATTTCCCTTATTTTGGGGCAAAATTGCAGAAACTTCACTTATTTTGGGGCAAATTTGCAGAAATTTCACTTATTTGAGGGAAAAAAGGCAGAAATTTTTCTTATTTTGGGACAAAAAGGCAGAAATTCCTAATATTTTGTGGCAAAAATGCAGAAATTCCCCTTATTTTGAGGTAAAAAGATTGAAATTCCTCTTATTTGGGGGCAAAAAGGCAGAATTTTCCCTTATTTTGGGGCAAAATTGCCGACATTTCACATATTTCAGGGTAATAAATCAGAAATTTTCTTTATTTTGAGGAAAAAAAGACAGAAATTCCCTTTGTTTTGGGGGAAAAAGACAGAAATTCCACTTATTTATAGGCAAAAAAGCAGAAATTCCCCTTATTTTGGAACAAAATTGCAGAAATTCCCCTAATTGTGGAACAAAAAGGCAGAAATTCCCTTTATGTTGGGGCAAAAAGACAGAAATTCTCCTTATTTTGGGGCAAAACTCAGAAATTGCACTTACTTTGGGGCAAAATTCCAGAAATTTCCTTTATTTTGGGGCAAAATTGCAGAAATTTAACTTATTTTGGGGCAAAATTGCAGAAATTTCACTTATTTCAGGGAAAAAAGGCAGAAATTTTCCTTATTTTGGTGCAAAAACGCAGAAATTCCTAATATTTTTTGGCCAAAATGCAGAAATTCCCCTTATTTTGTGGTAAAAAGGCTGAAATTCCCCTTATTTGGGGGCAAAAATGCAGAATTTTCTTTATTTTGGGGCAAAATTGCAGAAATTTCACTTATTTCAGGGTAATAAGTCAGAAATTTTCCTTATTTTTGGGCAAAAAAGGCAAAAATTCCCTTTGTTTCTGGAGAAAAAGACAGAAATTCCACTTATTTAGAGGCAAAAAAGCAGAAATTCCCCTTAATATTGAGCAAAAATAAAGATATTTCCCTTTTTTATGGAAAAAGTTATGCATTCTTCTTATTTTCGGGCAAAAGGGCAGAAATTCCCCGTATTTTGGAGCAAAATTGCAGAAATTCCTTTAATTGTGGGGTAAAAAAGAAGAAATTCCCTATATGTTGGGGCAAAAAGACAGAAATTCTCCTTATTTTAAGGCAAAACTCAGAAATTTCACTTATTTTGGGGCAAAATTGCAGAAATTTCACTATTTCAGGAAAAAAAGCAGAAATTTTTTTATTTTGGAGCAAAAAGGCAGAAATTTCTGTTATTTTGGTACAAAATTGCAGAATTTTTATATTTTGGGGCAAAAAAGCAGAAATTTCTCTTATTTTGGGGAAAATATGCAGAAATTCCCGTTATTTTGATGTAAAAAGCCTATAATTCCCCTTATTTGGGGGCAGAAAGGCAGAAATTTCCCTTATTTTGGGGCAATATTGCAGAAATTTCACGTATTTAAGGGTAATAAGTCAGAAATTTTCCTTATTTTGGGGAAAAAATAGAGAAATTCCCTTTGTTTTGGGGGAAAAAAAAGAAATTCCACTTATTTAGAGGCAAAAAACAGAAATTCCCTTTATTTTGTAGCATAAATGAAGAAATTTCCCTTTTTTATGGTAAAAAGGTATGCATTCTTCTTATTTTCAGGCAAAATGCAGAACTTCCCCGTATTTTGGAGCAAAATTGCAGAAATTCCCCTAACTGTGGGGCAAAAAGGCAGAAATTCCCTATATGTTAGGGCAAAAAGAAGAAATTCTCCTTATTTTGGGGCAAAACTCAGAAATTCCATTTATTTTGGGGCAAAATTCCAGGAATTCCCCTTATTTTGTGGCAAAAGTGTAGAAATTTCCCCTATTTTGGGGCAAAATTGCAGAAATTTCACTTATTTCAGGGAAAAAGGGCAGAAATTTTCCTTATTTTGGGGCAAAAACGCAGAAATTCCTAATATTTTGTGGCAAAAATGCAGAAATTCCCCTTATTTTGACTTAAAAGGCTTAAATTCCCCTTATTTGGGGGCAAAAAGGCAGAATTTTCCCTTATTTTGGGGCAAAATTGCAGAAATTTCACTTATTTCAGGGTAATAAGTCAGAAATTTTCCTTATTTTGCGGCAAAAAAGACAGAAATTCCCTTTGTTTTGGGGGAAATAGATAAAAATTCCACTTATTTAGAGGCAAAAAAGCAGAAATTCCCCTTAATATGGAGCAAAAATGAAGAAATTTCCCTTTATTATGGCAAAAAGTTATGCATTCTTCTTATTTTCGGGCAAAAAGGCAGAAATTCCCCGTATTTTGGAGCAAATTTGCAGAAATTCCCCTAATTGTGGGGTAAAAAGGCAGAAATTCCCTATATGTTGGGGAAAAAAGACAGAAATTCTTTTTATTTTAAGGCAAAACTCAGAAATTCCAATTATTTTGGGGCAAAATTCCAGAAATTTCCCTTATTTTTGGGCAAAATTGCAGAAATTCCCCTTATTTTGTGGTAAAAATGCTGAAATTCCCATTATTTGGGGGCAAAAATAAAAATTTCAGGAAAAAAAGCAGAAATTTTCTTATTTTGAAGCAAAAAGGCAGAAATTTCTTTTATTTTGGTACAAAATTCCAGAAATTTGTCTTATTTTGGGGCAAAAAGGCAGAAATTTCCCTTATTTTGGGGCAAAATTGCAGAAATTTCACTTATTTCAGGGTAATAAGTCAGAAATTTTCCTTATTTTGCGGAAAAAAATTTAGAATTTCCCTTGGTTTTGGGGGAAAAAGACAGAAATTTCACTTATTTAGAGGCAAAAAATCAGAAATTCCCCTTATTTTGGAGAAAAATTGCAGAAATTCCTCTAAATGTGGGCAAAAACGCAGACATTCCCTATATGTTGGGGCAAATGGACAAAAATTCTCCTTATTTTGGAGCAAAACTCAGAAATTCCACTTATTTTCGGGGAAAATTCCAAAAATTTCACATATTTTGGGGCAAAATTGCAGAAATTTCACATATTTTGGGGCAAAATGGCAGAAATTTCACTTATTACAGAAAAAAAAGCAGAAATTTTATTATTTTGGGGCAAAAAGGCAGAAATTTCTTTTATTTTGGTACAAAATAGCAGAAATATTTCTTTTTTGGGGGCAAAAAGCAGAAATTTCCCTTATTTTGGGCAAAAATGCAAAAATTCCCCTTATTTTGAGGTAAAAAGGTTGAAATTCCCATTATTTGGGGGCAAAAAGGAAGAAATTTCCCTTATTTTGGGGCAAAATTGCAGAAATTTCACTTATTTCAGGGTAATAAGTCAGAATTTTTTTTATTTTGGGCCAAAAAAACAGGAATTACCTTTGTTTTGGGAGAAAAAGATAGAAATTCCACTTATTTAGAGGCAATAAAGCAGAAATTCCCCTTATTTTGGAGCAAAATTGCAGAAATTCCCCTAATTATGGGGCAAAAAGGCAGAAATTCCCTATATGTTGGGGCAAAACGATAGAAATTCTCTTTATTTTGGGGCAAAACTCAAAAATTCCACTTCTTTTGGGGCAAAAATTCAGAAATTTCACTTATTTTGGGGGAAAATTGCAGAAATTTCACTTATTTTGTGGCAAAATTGCAGAAATTTCACTTATTTCAGAAAAAAGGAGAAATTTTCTTATTTGGGGACAAAAAGGCAGAAATTTCTATTATTTTGGTACAAAATTGCAGAAATTTTTCTTATTTTGGGGCAAAAAATATATATTTCTCATATTTTGTGGCAAAAATACAGAAATCCCCCTTATTTTGAGGTAAAAAGGCTGAAATTCCTCTTATTTAAGGGCAAAAAGGCAGAAATTTCCTTCATTTTGGGGCAAAATTGCAGAAATTTCACTTATTTCAGGGTAATAAGTCAGAAAATTTCCTTATTTTGGGGCAAAAAAGACAGAAATTCCCTTTGTTTTTGAGGAAAAAAACAGAAATTCCACTTGTTCAGAGGCAAAAAAGCAGAAATTCCCCTTATTTTGGTTCAAAACTCAGAAATTCCTCTTATTTTGGGGCAAAATTCCAGAAATTTCCCTTATTTTGGGGCAAAATTGCAGAAATTTTATTTATTTTGGGGCAAAATTGCAGAAATTTCACTTATTTCAGGGAAAAAAGGCAGAAATTTTTTTTATTTTGTGGCAAAAAGGTAGAAATTCTTATATTTTGTGGCAAAACTGCAGAAATTCCCCTTATTTTGAGGTAAAAAGGCTGAAATTCCCATTATTTGGGGCAAAAAGGCAGAAATTTCCCTTATTTTGGGGCGAAATTGCAGAAATTTCACTTACTTCAGCGTAATAAGTCAGAAATTTCCTTATTTTGGTGCAAAAAAGACAGAAATTCCCTTTGTTTTGGGGGAAAAATAAAAAATTCCACTTATTTAGAGGCAAAAAAGCAGAAATTCCCCTTATTTTGGAGCAAAAATGAAGAAATTTCCCTTTTTTTTATTGCAAAAAGGTATGCATTCTTCTTATTTTCAGGCAAAAAGGCAGAAATTCCTTGTATTTTGGAGCAAAATTGCAGAAATTCCCCTAATTGTGGGGCAAAAAGGCAGAAATTTTCTATATGTTGGGGCAAAAAGACAGAAATTTTCCTTATTTTAGTGCAAAACTCAGAAATTCCACTTATTTTCGGGGAAAATTCCAGAAAATCCCCATATTTTGGAGCAAAATTGCAGAAATTCCCCTAATTGTTGGGCATAAAGTCAGAAATTCCCTATATGTTGGGGCAAAAAGACAGAAATTCTCGTTATTTTTGGGCAAAACTCAGAAATTCCACTTATTTTGGGGCAAAATTCCAGAAATTATCCTTATTTGGGGGCAAAATTGTAGAAATTTCACTTATTTCAGGGTAATAAGTCAGAAATTTTCCTTATTTTTGGGCAAAAAATACAGAAATTCCCTTTCTTTTGGGGGAAAAAGACTGAAATTCCACATTTTTAGAGGCAAAAAAGCAGAAATTCCCCTTATTTTGGAGCAAAAAAGAAGAAATTTCTTTTTTTTTGTGGCAAAAGGTATTCATTCTTCTTATATTCAGGCTAAAAAGCAGAAATTCCCCGTATTTTGTAGCAAAATTGCAGAAATTCCACTAATTGTGAAGCAAAAAGGCAGTAATTCCCTATATGTTAGGGCAAAAAGACAGAAATTCTCCTTATTTTGGGGCAAAACTCAGAAATTCCACTTATTTTGGGGCAAAATTCCAGAAATTATCCTTATTTGGGGGCAAAATTGTAGAAATTTCACTTATTTCAGGGTAATAAGTCAGAAATTTTCCTTATTTTTGGGCAAAAAATACAGAAATTCCCTTTCTTTTGGGGGAAAAAGACTGAAATTCCACATTTTTAGAGGCAAAAAAGCAGAAATTCCCCTTATTTTGGAGCAAAAAAGAAGAAATTTCTTTTTTTTTGTGGCAAAAGGTATTCATTCTTCTTATATTCAGGCTAAAAAGCAGAAATTCCCCGTATTTTGTAGCAAAATTGCAGAAATTCCACTAATTGTGAAGCAAAAAGGCAGTAATTCCCTATATGTTAGGGCAAAAAGACAGAAATTCTCCTTATTTTGGGGCAAAACTCAGAAATTCCACTTATTTTGGGGCAAAATTCCAGAAATTTCCTTATTTTTGGGGCAAAATTGCAGAAATTTCACTTATTTTTTGGCAAAATTGCAGAAATTTCACTTATTTCAGAAAAAAAGAGAAATTTTCTTATTTTGGGGCAAAAAGGCAGAAATTTCTTTTATTTTGGTAAAAAATTGCAGAAATTTTTTTATTTTGGGGCAAAAAGGCAGAAATTTCCCTTATTTTGGGGCAAAATTGCAGAAATTTCACTTATTTCAGGGTAATAAGTCAGAAATTTTCCTTATTTTTGGGCTAAAAAGACAGAAATTCCCTTTCTTTTTGGGGAAAAAGACTGAAATTCCACATTTTTAGAGGCAAAAAAGCAGAAATTCCCCTTATTTTGGAGCAAAAAAGAAGAAATTTTTTTTTTTGTGGCAAAAGGTATTCATTCTTCTTATATTCAGGCTAAAAAGCAGAAATTCCCCGTATTTTGTAGCAAAATTGCAGAAATTCCACTAATTGTTAAGCGAAAAGGCAGTAATTCCCTATATGTTAGGGCAAAAAGACAGAAATTCTCCTTATTTTGGGGCAAAACTCAGAAATTCCACTTATTTTGGGGCAAAATTGCAGAAATTTCACTTATTTTGGGGCAAAATTGCAGAAATTTCACTTATTTCAGGGAAAAAAAGCAGAAATTTTTTTTATTTTGGGGCAAAAAGGCAGAAATTCCTAATATTTTGTGGCAAAAATGCAGAAATTCCCATTATTTTGAGGTAAAAAGGATGAAATTCCCTTATTTGGGGGCAAATAGGCAGAAATTTCCCTTATTTTGGAGCAAAATTGCAGAAATTTCACTTATTTCAGTGTAATAAGTAAGAATTTTTCCTTATTTTGTGGCAAACAAGACAGAAATTTCCTTTTTTGGGGGAAAAAGACAGAAATTCCACTTATTTAGAGGCAATAAAGCAGAAATTCCCCTTATTTTGGAGCAAAATGAAGAAATTTCCATTTTTTATGGTAAAAAGGTATGCATTCTTCTCATTTTCGGGAAAAAGCAGAAATTCCCCGTATTTTGGAGCGAATTTGGGAAAATTTTCCTAACTGTGGGGCAAAAAGGCAGATATTCCCTATATGTTAGGGCAAAAAGAAGAAATTCTTTTTATTTTGAGGCAAAACTAAGAAATTCCACATATTTTGGGGCAAAATTCCAGAAATTTCCATTATTTTGGGGCAAAATTGCAGAAATTTTTTTTATTTTGGGGCAAAATTGTAGAAATTTCATTTATTTCAGGGAAAAAAGGCAGAAATTTTCTTTATTTTGTGGCAAAAAGGCAGAAATTCCTAATATTTTGTTGCAAAAATGCAGAAATTCCCCTTATTTTGAGGTAAAAAGGCCGAAATTCTCCTTATTTGGGGGAAAAAGGCAGAATTTTCCCTTACCTTGGGGCAAAATTGCAGAAATTTCACTTATTTCAGGGTAGTAAGTCAGAAATTTTCCTTATTTTGTGGCAAAAAAGACAGAAATTCCCTTTGTTTTGGGGGAAAAGACAGAAATTCAACTTATTTAGAGGCAAAAATGCAGAAATTCCCCTTAATATGGAGCAAAAATGAAGAAATTTCCCTTTTTTATGGCAAAAAGTTATGCATTCTTCTTATTTTCGGGCAAAAAAGCAAAAATTCCCCCTATTTTGGAGCAAAATTGCAGAAATTCCCCTAATTGTGGGGTAAAAAGGCAGAAATTCCCTATATGTTGGGGCAAAAAGACAGAAATTCTTTTTATTTTAAGGCAAAATCAGAAATTTCCCTTATTTTGGGGCAAAATTGCAGAAATTTCACTTATTTTGGGGCAAAATTGCAGAAATTTCACTTATTTCATGGAAAAAAGGCAGAAATTTTCTTATTTTGGGGCAAAAACGCAGAAATTCCTAATATTTTGTGGCAAAAATGCAGAAATTCCCCTTATTTTGAGGTAAAAAGGCTGAAATTCCCCTTATTTGGCGGCAAAAAGGCAGAATTTTCCTTATTTTGGGGCAAAATTGCAGAAATTTCACTTATTTCAGGGTAATAAGTCAGAAATTTACTTTATTTTTGGGCAAAAAAGACAGAAATTCCCTTTGTTTTGGGAAAAAAGACAGAAATTCCACTTATTTAGAGGCAAAAAAGCAGAAATTCCCCTAATTTGGGAGCAATAATGAAGAAATTTCCTTTTTTTATGGCAAAAATGTATGCATTCTTCTTATTTTTGGGCAAAAAGACAGAAATTCCCCATATTTTGTAGCAAAATTGCAGAAATTCCCCTAATTGTGGGGCAAAAAAGCAGAAATTCCCTATATGTTGGGTTGAAATGACAGAAATTTTCCTTATTTTGGGGCAAAACTCAGAAATTCCACTTATTTTGGGGCAAAATTCCAGAAATTTCTCTTATTTTGGGGCAAAATTGCAGAAATTTCACTGTTTTTAGGGCAAAATTGCAGAAATTTCACTTATTTCAGGGAAAAAGGGCAGAAATTTTCCTTATTTTGGGGCAAAATCGCAGAAATTCCTCATATTTTGTGGCAAAAATGCAGAAATTCCCCTTATTTTGAGGAAAAAGTCTGAAATTCCCCCTATTTGTTGTCAATAAGGCAGAATTTTCCCTTATTTTGGGGCAAAATTGCAGAAATTTTACTTATTTCAGGGTAATAAGTCAGAAATTTTCCTTATTTTTGGGCAAAAAAGGCAAAAATTCCCTTTGTTTTTGGAGAAAAAGACAGAAATTCCACTTATTTAGAGGCAAAAAAGCAGAAATTCCCCTTAATATGGAGCAAAAATTAAGATATTTCCCTTTTTTATGGAAAAAGTTATGCATTCTTCTTATTTTCGGGCAAAAAGGCAGAAATTCCCCGTATTTTGGAGCAAAATTGCAGAAATTCCTTTAATTGTGGGGTAAAAAAGAAGAAATTCCCTATATGTTGGGGCAAAAAGACAGAAATTCTCCTTATTTTAAGGCAAAACTCAGAAATTTCACTTATTTTGGGGCAAAATTGCAGAAATTTCACTTATTTCAGGAAAAAAAGCAGAAATTTTCTTATTTTGGGGCAAAAAGGCAGAAATTTCTGTTATTTTGGTACAAAATTGCAGAATTTTTATATTTTGGGGCAAAAAAGCAGAAATTTCTCTTATTTTGGGGAAAATATGCAGAAATTCCCCTTATTTTGATGTAAAAAGCTGAAATTCCCCTTATTTGGGGGCAGAAAGGCAGAAATTTCCCTTATTTTGGGGCAATATTGCAGAAATTTCACGTATTTAAGGGTAATAAGTCAGAAATTTTCCTTATTTTGGGGAAAAAATACAGAAATTCTTTTTGTTTTGGGGGAAAATACAGAAATTCCACTTATTTAGAGGCAAAAAACTGAAATTCCCTTTATTTTGTAGCATAAATAAAGAAATTTCCCTTTTTTATGGTAAAAAGGTATGCATTCTTCTTATTTTCAGGCAAAATGCAGAACTTCCCCGTATTTTGGAGCAAAATAGCAGAAATCCCCCTAACTGTGGGGCAAAACGGCAGAAATTCCGTATATGTTAGGGCAAAAAGAAGAAATTCTCATTATTTTGGGGCAAAACTCAGAAATTCCACTTATTTTAGGGGAAAATTCCAGAAATTTCACATATTTTGGGGCAAAATTGCAGAAATTTCACTTATTTTGGGGCAAAATTGCAGAAATTTCACTTATTAAAGAAAAAAAAGCAGAAATTTTATTATTTTGGGGCAGAAAGGCAGAAATTTCTTTTATTTTGGTACAAAATTGCAGAATTTTTTTTATTTTGGGGCAAAAAGGCAGAAATTTCCCTTATTTTGGGCAAAAATGCAGAAATTCCCCTTCTTTTGAGGTAAAAAAGCTGAAATTCCCATCATTTGGGGGCAAAAAGGAAGAAATTTTTTTATTTTGGGGCAAAATTGCAGAAATTTCACTTATTTCAGGGTAATAAGTCAGAATTTTTTATATTTTGGGCCAAAAAAACAGGAATTACCTTTGTTTTGGGGGAAAAAGATAGAAATTCCACTTATTTAGAGGCAAAAAAGCAGAAATTCCCCTTATTTTGGAGCAAAATTGCAGAAATTCCCCTAATTGTGGGGCAAAAAGGCAGAAATTCCCTGTATGTTGGGGCAAAAAGATAAAAATTCTCATTATTTTCGGGCAAAACTCAGAAATTCCACTTATTTTGGGGCAAAATTCCAGAAATTTCCCTTATTTTGGGGCAAAGTTGCAGAAATTTCACTTATTTCAGGGAAAAAAGTCAGAAATTTTCTTATTTTGGGGCAAAAATGCAGAAACTCCTAATATTTTGTGGCAAAAATGCAGAAATTCTTCTTATTTTGAGGTAAAAAGGCTGAAATTCCCCTTCTTTGGGGGCAAAAAGGCAGAATTTTCCCTTAATTTGGGGCAAAATTGCAGAAATTCCTCTAATTGTAGGGCAAAAAGGCAGAAATTCCCTATATGTTAGGGCAAAAAGAAGAAATTCTCCTTATTTTGGAGCAAAACTCAGAAATTCCACTTATTTTGGGGCAAAATTGCAGAAATTTCACTTATTTTGGGGTAAAATTGCAGAAATTTCAATTATTTCAGGGAAAAAAAGGCAGATATTTTTCTTATTTTGGGGCAAAAATGCAGAAATTCCTAGTAT
Source organism: Micromys minutus (assembly GCF_963924665.1). Lineage (NCBI taxonomy): Eukaryota > Metazoa > Chordata > Mammalia > Rodentia > Muridae > Micromys > Micromys minutus. The sequence continues at coordinate 1,361,554 of NW_027667905.1, read as the reverse complement.
TTTGTGGCAAAAAGGCAGAAATTCCCTTTATTTTGAGGTAAAAAGGCTGAAATTCCCCTTATTTGGCGGGCAAAAAGGCAGAATTTTCTCTTATTTTGGGGCAAAATTGCAGAAATTTCACTTATTTCAGGGTAATAAGTCAGAAATTTTCCTTATTTTGGGGCAAAAAAACAGAAATTCCCTTTGTTTTTGGGGAAAAAAACAGAAATTCCACTTATTTACAGGCAAAAAAGCAGAAATTCCCCTTAATATGGAGCAAAAATGAAGAAATTTCCCTTTTTTATGGCAAAAAGTTATGCACTCTTCCTATTTTCGGGCAAAAAGGCAATAATTCCCCGTATTTTGGAGCAAAATTGCAGAAATTCCCCTAATTGAAGGGCAAAAAGGCAGAAATTCCCTAAATGTTAGGGCAAAAAGAAGAAATTCTCCTTATTTTGGGGCAAAATTCAGAAATTCCACTTATTTTGGGGCAAAATTCCAGAAATTTCCCTTATTTAGGGGCAAAATTGCAGAAATTTCACTTATTTCAGAGAAAAAAGGCAGAAATTTTCCTTATTTTGGGCCAAAAATGCAGAAATTCCTAATATTTTGTAGCAAAAATGCAGAAAATCCTTTTATTTTGAGGTAAAAAGGCTGAAATTCCCCTTATTTGGGGGCAAAAAGGCAGAATTTTGCCTTTTTTTGGGGCAAAATTGCAGATATTTCACTTATTTCAGGGAAATAAGTCAGAAATTTTCCTGATTTGGGGGCAAAAAAGACAGAAATTCCCTTTTTTTTTGTGGGAAAAAGACAGAAATTCCACTTATTTACAGGCAAAAAAGCAGAAATTCTCCTTAATATGGAGCAAAAATGAAGAAATTTTCCTTTTTTATGGCAAAAAGTTATGCATTCTTTTTATTTTCGGGCAAAAAGGCAGAAATTCCCCGTATTTTGGAGCAAAATTGCAGAAATTACCCTAATTGTTGGGTAAAATGGCAGAAATTCCCTATATGTTGGGGCAAAAAGATAGAAATTCTCCTTATTTTAAGGCAAAACTCAGAATTTTCACTTATTTTGGAGCAAAATTGCAGAAATTTCACTTATTTCAGGAAAAAAAGCAGAAATTTTCTTATTTTGGGGCAAAAAGGCAGAAATTTCTTTTATTTTGGTACAAAATTGCAGAAATTTTTCTTATTTTGGGGCAAAAAGGCAGAAATTTTCCTTATTTTGGGGCAAATATGCAGAAATTCCCCTTATTTTGAGGTAAAGAGGCTGAAATTCCCCTTATTTGTGGGCAAAAGGGCAAAATTTCTCTTATTTTGGTTCTAAATTGCAGAAATTTCACTTATTTCATGGTAATAAGCTAGAAATTTTCCTTATTTTGGGGAAAAAATTCAGAAATTTCCTTTGTTTTGTGGGAAAAAGACAGAAATTCCACTTATTTAGAGGCAAAAATGCAGAAATTCTCCTTATTTTGGAGCAAAATTGCAGAAATTCCTCTAATTGTGGGGAAAAAAGGCAGAAATTCCCTATATGTTGGGGCAAAAAGACAGAAATTCTCCTTATTTTTGGGCAAAACTCAGAAATTCCACTTATATTTGGGGAAAATTTGAGAAATTTCACATATTTTGGGGCAAAATTGCAGAAATTTCACTTATTTTGGGGCAAAATTGCAGAAATTTCACTTATTTCAGGGTAATAAGTCAGAAATTTTCCTTATTTTGGGGCAAAAAAGACAGAAATTCCCTTTGTTTTGGGGGAAAAAGACAGAAATTCCACTTATTTAGAGGTAAAAAAGCAGAAATGACCCTTATTTTGGAGCAATAATGAAGAAATTTCCCTTTTTTATGGCAAAAAGTTATGCATTCTTCTTATTTTCAGGCAAAAATGCAGATATTCCCTGTATTTTGGAGCAAAATTGAAGAAATTCCCATAATTGTGGGGCAAAAAGGCATAAATCCCTTTATGTTGGGGCAAAAAGACAGAAATTCTCCTTATTTTGGGGCAAAACTCAGCAATTCCACTTATTTTGGGGCAAAATTCAAGAAATTTCCCTTATTTTGGGGCAAAATTGCAGAAATTTCACTTATTTTGGGGCAAAATTGCAGAAATTTCACTTATTTCAGGGAAAAAAGGCAAAAATTTTACTTATTTTGTGGCAAAAACGCAGAAATTCCTAATATTTTGTGGCAAAAATGCAGAAATTCCCCTTATTTTGAGGTTAAAAGTCTGAAATTCCCCTTATATTGGGGCAAAAAGTCAGAAATTTCCATTATTTTGGGGCAAAATTGCAGAAATTTCACTTATTTCAGAATAATAAGTGAGAAATTTTCCTTATTTTGGGGCAAAAAAGACTGGAATTCCCTTTGTTTTGGGGGAAAAAGACAGAAATTCCACTTATTTAGAGGCAAAAAAAGAGATATTTACCTTATTTTTGAGCAAAAATGAAGAAATTTCGCTTTTTTATGGCAAAACAGGTATGCATTCTTCTTATTTTCAGGCAAAAAGGCAGAAATTCCCCATATTTTGGAGCAAAATTGCAAAAATTCCCCTAATTGTAGGGCAAAAATGCAGAAATTCCCTATATGTTAGAACAAAAAGAAGAAATTCTTTTTATTTTTGGGCAAAACTAAGAAATTCCACTTATTTTGTGGCAAAATTCCAGAAATTTCCCTTATTTTGGGCAAAATTGCAGAAATTTCACTTATTTTGGGGCAAAATTGCAGAAATTTCACTTATTTCAGGGAAAAAGGCAGAAATTTTCCTTATTTTGGGGCAAAAAGGCAGACATTTCTAATATTTTGTGGCAAAAATGCAGAAATTCCTTTTATTTTGAGGTAAAAAGGCTGAAATTCCCCTTATTTGGGGGCGAAAAGGCAGAATTTTCCCTTATTTTGTGGCAAAATTGCAGAAATTTCACTTATTTCAGGGTAATAAGTCAGAAATTTTCCTTATTTTGGGGTAAAAAGACAGAAATTCCCTTTGTTTTGGGGGAAAAAGACAGAAATTCCACTTATTTAGAAGCAAAAAAGAAAAAATTTCCCTTATTTTGGAGCAAAATTGCAGAAATTCTCCTAATTGTGGGGCAAAAAGGCAGAAATTCCCTATATGTTGGGGCAAAAAGACAGAAATTCTCCTTATTTTAGGGCAAAACTCAGAAATTCCACTTATTTTCGGAAAAAAATTTCAGAAATTTCACATATTTTGGGGCAAAATTGCAGAAATTTCACTTATTTTGGGGCAAAAATACAGAAATTCCCCTTTTTTTAGGTAAAAAGGCTGAAATTCCCCTTATTTGGGGCAAAAATGCAGAAATTTCCCTTATTTTGGGGCAAAATTGCAGAAATTTCACTTATATCAGGGTAATATGTCAGAAATTTTCCTTATTTTGGGGCAAAAAAGACAGGAATTCCTTTTTTTTTGTGGGAAAAAGACAGAAATTCCACTTATTTAGAGGCAAAAAAGCAGAAATTCCGCTTATTTTGGAGCAATAATGAAGAAATTTCCTTTTTTTATGTCAAAAATGTATGCATTCTTCTTATTTTTGGGCAAAAAAAAATTCCCCATATTTTGTAGCAAAATTGCAGAAATTCCCCTAATTTTGACACAAAAAGGCAGAAATTCCCTATATGTTGGGGCAAAAAGACAGAAATTCTCCTTATTTTGGGGCAAAACTCAGAAATTCCACTTATTTTGGGGCAAAATTGCAGAAATTTCATTTATTTTGGGGCAAAATTTCAGAAATTTCACTTATTTCAGGGAAAAAAGGCAGAAATTTTCCTTATTTTGGGGTAAAAACGCAGAAATTCCTAATATTTTGTGGCAAAAATGCAGAAATTCCCCTTATTTTGAGGTAAAAATGCTAAAATTCCCCTTATTTGGTGGTAAAAAGGCAGAATTTTTATTATTTTGGGGCAAAATTGCAGAAATTTCACTTATTTCAGGGTAATAAGTCAGAAATTTTCCTTATTTTTAGGCAAAAAAGACAGAAATTCCCTTTGTTTTGGGAGAAAAAGACATAAATTCCACTTATTTAGAGGCAAAAAAGCATAAATTCCCCTTATTTTGGAGCAATAATGAAGAAATTTCCTTTTTATGGCAAAAATGTATGCATTCTTCTTATTTTTGGACAAAAAGGCAGAAATTCCCCATATTTTGTAGCAAAATTGCAGAAATTCCCCTAATTGTGGGGCAAAAAAGCAGAAATTCCCTATATGTTGGGGCGAAATGACAGAAATTCTCCTTATTTTGGGGCAAAACTCAGAAATTCCACTTATTTTGGGGCAAAATTACAGAAATTTCTCTTATTTTGGGGCAAAATTGCAGAAATTTCACTTATTTTGGGGCAAAATTGCAGAAATTTCACTTATTTCAGAGAAAAAGGGCAGAAGTTTTCCTTATTTTGGGGCAAAAACGCAGAAATTCCTAATATTTTTTGGCAAAAATGCAGAAATTCCGCTTATTTTGAGGTAAAAAGTCTAAAATTCCCCTATTTGTGGGCAAAAAGGCAGAATTTTCCCTTATTTTGGGGCAAAATTGCAGAAATTTCTCTTATTTCAGGGCAAAAAGGCAGAAATTTTCCTTATTTTGGGGCAAAAAGGCAGAAATTCCTAATATTTTGTGACAAAAATGCAGAAATTCCCCTTATTTTGAGGTAAAAAGGCTGCAATTCCCCTTATTTGGGGGCAAAAAGGCAAAAATTTCCCTTATTTTGGGGCAAAATTGCATAAATTTCACTTATTTCAAGGAAAAAAGGCAGAAATTTTTTTTATTTTGGGGCAAAAAAGACAGAAATTCCCTTTGTTTTGGGGGAAAAAGACAAAAATTCCAATTATTTATAGGCAAAAAACAGAAATTCCCCTTATTTTGTAGCAAAAATGAAGAAATTTCCGTTTTTTATGGTAAAAAGGTATGCATTCTTCTTATTTTCGGGCAAAATGCAGAAATTCTTCGTATTTTGGAGCAAATTTGGAGAAATTTCCCTAACTGTGGGGCAAAAAGGCAGATATTCCCTATATGTTAGGGCAAAAAGAAGAAATTCTCCTTATTTTGGGGCAAAACTCAGAAATTCCACTTATTTTGGGGCAAAATTCCAGAAATTTCCTTTATTTTGGGGCAAAATTGCAGAAATTTCATTTATTTTGGGGCAAAATTGCAGAAATTTCACTTATTTAAGGGAAAAAAGGCAGAAATTTTTTTTATTTTGGGGCAAAAAGGCAGAAATTCTTATATTTTGTGGCAAAACTGCAGAAATTCCCCTTATTTTGAGGTAAAAAGGCTGAAATTCCCCTTATTTGGGAGCAAAAAGTAAGAAATTTCCCTTATTTTGGGGCAAAATTGCAGAAATTTCACTTACGTCAGCGTAATAAGTCAGGAATTTCCTTATTTTGGTGCAAAAAAGACAGAAATTCCCTTTGTTTTGGGGGAAAAAGAAAAAATTCCACTTATTTAGAGGCAAAAATGCAGAAATTCCCCTTATTTTGGAGCAAAAATGAAGAAATTTCCCTTTTTTATCGCAAAAAGGTATGCATTCTTCTTATTTTCGGGCAAAAAAGCAGAAATTCCTCGTATTTTGGAGCAAAATTGCAGAAATTACCCTAATTGTGGGGCAAAAAAGCGGAAATTCCCTATATGTTGGGGCAAAAAGACAGAAATTCTCCTTATTTTGGGGCAAAACTCAGAAATTCCACTTATTTTGGGGCAAAATTGCAGAAATTTTTCTTATTTCAGAAAAAAAGCAGAAATTTTCTTATTTTGGGGCAAAAAGGCAGAAATTTCTTTTATTTTGGTACAAAATTGCAGAAATTTTTCTTATTTTGGGGCAAAAAGGCAGAAATTTCCCTTATTTTGGGCAAAAATTCAGAAATTCCCCTTATTTTGAGGTAAAAAGGCTGAATTTCCCATTATTTGGGGGCAAAAAGGCAGAAATTTCTCTTATTTTGGGGCAACATTGCAGAATTTTCACTTATTTCAGGGAAATAAGTCAGAAATTTTCCTTATTTTGGGGCAAAAATGAAGAAATTTTCTTTGTTTTGGGGGAAAAAGACAGAAATTCCACTTATTTAGAGGCAAAAGCAGAAATTCCCCTTATTTTGGAGCAAAATTTCAGAAATTCCCCTAATTGTGGGGCAAAAAGGGAGAAATTCCCTATATGTTGAAGCAAAAAGATAGAAATTCTCCTTATTTTGGGGCAAAACTCAGAAATTCCACTTATTTTGGGGCAAAATTCCAGAAATTTCACTTATTTTGGGGCAAAATTGCAGAAATTTCACATATTTAGGGGCATAATTGCAGAAATTTCACTTATTTCAGAAAAAAAGCAGAAATTTTCTTATTTGGGGGCAAAAAGGCAGAAATTTCTATTATTTTGGTACAAAATTGCAGAAATTTTTCTTATTTTTGGGCAAAAAGGCAGAAATTTCCCATATTTTGTGGCAAAAATACAGAAATTCTTCTTATTTTGAGGTAAAAAGGCTGATATTCCTTTTATTTGGGGGCTCTAAGGCAGAAATTTCCCTTATTTTGGGGCAAAATTGCAGAAATTTCACCTATTTCTGGGTAATAAGTCAGAAATTTTCCTTATTTTGTGGCAAAAAAGACAGGAATTCCCTTTTTTTGGGGGAAAAAGGCAGAAATTCCACTTGTTTAGAGGTAAAATAGCAGAAATTCCCCTTATTTTGGAGCAAAAATGAAGAAATTACCCTTTTTTATGGCAAAAAGGTATGCATTCTTCTTATTTTCGGGCAAAAATGCAGAAATTCCCTATATTTTGGAGCAAAATTGAAGAAATTCGTCTAATTGTAGGGCAAAAAGGCAGAAATTCCCTATATGTTAGGGCAAAACGAAGAAATTCTCTTTATTTTTGGGCAAAACTAAGAAATTCCACTTATTTTGGGGCAAAATTCCAGAAATTTCCCTTATTTTGGGGCAAAATTGCAGAAACTTCACTTATTTTGGGGCAAATTTGCAGAAATTTCACTTATTTGAGGGAAAAAAGGCAGAAATTTTTCTTATTTTGGGACAAAAAGGCAGAAATTCCTAATATTTTGTGGCAAAAATGCAGAAATTCCCCTTATTTTGAGGTAAAAAGATTGAAATTCCTCTTATTTGGGGGCAAAAAGGCAGAATTTTCCCTTATTTTGGGGCAAAATTGCCGACATTTCACATATTTCAGGGTAATAAATCAGAAATTTTCTTTATTTTGAGGAAAAAAAGACAGAAATTCCCTTTGTTTTGGGGGAAAAAGACAGAAATTCCACTTATTTATAGGCAAAAAAGCAGAAATTCCCCTTATTTTGGAACAAAATTGCAGAAATTCCCCTAATTGTGGAACAAAAAGGCAGAAATTCCCTTTATGTTGGGGCAAAAAGACAGAAATTCTCCTTATTTTGGGGCAAAACTCAGAAATTGCACTTACTTTGGGGCAAAATTCCAGAAATTTCCTTTATTTTGGGGCAAAATTGCAGAAATTTAACTTATTTTGGGGCAAAATTGCAGAAATTTCACTTATTTCAGGGAAAAAAGGCAGAAATTTTCCTTATTTTGGTGCAAAAACGCAGAAATTCCTAATATTTTTTGGCCAAAATGCAGAAATTCCCCTTATTTTGTGGTAAAAAGGCTGAAATTCCCCTTATTTGGGGGCAAAAATGCAGAATTTTCTTTATTTTGGGGCAAAATTGCAGAAATTTCACTTATTTCAGGGTAATAAGTCAGAAATTTTCCTTATTTTTGGGCAAAAAAGGCAAAAATTCCCTTTGTTTCTGGAGAAAAAGACAGAAATTCCACTTATTTAGAGGCAAAAAAGCAGAAATTCCCCTTAATATTGAGCAAAAATAAAGATATTTCCCTTTTTTATGGAAAAAGTTATGCATTCTTCTTATTTTCGGGCAAAAGGGCAGAAATTCCCCGTATTTTGGAGCAAAATTGCAGAAATTCCTTTAATTGTGGGGTAAAAAAGAAGAAATTCCCTATATGTTGGGGCATAAAGACAGAAATTCTCCTTATTTTAAGGCAAAACTCAGAAATTTCACTTATTTTGGGGCAAAATTGCAGAAATTTCACTATTTCAGGAAAAAAAGCAGAAATTTTTTTATTTTGGAGCAAAAAGGCAGAAATTTCTGTTATTTTGGTACAAAATTGCAGAATTTTTATATTTTGGGGCAAAAAAGCAGAAATTTCTCTTATTTTGGGGAAAATATGCAGAAATTCCCGTTATTTTGATGTAAAAAGCCTATAATTCCCCTTATTTGGGGGCAGAAAGGCAGAAATTTCCCTTATTTTGGGGCAATATTGCAGAAATTTCACGTATTTAAGGGTAATAAGTCAGAAATTTTCCTTATTTTGGGGAAAAAATAGAGAAATTCCCTTTGTTTTGGGGGAAAAAAAAGAAATTCCACTTATTTAGAGGCAAAAAACAGAAATTCCCTTTATTTTGTAGCATAAATGAAGAAATTTCCCTTTTTTATGGTAAAAAGGTATGCATTCTTCTTATTTTCAGGCAAAATGCAGAACTTCCCCGTATTTTGGAGCAAAATTGCAGAAATTCCCCTAACTGTGGGGCAAAAAGGCAGAAATTCCCTATATGTTAGGGCAAAAAGAAGAAATTCTCCTTATTTTGGGGCAAAACTCAGAAATTCCATTTATTTTGGGGCAAAATTCCAGGAATTCCCCTTATTTTGTGGCAAAAGTGTAGAAATTTCCCCTATTTTGGGGCAAAATTGCAGAAATTTCACTTATTTCAGGGAAAAAGGGCAGAAATTTTCCTTATTTTGGGGCAAAAACGCAGAAATTCCTAATATTTTGTGGCAAAAATGCAGAAATTCCCCTTATTTTGACTTAAAAGGCTTAAATTCCCCTTATTTGGGGGCAAAAAGGCAGAATTTTCCCTTATTTTGGGGCAAAATTGCAGAAATTTCACTTATTTCAGGGTAATAAGTCAGAAATTTTCCTTATTTTGCGGCAAAAAAGACAGAAATTCCCTTTGTTTTGGGGGAAATAGATAAAAATTCCACTTATTTAGAGGCAAAAAAGCAGAAATTCCCCTTAATATGGAGCAAAAATGAAGAAATTTCCCTTTATTATGGCAAAAAGTTATGCATTCTTCTTATTTTCGGGCAAAAAGGCAGAAATTCCCCGTATTTTGGAGCAAATTTGCAGAAATTCCCCTAATTGTGGGGTAAAAAGGCAGAAATTCCCTATATGTTGGGGAAAAAAGACAGAAATTCTTTTTATTTTAAGGCAAAACTCAGAAATTCCAATTATTTTGGGGCAAAATTCCAGAAATTTCCCTTATTTTTGGGCAAAATTGCAGAAATTCCCCTTATTTTGTGGTAAAAATGCTGAAATTCCCATTATTTGGGGGCAAAAATAAAAATTTCAGGAAAAAAAGCAGAAATTTTCTTATTTTGAAGCAAAAAGGCAGAAATTTCTTTTATTTTGGTACAAAATTCCAGAAATTTGTCTTATTTTGGGGCAAAAAGGCAGAAATTTCCCTTATTTTGGGGCAAAATTGCAGAAATTTCACTTATTTCAGGGTAATAAGTCAGAAATTTTCCTTATTTTGCGGAAAAAAATTTAGAATTTCCCTTGGTTTTGGGGGAAAAAGACAGAAATTTCACTTATTTAGAGGCAAAAAATCAGAAATTCCCCTTATTTTGGAGAAAAATTGCAGAAATTCCTCTAAATGTGGGCAAAAACGCAGACATTCCCTATATGTTGGGGCAAATGGACAAAAATTCTCCTTATTTTGGAGCAAAACTCAGAAATTCCACTTATTTTCGGGGAAAATTCCAAAAATTTCACATATTTTGGGGCAAAATTGCAGAAATTTCACATATTTTGGGGCAAAATGGCAGAAATTTCACTTATTACAGAAAAAAAAGCAGAAATTTTATTATTTTGGGGCAAAAAGGCAGAAATTTCTTTTATTTTGGTACAAAATAGCAGAAATATTTCTTTTTTGGGGGCAAAAAGCAGAAATTTCCCTTATTTTGGGCAAAAATGCAAAAATTCCCCTTATTTTGAGGTAAAAAGGTTGAAATTCCCATTATTTGGGGGCAAAAAGGAAGAAATTTCCCTTATTTTGGGGCAAAATTGCAGAAATTTCACTTATTTCAGGGTAATAAGTCAGAATTTTTTTTATTTTGGGCCAAAAAAACAGGAATTACCTTTGTTTTGGGAGAAAAAGATAGAAATTCCACTTATTTAGAGGCAATAAAGCAGAAATTCCCCTTATTTTGGAGCAAAATTGCAGAAATTCCCCTAATTATGGGGCAAAAAGGCAGAAATTCCCTATATGTTGGGGCAAAACGATAGAAATTCTCTTTATTTTGGGGCAAAACTCAAAAATTCCACTTCTTTTGGGGCAAAAATTCAGAAATTTCACTTATTTTGGGGGAAAATTGCAGAAATTTCACTTATTTTGTGGCAAAATTGCAGAAATTTCACTTATTTCAGAAAAAAGGAGAAATTTTCTTATTTGGGGACAAAAAGGCAGAAATTTCTATTATTTTGGTACAAAATTGCAGAAATTTTTCTTATTTTGGGGCAAAAAATATATATTTCTCATATTTTGTGGCAAAAATACAGAAATCCCCCTTATTTTGAGGTAAAAAGGCTGAAATTCCTCTTATTTAAGGGCAAAAAGGCAGAAATTTCCTTCATTTTGGGGCAAAATTGCAGAAATTTCACTTATTTCAGGGTAATAAGTCAGAAAATTTCCTTATTTTGGGGCAAAAAAGACAGAAATTCCCTTTGTTTTTGAGGAAAAAAACAGAAATTCCACTTGTTCAGAGGCAAAAAAGCAGAAATTCCCCTTATTTTGGTTCAAAACTCAGAAATTCCTCTTATTTTGGGGCAAAATTCCAGAAATTTCCCTTATTTTGGGGCAAAATTGCAGAAATTTTATTTATTTTGGGGCAAAATTGCAGAAATTTCACTTATTTCAGGGAAAAAAGGCAGAAATTTTTTTTATTTTGTGGCAAAAAGGTAGAAATTCTTATATTTTGTGGCAAAACTGCAGAAATTCCCCTTATTTTGAGGTAAAAAGGCTGAAATTCCCATTATTTGGGGCAAAAAGGCAGAAATTTCCCTTATTTTGGGGCGAAATTGCAGAAATTTCACTTACTTCAGCGTAATAAGTCAGAAATTTCCTTATTTTGGTGCAAAAAAGACAGAAATTCCCTTTGTTTTGGGGGAAAAATAAAAAATTCCACTTATTTAGAGGCAAAAAAGCAGAAATTCCCCTTATTTTGGAGCAAAAATGAAGAAATTTCCCTTTTTTTTATTGCAAAAAGGTATGCATTCTTCTTATTTTCAGGCAAAAAGGCAGAAATTCCTTGTATTTTGGAGCAAAATTGCAGAAATTCCCCTAATTGTGGGGCAAAAAGGCAGAAATTTTCTATATGTTGGGGCAAAAAGACAGAAATTTTCCTTATTTTAGTGCAAAACTCAGAAATTCCACTTATTTTCGGGGAAAATTCCAGAAAATCCCCATATTTTGGAGCAAAATTGCAGAAATTCCCCTAATTGTTGGGCATAAAGTCAGAAATTCCCTATATGTTGGGGCAAAAAGACAGAAATTCTCGTTATTTTTGGGCAAAACTCAGAAATTCCACTTATTTTGGGGCAAAATTCCAGAAATTTCCCTTATTTGGGGGCAAAATTGTAGAAATTTCACTTATTTCAGGGTAATAAGTCAGAAATTTTCCTTATTTTTGGGCAAAAAATACAGAAATTCCCTTTCTTTTGGGGGAAAAAGACTGAAATTCCACATTTTTAGAGGCAAAAAAGCAGAAATTCCCCTTATTTTGGAGCAAAAAAGAAGAAATTTCTTTTTTTTTGTGGCAAAAGGTATTCATTCTTCTTATATTCAGGCTAAAAAGCAGAAATTCCCCGTATTTTGTAGCAAAATTGCAGAAATTCCACTAATTGTGAAGCAAAAAGGCAGTAATTCCCTATATGTTAGGGCAAAAAGACAGAAATTCTCCTTATTTTGGGGCAAAACTCAGAAATTCCACTTATTTTGGGGCAAAATTCCAGAAATTTCCTTATTTTTGGGGCAAAATTGCAGAAATTTCACTTATTTTTTGGCAAAATTGCAGAAATTTCACTTATTTCAGAAAAAAAGAGAAATTTTCTTATTTTGGGGCAAAAAGGCAGAAATTTCTTTTATTTTGGTAAAAAATTGCAGAAATTTTTTTATTTTGGGGCAAAAAGGCAGAAATTTCCCTTATTTTGGGGCAAAATTGCAGAAATTTCACTTATTTCAGGGTAATAAGTCAGAAATTTTCCTTATTTTTGGGCTAAAAAGACAGAAATTCCCTTTCTTTTTGGGGAAAAAGACTGAAATTCCACATTTTTAGAGGCAAAAAAGCAGAAATTCCCCTTATTTTGGAGCAAAAAAGAAGAAATTTTTTTTTTTGTGGCAAAAGGTATTCATTCTTCTTATATTCAGGCTAAAAAGCAGAAATTCCCCGTATTTTGTAGCAAAATTGCAGAAATTCCACTAATTGTTAAGCGAAAAGGCAGTAATTCCCTATATGTTAGGGCAAAAAGACAGAAATTCTCCTTATTTTGGGGCAAAACTCAGAAATTCCACTTATTTTGGGGCAAAATTGCAGAAATTTCACTTATTTTGGGGCAAAATTGCAGAAATTTCACTTATTTCAGGGAAAAAAAGCAGAAATTTTTTTTATTTTGGGGCAAAAAGGCAGAAATTCCTAATATTTTGTGGCAAAAATGCAGAAATTCCCATTATTTTGAGGTAAAAAGGATGAAATTCCCTTATTTGGGGGCAAATAGGCAGAAATTTCCCTTATTTTGGAGCAAAATTGCAGAAATTTCACTTATTTCAGTGTAATAAGTAAGAATTTTTCCTTATTTTGTGGCAAACAAGACAGAAATTTCCTTTTTTGGGGGAAAAAGACAGAAATTCCACTTATTTAGAGGCAATAAAGCAGAAATTCCCCTTATTTTGGAGCAAAATGAAGAAATTTCCATTTTTTATGGTAAAAAGGTATGCATTCTTCTCATTTTCGGGAAAAAGCAGAAATTCCCCGTATTTTGGAGCGAATTTGGGAAAATTTTCCTAACTGTGGGGCAAAAAGGCAGATATTCCCTATATGTTAGGGCAAAAAGAAGAAATTCTTTTTATTTTGAGGCAAAACTAAGAAATTCCACATATTTTGGGGCAAAATTCCAGAAATTTCCATTATTTTGGGGCAAAATTGCAGAAATTTTTTTTATTTTGGGGCAAAATTGTAGAAATTTCATTTATTTCAGGGAAAAAAGGCAGAAATTTTCTTTATTTTGTGGCAAAAAGGCAGAAATTCCTAATATTTTGTTGCAAAAATGCAGAAATTCCCCTTATTTTGAGGTAAAAAGGCCGAAATTCTCCTTATTTGGGGGAAAAAGGCAGAATTTTCCCTTACCTTGGGGCAAAATTGCAGAAATTTCACTTATTTCAGGGTAGTAAGTCAGAAATTTTCCTTATTTTGTGGCAAAAAAGACAGAAATTCCCTTTGTTTTGGGGGAAAAGACAGAAATTCAACTTATTTAGAGGCAAAAATGCAGAAATTCCCCTTAATATGGAGCAAAAATGAAGAAATTTCCCTTTTTTATGGCAAAAAGTTATGCATTCTTCTTATTTTCGGGCAAAAAAGCAAAAATTCCCCCTATTTTGGAGCAAAATTGCAGAAATTCCCCTAATTGTGGGGTAAAAAGGCAGAAATTCCCTATATGTTGGGGCAAAAAGACAGAAATTCTTTTTATTTTAAGGCAAAATCAGAAATTTCCCTTATTTTGGGGCAAAATTGCAGAAATTTCACTTATTTTGGGGCAAAATTGCAGAAATTTCACTTATTTCATGGAAAAAAGGCAGAAATTTTCTTATTTTGGGGCAAAAACGCAGAAATTCCTAATATTTTGTGGCAAAAATGCAGAAATTCCCCTTATTTTGAGGTAAAAAGGCTGAAATTCCCCTTATTTGGCGGCAAAAAGGCAGAATTTTCCTTATTTTGGGGCAAAATTGCAGAAATTTCACTTATTTCAGGGTAATAAGTCAGAAATTTACTTTATTTTTGGGCAAAAAAGACAGAAATTCCCTTTGTTTTGGGAAAAAAGACAGAAATTCCACTTATTTAGAGGCAAAAAAGCAGAAATTCCCCTAATTTGGGAGCAATAATGAAGAAATTTCCTTTTTTTATGGCAAAAATGTATGCATTCTTCTTATTTTTGGGCAAAAAGACAGAAATTCCCCATATTTTGTAGCAAAATTGCAGAAATTCCCCTAATTGTGGGGCAAAAAAGCAGAAATTCCCTATATGTTGGGTTGAAATGACAGAAATTTTCCTTATTTTGGGGCAAAACTCAGAAATTCCACTTATTTTGGGGCAAAATTCCAGAAATTTCTCTTATTTTGGGGCAAAATTGCAGAAATTTCACTGTTTTTAGGGCAAAATTGCAGAAATTTCACTTATTTCAGGGAAAAAGGGCAGAAATTTTCCTTATTTTGGGGCAAAATCGCAGAAATTCCTCATATTTTGTGGCAAAAATGCAGAAATTCCCCTTATTTTGAGGAAAAAGTCTGAAATTCCCCCTATTTGTTGTCAATAAGGCAGAATTTTCCCTTATTTTGGGCAAAATTGCAGAAATTTTACTTATTTCAGGGTAATAAGTCAGAAATTTTCCTTATTTTTGGGCAAAAAAGGCAAAAATTCCCTTTGTTTTTGGAGAAAAAGACAGAAATTCCACTTATTTAGAGGCAAAAAAGCAGAAATTCCCCTTAATATGGAGCAAAAATGAAGATATTTCCCTTTTTTATGGAAAAAGTTATGCATTCTTCTTATTTTCGGGCAAAAAGGCAGAAATTCCCCGTATTTTGGAGCAAAATTGCAGAAATTCCTTTAATTGTGGGGTAAAAAAGAAGAAATTCCCTATATGTTGGGGCAAAAAGACAGAAATTCTCCTTATTTTAAGGCAAAACTCAGAAATTTCACTTATTTTGGGGCAAAATTGCAGAAATTTCACTTATTTCAGGAAAAAAAGCAGAAATTTTCTTATTTTGGGGCAAAAAGGCAGAAATTTCTGTTATTTTGGTACAAAATTGCAGAATTTTTATATTTTGGGGCAAAAAAGCAGAAATTTCTCTTATTTTGGGGAAAATATGCAGAAATTCCCCTTATTTTGATGTAAAAAGCTGAAATTCCCCTTATTTGGGGGCAGAAAGGCAGAAATTTCCCTTATTTTGGGGCAATATTGCAGAAATTTCACGTATTTAAGGGTAATAAGTCAGAAATTTTCCTTATTTTGGGGAAAAAATACAGAAATTCTTTTTGTTTTGGGGGAAAATACAGAAATTCCACTTATTTAGAGGCAAAAAACTGAAATTCCCTTTATTTTGTAGCATAAATAAAGAAATTTCCCTTTTTTATGGTAAAAAGGTATGCATTCTTCTTATTTTCAGGCAAAATGCAGAACTTCCCCGTATTTTGGAGCAAAATAGCAGAAATCCCCCTAACTGTGGGGCAAAACGGCAGAAATTCCGTATATGTTAGGGCAAAAAGAAGAAATTCTCATTATTTTGGGGCAAAACTCAGAAATTCCACTTATTTTAGGGGAAAATTCCAGAAATTTCACATATTTTGGGGCAAAATTGCAGAAATTTCACTTATTTTGGGGCAAAATTGCAGAAATTTCACTTATTAAAGAAAAAAAAGCAGAAATTTTATTATTTTGGGGCAGAAAGGCAGAAATTTCTTTTATTTTGGTACAAAATTGCAGAATTTTTTTTATTTTGGGGCAAAAAGGCAGAAATTTCCCTTATTTTGGGCAAAAATGCAGAAATTCCCCTTCTTTTGAGGTAAAAAAGCTGAAATTCCCATCATTTGGGGGCAAAAAGGAAGAAATTTTTTTATTTTGGGGCAAAATTGCAGAAATTTCACTTATTTCAGGGTAATAAGTCAGAATTTTTTATATTTTGGGCCAAAAAAACAGGAATTACCTTTGTTTTGGGGGAAAAAGATAGAAATTCCACTTATTTAGAGGCAAAAAAGCAGAAATTCCCCTTATTTTGGAGCAAAATTGCAGAAATTCCCCTAATTGTGGGGCAAAAAGGCAGAAATTCCCTGTATGTTGGGGCAAAAAGATAAAAATTCTCATTATTTTCGGGCAAAACTCAGAAATTCCACTTATTTTGGGGCAAAATTCCAGAAATTTCACTTATTTTGGGGTAAAATTGCAGAAATTTCACTTCTTTCAGAAAAAAAGCAGAAATTTTCTTTTTTGAGGGCAAAAAGGCAGAAATTTCTATTATTTTGGTACAAAATTGCAAAAATTTATCTTATTTTGGAGCAAAAAAGAATATATTTCCCATATTTTGTGTCAAAAATACAGAAATTCCCCTTATTTTGAGGTAAAAAGGCTGAAATTCCTCTTATTTGGCAGCAAAGAGGCAGAAATTTCCTTTATTTTGGGACAAAATTGCAGAAATTTCACTTATTTCATGGTAATAAGTCAGAAATTTTCTTTATTTTGGGGCAAAAAAGACAGAAATTCCCTTTGTTTTGGAGGAAAAAACCAGAAATTCCACTTGTTTAGAGGCAAAAAAGCAGAAATTCCCCTTATTTTGGAGCAAAAATGAAGAAATTTTTCTTTTTTTTATGGCATAAATTATGCATTCTTCTTATTTTTGGGCAAAAAGACAGAAATTCCCCATATTTTGTACAAAATTGCAGAAATTCCACTAATTGTGGGGCAAAAAAGCAGAAATTCCCTATATGTTGGGTTGAAATGACAGAAATTCTCCTTATTTTGGGGCAAAACTCAGAAATTCCACTTATTTTGGGGCAAAATTCCAGAAATTTATCTTATTTTGGGGCAAAATTGCAGAAATTTCACTTATTTTGGGGCAAAATTGCAGAAATTTCACTTATTTCAGGGAAAAAGGGCAGAAATTTTCCTTATTTTGGGGCAAAATCGCAGAAATTCCTAATATTTTGTGGCAAAAATGCAGAAATTCCCCTTATTTTGAGGAAAAAGTCTGAAATTCCCCTTATTTGTGGGCAAAAAGGCATAATTTTCCCTTATTTTGGGGCAAAATTGCAGAAATTTTACTTATTTCAGGATAATAAGTCAGAAATTTTCCTTATTTTTGGGCAAAAAAGACAGAAATTCCCTTTGTTTTGGGAGAAAAAGACAGAAAATTCACTTATTTAGAGGCAAAAAAGCAGAATTTCCCCTTAATATGGAGCAAAAATGAAGAAATTTCCCTTTTTTTATGGCAAAAAGTTATGCATTCTTCTTATTTTCGGGCAAAAAGGCAGAAATTCCCCGTATTTTGGAGCAAAATTGCAGAAATTCCCCTAATTGTGGGGTAATAAAGAAGAAATTCCCTATATGTTGGGGCAAAAAACAGAAATTCTCCTTATTTTAAGGCAAAACTCAGAAATTTCACTTATTTGGGGCAAAATTGCAGAAATTTCACTTATTTCAGAAAAAAAAAGCAGAAATTTTCATATTTTGGGGCAAAAAGGCAGAAATTTCTTTTATTTTGGTACAAAATTGCAGAAATTTTTTTTTATTTTGGGGCAAAAGAGCAGAAATTTCCCTTATTTTGGGGCAAATATGCAGAAATTCCCCTTATTTTGAGGTAAAAAGGCTGAAATTCCCCTTATTTCGGGGCAAAAAGGCAGAAATTTCCTTTATTTTGGGGCAAAATTGCAGAAATCTCACTTATTTCAGTGTAATAATTCAGAAATTTTCCTTATTTTGGGGAAAAAATACAGAAATTCTCTTTGTTTTGGGGGAAAACACAGAAATTCCACTTATTTAGAGGCAAAAAAGCAGAAATTTTTTTTTATTTTGGGGCAAAATTGCAGAAATTTCACTTATTTTGGGGCAAAATTGCAGAAATTTCACCTATTTCAGAAAAAAATGCAGAAATTTTCTTATTTGGAGGCAAAAAGGCAGAAATTTCTATTATTTTGCTACAAAATTGCAGAAATTTTTCTTATCGTGGGGCAAAAAGGCAGAAATTTCCCATATTTTGGGGCAAAAATGCAGAAATTCCCCTTATTTTGAGGTAAAAAGCCTGAAATTCCCCTTATTTGGGGGCAAAAAGGAAGAAATTTCACTTATTTTTGGGCAAAATTGCAGAAATTTCACTTATTTCAGGGCAAAAAGGCAGAAATTTTCCTTATATTGGGGCAAAAAGGCAGAAATTCCTAATATTTTGTGGCAAAAATGCAGAAATTCCCCTTATTTTGAGGTAAAAAGGCTGCAATTCCCCTTATTTGGGGGCAAAATTGCATAAATTTCACTTATTTCAGGGAAAAAATGCCGAAATTTTCCTTATTTTGGGGCAAAAAAGACAGAAATTCCCTTTGTTTTGGGGGAAAAAGACAAAAATTCCACTTATATAGAGGCAAAAAACAGAAATTTCCCTTATTTTGTAGCAAAAATGAAGAAATTTCCCATTTTTATGGTAAGAAGGTATGCATTCTTCTTATTTTCGGGCAAAATGCAGAAATTCCCTGTATTTTGAAGCAAATTTGGAGAAATTTCCCTAACTGTGGGGCAAAAAGGCAGATATTACCTATATGTTAGGGCAAAAAGAAGAAATTCTCCTTATTTTGGGGCAAAACTCAGAAATTCCACTTATTTTGGGGCAAAATTCCAGAAATTTCCCTTATTTTGGGGCAAAATTGCAGAAATTTTTTTTATTTTGGGGCAAAATTGCAGAAATTTCACTTATTTCAGGAAAAAAAGGCAGAAATTTTCCTTATTTTGGGGCAAAAAGGCAGAAATTCTTAATATTTTGTCGCAAAAATGCAGAAATTCCCCTTATTTTGAGGTAAAAAGGCTGAAATTCTCTTTATTTGGGTGCAAAAAGGCAGAATTTTCCCTTACTTTGGGGCAAAATTGCAGAAATTTTTCTTATTTTGGGGCAAAAATGCAGTAATTTCCCATATTTTGGGGCAAAATGCAGAAATTCCCTTTATATTAAGGTAAAAAGGCTGAAATTCTCCTTATTTGGGGGCAAAAAGGCAGAAATTCCCTATATGTTGGGGCAAAAAGATAGAAATTCTCCTTATTTTGGGGCAAAACTCAGAAATTCCACTAATTTTGGGGTAAAATTCCAGAAATTTCACTTATTTTGGGGCAAAATTGCAGAAATTTCACTTATTTTGGGGCAAAATTGCAGAAATTTTTCTTATTTTGAGGCAAAAATGCACTAATTTCTCATATTTTGGGGCAAAATGCAGAAATTCCCTTTATATTGTGGTAAAAAGGCTGAAATTCTCCTTATTTGGGGGCAAAAAGGCAGAATTTTCCATTATTTTGGGGCAAAATTGCAGAAATTTCACTTATTTCAGGGTAATAAGTCAGAAATTTTCTTATTTTGCGGCAAAAAAGACAGAAATTCCCTTTGTTTTGGGGGAAAAAGACAGAAATTTTACTTATTTAGAGGCAAAAAAGCAGAAATTCCCTATAATATGGAGCAAAAATTAAGAAATTTCCCTTTTTTATGGCAAAAAGTTATGCATTCTTCTTATTTTCGGGCAAAAAAGCAGAAATTCCCCGTATTTTGTAGCAAAATTGCAGAAATTCCCCTAATTGTGGGGCAAAAAGGCAGAAATTCTCTATATGTTGGGCAAAAAGACAGATATTTTCCTTATTTTGGGGCAAAACTCAGAAATTCCACTTATTTTGGGGCAAAATTCCAAAAATTTCCCTTATTTTGGGGCAAAATTGCAGAAATTTCACTTATTTTGGGGCAAAATTTCAGAAATTTCATTTATTTCAGGGAAAAAAGAAAGAAATTTTCCTTATTTTGGGGCAAAAAGGCAGAAATTCCTAATATTTTGTGGCAAAAATGCAAAAAATCTTTTTATTTTGAGGTAAAAAGGCTGAAATTCCCTTTATTTGGGGGCAAAAATGCAGAAATTTCCCTTATTTTGAAGCAAAATTGCAGAAATTTGACTTATTTCAGGGTAATAAGTCAGAATTTTTCCTTATTTTGGGGCAAACAATACAGAAATTCCCTCTTTTTGGGGAAAATGACAGAAATTCCACTTATTTACAGGCAAAAAAGCAGAAATTCCCCTTATTTTGGAGAAAATGAAGAAATTTCCATTTTTTATGGCACAAAGGTATGCATTTTCTTTATTTTCGGGCAAAAATGCAGAAATTCCCCGTATTTTGGAGCAAAATTGCAGAAATTCCCCTAATTGTGGGGCAAAAAGGCAGAAATTCCTTATATGTTAAGGCAAAAAGACTGAAATTTTCCTTATTTTGGGGCAAAAGTCAGAAATTCCACTTATTTTAGGGCAAAATTCCAGAAATTTCCCTTGTTTTGGGGCAAAATTGCAGAAATTTCAGTTATTTTGGGGCAAAATTGCAGAAAATTTACATATTTCAGAAAAAAAGAGAAATTTTCTAATTTTGGGTAAAAAAGGCAGAAATTTCTTTTATTTTGGTACAAAATTGCAGAAATTTTTCTTATTTTGGGGCAAAAAGATAGTAATTTTCCATATTTTGGGCAAAAATGCAGAAATTCCCTTTATATTGAGGTAAAAAGGCTGAAATTCCCCTTATTTGGGGGCAAAAAGGCAGAATTTTTCCTTATTTTGGGGCAAAATTGCAGAAATTTCACATATTTCAGGGTAATAAGTCAGAAATTTTCCTTATTTTGCTGCAAAAAAGACAGAAATTTCCTTTGTTTTGGGGGAAAAAGACAGAAATTCCACTTATTTAGAGGCAAAAAAGCAGAAATTCCCCTAATTATGGAGCAAAATTAAGAAATTTCCCTTTTTTATGGCAAAAAGTTATGCATTCTTCTTATTTTCTAGCAAAAATGCAGAAATTCCCCGTATTTTGGAGCAAAATTGCATAAATTCCCCTAATTGTGGGGTAAAATGGCAAAAATTCCCTATATGTTGGGGCAAAAAGACAGAAATTCTTTTTATTTTAAGGCAAAAGTCAGAAATTTCACTTATTTTGGAGAAAAATTGCAGAAATTTCACTTATTTCAGGAAAAAAAGCAGAAATATTCTTATTTTGGGGCAAAAAGGCAAAAATTTTTTTTATTTTGGTACAAAATTGCAGAAATTTTTCTTATTTTGGGGCAAAAAGGCAGAAATTTCCCTTATTTTGGGGCAACTATGCAGAAATTCCCTTTATTTTGAGGTAAAAAGGCTAAAATTTCCATTATTTGGGGGCAAAAAGGCAGAAATTTCCCTTATTTTGGGGCAAAATTGCAGAAATTTCACTTATTTCCGGGTAATAAGTCAGAAATTTTCCTTATTTTGGGGAAAAAAATACAAAAATTCCCTTTGTTTTGGGGGAAAAATACAGAAATTTCACTTATTTAGAGGCAAAAAAGTAGAAATTCCCCTTATTTTGGAGCAAAATTGCAGAAATTCCCCTAAATGTGGGCAAAAAAGCAGAAATTCCCTATATGTTGGGGCAAAAGTCAGAAATTCTCATTATTTTGGGGCAAAACTCAGAAATTCCACTTATTTTCGGGGAAAATTGCAGAAATTTCACATATTTTGGGGCAAAATTGCAGAAATTTCACTTATTTTGGGGCATAATTGCAGAAATTTCACTTATTACAGAAAAAAAAGCAGAGATTTTAATATTTTGGGGCAGAAAGGCAGAAATTTCTTTTATTTTGGTACAAAATTGCAGAAATTTTTTTTATTTTGGGGCAAAAAGGCAGAAATTTCCCTTATTTTGGGCAAAAATGCAGAAATTCCCCTTCTTTTGAGGTAAAAAGGCTGAAATTCCCATCATTTGGGGGCAAAAAGGAAGAAATTTTTTTTATTTTGGGGCAAATTTGCAGAAATTTCACTTATTTCAGGGTAATAAGTCAGAATTTTTTTTTATTTTGGGCCAAAAAAACAGGAATTACCTTTGTTTTGGGGGAAAAAGATAGAAATTCCACTTATTTAGAGGCAAAAAAGCAGAAATTCCCCTTATTTTGGAGCAAAATTGCAGAAATTCCCCTAATTGTTGGGCAAAAAGGCAGAAATTCCCTGTATGTTGGGGCAAAAAGATAGAAATTCTCCTTATTTTGGGGCAAAACTCAGAAATTCCACTTATTTTGGGGCAAAATTCCAGAAATTTCACTTATTTTGGGGCAAAATTGCAGAAATTTCACTTCTTTCAGAAAAAAAGAAGAAATTTTCTTTTTTGAGGGCAAAAAGGCAGAAATTTCTATTATTTTGGTACAAAATTGCAAAAATTTATCTTATTTTGGAGCAAAAAAGAATATATTTCCCATATTTTGTGGCAAAAATACAGAAATTCCCCTTATTTTGAGGTAAAAAGGCTGAAATTCCTCTTATTTGGCGGCAAAGAGGCAGAAATTTTCTTTATTTTGGGGCAAAATTGCAGAAATTTCATTTATTTCATGGTAATAAGTCAGAAATTTTCTTTATTTTGGGGCAAAAAAGACAGAAATTCCCTTTGTTTTGGAGGAAAAAAACAGAAATTCCACTTGTTTAGAGGCAAAAAAGCAGAAATTCCCCATATTTTGGAGCAAAAATGAAGAAATTTTTCTTTTTTTTATGGCAAAAAGGTATGCATTCTTCTTATTTTTGGGGAAAAAGGCAGAAATTCTCCGTATTTTGGAGCAAAATTGCAGAAATTTCCCTAATTGTAGGGCAAAAAGGCAGAAATTCCCTATATGTTGGGCAAAAAGACAGAAATTCTCTTTATTTTGGTGCAAAACTCAGAAATTCCACTTATTTTGGGGCAAAATTTCAGAAATTTCCCTTATTTTGGGACTAAATTGCAGAAATTTCATTTATTTTGGGGCAAAATTGCAGAAATTTCACTTATTTCAGAGAAAAAGGGCAGAAATTTTCCTTATTTTGGGGCAAAAAGGCAGAAAATCTTATATATTGTGGCAAAACTGCAGAAATTCCCCTTATTTTGAGGTAAAAATGCTGACATTTCCCTTATTCGGGAGCAAAAAGTAAGAAATTTCCCTTATTTTGGGGCAAAATTGCAGAAATTTCACTTACTTCAGCGTAATAAGTCAGAAATTTCCTTATTTTGGTGCAAAAAAAACAGAAATTCCCTTTGTTTTGGGGGAAAAAGAAAAAATTCCACTTATTTAGAGGCAAAAATGCAGAAATTCCCCTTATTTTGGAGCAAAAATGAAAAAAATTTCCCTTTTTTATCGCAAAAAGGTATGCATTCTTCTTATTTTCGGGCAAAAAGGCAGAAATTACTCGTATTTTGGAGCAAAATTGCAGAAATTAACCTAATTGTGGGGCAAAAATGCGGAAATTCCCTATATGTTGGGGCAAAAAGACAAAAATTCTCTTTATTTTGGGGAAAAACTCAGAAATTCCACTTATTTTGGGGCAAAATTCCAGAAATTTCCCTTATTTTGGGGCAAAATTGCAGAAATTTCACTTATTTTGGGGCAAAATTGCAGAAATTTCAATTATTTCAGGGAAAAAAGAAAGAAATTTTCCTTATTTTGGGGCAAAAAGGCAGAAATTCCTAATATTTTGTGGCAAAAATGCAAAAAATCTTTTTATTTTGAGGTAAAAAGGCTGAAATTCCCTTTATTTGGGGGCAAAAAGGCAGAAATTTCCCTTATTTTGGGGCAAAATTGCAGAAATTTCACTTATTTCAGGGTAATAAGTCAGAATTATTTCTTATTTTGGGGCAAACAAGACAGAAATTCCCTCTTTTTGGGGAAAAAGACAGAAATTCCACTTATTTAGAGGCAAAAAAGCAGAAATACCCCTTATTTTCTAGCAAAATGAAGAAATTTCCATTTTTTATGGCACAAAGGTATGCATTCTTTTTATTTTCGGGCAAAAAGGCAGAAATTCCCCGTATTTTGGAGCAAAATTGCAGAAATTCCCCTAATTGTGAGGCAAAAATGCAGAAATTAACTATATGTTAAGGCAAAAAGACAGAAATTTTTCTTATTTTGGGGATAAACTCAGAAATTCCACTTATTTTGGGGCAAAATTTCAGAAATTTCCCTTATTTTGGGGCAAAATTGCAGAAATTTCAGTTATTTTGGGGCAAAATTGCAGAAATTTCACTTATTTCAGAAAAAAAGAGAAATTTTCTTATTTTGGGTCAAAAAGGCAGAAATTTCTTTTATTTTGGTACAAAATTGCAGAAATTTTTCTTATTTTGGGGCAAAAAGGCAGTAATTTCCCATATTTTGGCCAAAAATGCAAAAATTCCCTTTATATTGAGGTAAAAAGGCTGAAATTCCCCTTATTTGGGGGCAAAAAGGCAGAAATTTCCCTTATTTTGAAGCAAAATTGCAGAAATTTCACTTATTTCAGGGAAAAGGCGGAAATTTTCCTTATTTTGGGGCAAAAAGGCAGAAATTCCCCTTATTTTGAGGTAAAAAGGCTAAAATTCCCCTTATTTGGGGGCAAAAAGGCAGAAATTTCACTTATTTTTGGGCAAAATTGCAAAAATTTTCTTATATTGGGGCAAAAAGGCAGAAATTTCTTTTATTTTGGTACAAAATTGCAGAAATTTTTCTTATTTTGGGGCAAAAAGGCAGAAATTTCCCATATTTTGGGGCAAAAATGCAGAAATTCCCCTTATTTTTAGGAAAAATGCTGAAATTCCTTTTATTTGGGGGCAAAAAGGCTGAAATTTCCTTTATTTTGGGGCAAAATTCAGAAATTTCACTTATTTAAGGGTAATAAGTCAGAAATTTTCCTTATTTTGGGGCAAAAAATACAGAAATTCCCTTTGTTTTGGAGGAAAAAAACAGAAATTCCACTTGTTTAGAGGCAAAAAAGCAGAAATTCTCCTTATTTTGGAGCAAAAATGAAGAAATTTTCCTTTTTTATGGCAAAAAGGTATGCATTCTTCTTATTTTTAGGGAAAAAGGGCAGAAATTCCCCGTATATTGGAGCAAAATTGCAGAAATTTTCCTAATTGTGAGGCAAAAAGGCAGAAATACCCTATATGTTGGGCAAAAAGACAGAAATTCTCCTTATTTTGGTGCAAAACTCAGAAATTCCACTTATTTTGGGGCAAAATTCCAGAAATTTCCTTTATTTTGGGGCAAAATTGCAGAAATTTCATTTATTTTGGGGCAAAATTGCAGAAATTTCACTTATTTAAAGGAAAAAAGGCAGAAATTTTCCTTATTTTCGGGCAAAAAGGCAGAAATTTTTATATTTTGTGGCAAAACTGCAGAAATTCCCCTTATTTTGTGGTAAAAAGGCTGAAATTCCCCTTATTTGAAAGCAAAAAGTAAGAAATTTCCCTTATTTTGGGGCAAAATTGCAGAAATTTCACTTACTTCAGCGTAATAAGTCAGAAATTTCCTTATTTTGGTGCAAAAAAGACAGAAATTCCCTTTGTTTTGGGGGAAAAAGAAAAAATTCCACTTATTTAGAGGCAAAAATGCAGAAATTCCCCTTATTTTGGAGCAAAAATGAAGAAATTTCCCTTTTTTTATCGCAAAATGTATGCATTCTTCTTATTTTCGGGCAAAAAGGCAGAAATTCCTCGTATTTTGGAGCAAAATTGCAGAAATTCCCCTAATTGTGGGGCAAAAAGGCGGAAATTCCCTATATGTTGGGGCCAAAAGACAGAAATTCTCTTTATTTTGGGGCAAAACTCAGAAATTCCACTTATTTTTGGGCAAAATTGCAGAGATTTTACTTATTTCAGAAAAAAAGCAGAAATTTTCTTATTTTGGGGCAAAAAGGCAGAAATTTCTTTTATTTTGGGAAAAAATTGCAGAAATTTTTCTTATTTTGGGGCAAAAAGGCAGAAATTTCCCTTATTTTGGGCAAAAATTCAGAAATTCCCCTTATTTTGAGGTAAAAAGGCTGAATTTCCCATTATTTGGGGGTAAAAAGGCAGAAATTTCCCTTATTTTGGGGCAACATTGCAGAAATTTCACTTATTTCAGGGAAATAAGTCAGAAATTTTCCTTATTTTGGGGCAAAAATGAAGAAATTCCCTTTGTTTTGGGGGAAAAAGACAGAAATTCCACTTATTTAGAGGCAAAAGCAGAAATTCCCCTTATTTTGGAGCAAAATTGCAGAAATTCTTCTAATTGTGGGGCCAAAACGGAGAAATTCCCTATATGTTGAAGCAAAAAGATAGAAATTCTCCTTATTTTGGGGCAAAACTCAGAAATTCCACTTATTTTGGGGCAAAATTCCAGAAATTTCACTTATTTTGGTGCAAAATTGCAGAAATTTCACATATTTAGGGGCATAATTGCAGAAATTTCACTTATTTCAGAAAAAAAGCAGAAATTTTCTTATTTGGGGGCAAAAAGGCAGAAATTTCTATTATTTTGGTACAAAATTGCAGAAATTTTTCTTATTTTTGGGCAAAAAGGCAGAAATTTACCATATTTTGTGGCAAAAATACAGAAATCCTCTTATATTGAGGTAAAAAGGCTGATATTCCTTTTATTTGGGAGCTATAAGGCAGAAATTTCCATTATTTTGGGGCAAAATTGCAGAAATTTCACTTATTTCAGGGTAATAAGTCAGAAATTTTCATTATTTTGTGGCAAAAAAGACAGGAATTCCCTTTGTTTTGGGGGAAAAAAACAGAAATTCCACTTGTTTAGAGGTAAAATAGCAGAAATTCCCCTTATTTTGGAGCAAAAATGAAGAAATTACCCTTTTTTTATGGCAAAAAGATATGCATTCTTCTTATTTTCGAGCAAAAAGGCAGAAATTCCCCATATTTTGGAGCAAAATTGCAGAAATTCCCCTAATTGTATGGCAAAAATGCAGAAATTCCCTATATGTTAGGGCAAAACGAAGATATTCTCCTTATTTTTGGGCAAAACTAAGAAATTCCACTTATTTTGGGGCAAAATTCCAGAAATTTCCCTTATTTTGGGGCAAAATTGCAGAAATTTCACTTATTTTGGGGCAAAATTGCAGAAATTTTACTTATTTCAGGGAAAAAAGGCAGAAATTTTCCTTATTTTGGGGCAAAAAGGCAGAAATTCCTAATATTTTGTGGCAAAAATGCAGAAATTCCCCTTATTTTGAGGTAAAAAGATTGAAATTCCCCTTATTTGGGGGCAAAAGGCAGAATTTTCCCTTATTTTGGGGCACAATTGCAGACATTTCACTTATTTCAGGGTAATAAGTCAGAAATTTTCTTTATTTTTGGGAAAAAAAGACAGAAATTCCTTTTGTTTTGGGGAAAAAAGACAGAAATTCCACTTATTTATAGGCAAAAAAGCAGAAATTCCCCTTATTTTGGAACAAAATTGCAGAAATTCCCCTAATTGTGGGGCATAAAGGCAGAAATTACCTATATGTTGGGGCAAAAAGACAGAAATTCTCTTTATTTTGTGGCAAAACTCAGAAATTCCACTTATTTTGGGGCAAAATTCCTGAAATTTCCTTTATTTTGGGGCAAAATTGCAGAAATTTAACTTATTTTGGGGCAAAATAGCAGAAATTTCACTTGTTTCAGGGAAAAAAGGCAGATATTTTCCTTATTTTGGGGCAAATACGCAGAAATTCCTAATATTTTTTGGCAAAAATGCAGAAATTCCTTTTATTTTGTGGTAAAAAGCCTGAAATTCCACTTATTTGGGGGAAAAATGCAGAATTTTCTTTATTTTGGGGCAAAATTGCAGAAATTTCACTTATTTCAGGTTAATAAGTCAGAAATTTTCCTTATTTTTGGGCAAAAAAGACAGAAATTCCCTTTGTTTTTGGAGAAAAAGACAGAAATTCCACTTATTTAGAGGCAAAAAAGCAGAAATTCCCCTTAATATGGAGCAAAAATGAAGATATTTCCCTTTTTTATGGAAAAAGTTATGCATTCTTCTTATTTTCGGGCAAAAAGGCAGAAATTCCCCGTATTTTGGAGCAAAATTGCAGAAATTCCTTTAATTGTGGGGTAAAAAAGAAGAAATTCCCTATATGTTGGGGCAAAAAGACAGAAATTCTCCTTGTTTTAAGGCAAAACTCAGAAATTTCACTTATTTTGGGTCAAAATTGCAGAAATTTCACTTATTTCAGGAAAAAAAGCAGAAATTTTCTTATTTAGGGGCAAAAACACAGAAATTTCTGTTATTTTGGTACAAAATTGCAGATTTTTTTTTATTTTGGGGCAAAAAAGCAGAAATTTCCCTTATTTTGGGGCAATATTGCAGAAATTTCACTTATTTAAGGGTAATAAGTCAGAAATTTTCCTTATTTTGGGGAAAAAATACAGAAATTCCCTTTGTTTTGGGGGAAAAAAAAGAAATTCCACTTATTTAGAGGCAAAAAACAGAAATTCCCTTTATTTTGTAGCATAAATGAAGAAATTTCCCTTTTTATGGTAAAAAGGTATGCATTCTTCTTATTTTCTGGCAAAATGCAGAACGTCCCCGTATTTTGGAGCAAAATTGCAGAAATTCCCCTAACTGTGGGGCAAAAAGGCAGAAATTCCCTATATGTTAGGGCAAAAAGACGAAATTCTCCTTATTTTGGGGCAAAACTCAGTAATTCCACTTATTTTGGGGCAAAATTCCAGAAATTCCCCTTATTTTGGGGCAAAAGTGCAGAAATTTCCCCTATTTTGGGGCAAAATTGCAGAAATTTCACTTATTTCAGGGAAAAAAGGCAGAAATTTTCCTTATTTTGGGGCAAAAAGGCAGAAATTCCTAATATTTTGTGGCAAAAATGCAGAAATTCCTCTTATTTTGAGGTAAAAAGGCTGAAATTCCCCTTATTTGGGGGCAAAAAGGCAGAATTTTCCCTTATTTTGGGGCAAAATTGCAGAAATTTCACTTATTTCAGGGTAATAAGTCAGAAATTTTCCTTATTTTGCGGCAAAAAAGACAGGAATTCCCTTTGTTTTGAGGGAAAAAGATAGAAATTCCACTTATTTAGAGGCAAAAAAGCAGAAATTCCTCTTAATATGGAGCAAAAATGAAGAAATTTCCCTTTTTTATGGCAAAAAGTTATGCATTCTTCTTATTTTCGGGCAAAAAGGCAGAAATTCCCCGTATTTTGGAGCAAAATTGCAGAAATTCCCCTAATTGTGGGGTAAAAAGGCAGAAATTCCCTATATGTTGGGGCAAAAAGACAGAAATTCTTTTTATATTAAGGCAAAACTCAGAAATTCCAATTATTTTGGGGCAAAATTCCAGAAATTTCCCTTATTTTGGGGCAAAATTGCAGAAATTCCTTTTATTTTGAGGTAAAAAGGCTGAAATTCCCATTATTTGGGGGCAAAAAGGAAAATTTCAGGAAAAAAAGCAGAAATTTTCTTATTTTGAAGCAAAAAGGCAGAAATTTCTTTTATTTTGGTACAAAATTGCAGAAATTTGTCTTATTTTGTGGCTAAAATGCAGAAATTTCCCTTATTTTGGGGCAAATATGCCGAAATTCCCCTTATTTTGAGGTAAAAAGGCTGATATTTCCATTATTTGGGGGCAAAAAGGCAGATATTTCCCTTATTTTGGGGCAAAATTGCAGAAATTTCACTTATTTCAGGGTAATAAGTCAGAAATTTTCCTTATTTTGCGGAAAAAAATATAGAATTTCCCTTGGTTTTGGGGGAAAAAGACAGAAATTTCAGTTATTTAGAGGCAAAAAAGCAGAAATTCCCCTTATTTTGGAGAAAAATTGCAGAAATTCCCCTAAATGTGGGCAAAAAGGCAGAAATTCCCTATATGTTGGGGCAAATGGACAAAAATTCTTTTTATTTTGGAGCAAAACTCAGAAATTCCACTTGTTTTCGGGGAAAATTCCAAAAATTTCACATATTTTGGGGCATAATTGCAGAAATTTCACTTATTTTGGGGCAAAATGGCAGAAATTTCACTTATTACAGAAAAAAAAGCAGAAATTTTATTTTTTTGGGGCAAAAAAGCAGAAATTTCTTTTATTTTGGTACAAAATTGCAGAAATATTTCTTTTTTGGGGCAAAAAGGCAGAAATTTCCCTTATTTTGGGCAAAAATGCAAAAATTCCCCTTATTTTGAGGAAAAAAGGCTGAAATTTCCATTATTTGGGGGCAAAAAGGAAGAAATTTTCCTTATTTTGGGGCAAAATTGCAGAAATTTCACTTATTTCAGGGTAAAAAGTCAGAATTTTTTTTATTTTGGGCCAAAAAAACAGGAATTACCTTTGTTTTGGGAGAAAAAGATAGACATTCCAGTTATTTAGAGGCAATAAAGCAGAAATTCCCCTTATTTTAGAGCAAAATTGCAGAAATTCCCCTAATTGTGGGGCAAAAAGGCAGAAATTCCCTATATGTTGGGGCAAAAAGATAGAAATTCTCTTTATTTTGGGGCAAAACTCAAAAATTCCACTTCTTTTGGGGCAAAATTTCAGAAATTTCACTTATTTTGGGGCAAAATTGCAGAAATTTCACTTATTTCAGGAAAAAAGCATAAATTTTCTTATTTGGGTACAAAAAGGCAGAAATTTCTATTATTTTGGTACAAAATTGCAGAAATTTTTCTTATTTTGGGGCAAAAAAAATATATTTCTCATATTTTGTGGCAAAAATACAGTAATCCCCCTTATTTTGAGGTAAAAAGGCTGAAATTCCTCTTATTTGAGGGCAAAAAGGCAGAAATTTCCTTTATTGTGGGGCAAAATTGCAGAAATTTCACTTATTTCAGGGTAATAAGTCAGAAAATTTCCTTATTTTGGGGCAAAAAAGACAGAAATTCCCTTTGTTTTTGAGGAAAAAAACAGAAATTCCACTTGTTCAGAGGCAAAAAAGCAGAAATTCCCCTTATTTTGGTTCAAAACTCAGAAATTCCACTTATTTTGGGGCAAAATTCCAGAAATTTCCCTTATTTTGGGGCAAAATTGCAGTAATTTTATTTATTTTGGGGCAAAATTGCAGAAATTTCACTTATTTCAGGGAAAAAAGGCAGAAATTTTCCTTATTTTGTGGCAAAAAGGTAGAAATTCTTATATTTTGTGGCAAAACTGCAGAAATTCCCCTTATTTTGAGGTAAAAAGGCTGAAATTCCCATTATTTGGGGCAAAAGGCAGAAATTTCCCTTATTTTGGGGCGAAATTGCAGAAATTTCACTTACTTCAGCGTAATAAGTCAGAAATTTCCTTATTTTGGTGCAAAAAAGACAGAAATTCCCTTTGTTTTGGGGGAAAAATAAAAAATTCCACTTATTTAGAGGCAAAAAAGCAGAAATACCCCTTATTTTCTAGCAAAATGAAGAAATTTCCATTTTTTATGGCACAAAGGTATGCATTCTTTTTATTTTCGGGCAAAAAGGCAGAAATTCCCCGTATTTTGGAGTAAAATTGCAGAAATTCCCCTAATTGTGAGGCAAAAATGCAGAAATTAACTATATGTTAAGGCAAAAAGACAGAAATTTTTCTTATTTTGGGGATAAACTCAGAAATTCCACTTATTTTGGGGCAAAATTTCAGAAATTTCCCTTATTTTGGGGCAAAATTGCAGAAATTTCAGTTATTTTGGGGCAAAATTGCAGAAATTTCACTTATTTCAGAAAAAAAGAGAAATTTTCTTATTTTGGGTCAAAAAGGCAGAAATTTCTTTTATTTTGGTACAAAATTGCAGAAATTTTTCTTATTTTGGGGCAAAAAGGCAGTAATTTCCCATATTTTGGCCAAAAATGCAAAAATTCCCTTTATATTGAGGTAAAAAGGCTGAAATTCCCCTTATTTGGGGGCAAAAAGGCAGAAATTTCCCTTATTTTGAAGCAAAATTGCAGAAATTTCACTTATTTCAGGGAAAAGGCGGAAATTTTCCTTATTTTGGGGCAAAAAGGCAGAAATTCCCCTTATTTTGAGGTAAAAAGGCTAAAATTCCCCTTATTTGGGGGCAAAAAGGCAGAAATTTCACTTATTTTTGGGCAAAATTGCAAAAATTTTCTTATATTGGGGCAAAAAGGCAGAAATTTCTTTTATTTTGGTACAAAATTGCAGAAATTTTTCTTATTTTGGGGCAAAAAGGCAGAAATTTCCCATATTTTGGGGCAAAAATGCAGAAATTCCCCTTATTTTTAGGTAAAAATGCTGAAATTCCTTTTATTTGGGGGCAAAAAGGCTGAAATTTCCTTTATTTTGGGGCAAAATTCAGAAATTTCACTTATTTAAGGGTAATAAGTCAGAAATTTTCCTTATTTTGGGGCAAAAAATACAGAAATTCCCTTTGTTTTGGAGGAAAAAAACAGAAATTCCACTTGTTTAGAGGCAAAAAAGCAGAAATTCTCCTTATTTTGGAGCAAAAATGAAGAAATTTTCCTTTTTTATGGCAAAAAGTATGCATTCTTCTTATTTTTAGGGAAAAAGGGCAGAAATTCCCCGTATATTGGAGCAAAATTGCAGAAATTTTCCTAATTGTGAGGCAAAAAGGCAGAAATACCCTATATGTTGGGCAAAAAGACAGAAATTCTCCTTATTTTGGTGCAAAACTCAGAAATTCCACTTATTTTGGGGCAAAATTCCAGAAATTTCCTTTATTTTGGGGCAAAATTGCAGAAATTTCATTTATTTTGGGGCAAAATTGCAGAAATTTCACTTATTTAAAGGAAAAAAGGCAGAAATTTTCCTTATTTTCGGGCAAAAAGGCAGAAATTTTTATATTTTGTGGCAAAACTGCAGAAATTCCCCTTATTTTGTGGTAAAAAGGCTGAAATTCCCCTTATTTGAAAGCAAAAAGTAAGAAATTTCCCTTATTTTGGGGCAAAATTGCAGAAATTTCACTTACTTCAGCGTAATAAGTCAGAAATTTCCTTATTTTGGTGCAAAAAAGACAGAAATTCCCTTTGTTTTGGGGGAAAAAGAAAAAATTCCACTTATTTAGAGGCAAAAATGCAGAAATTCCCCTTATTTTGGAGCAAAAATGAAGAAATTTCCCTTTTTTTATCGCAAAATGTATGCATTCTTCTTATTTTCGGGCAAAAAGGCAGAAATTCCTCGTATTTTGGAGCAAAATTGCAGAAATTCCCCTAATTGTGGGGCAAAAAGGCGGAAATTCCCTATATGTTGGGGCCAAAAGACAGAAATTCTCTTTATTTTGGGGCAAAACTCAGAAATTCCACTTATTTTTGGGCAAAATTGCAGAGATTTTACTTATTTCAGAAAAAAAGCAGAAATTTTCTTATTTTGGGGCAAAAAGGCAGAAATTTCTTTTATTTTGGGAAAAAATTGCAGAAATTTTTCTTATTTTGGGGCAAAAAGGCAGAAATTTCCCTTATTTTGGGCAAAAATTCAGAAATTCCCCTTATTTTGAGGTAAAAAGGCTGAATTTCCCATTATTTGGGGGTAAAAAGGCAGAAATTTCCCTTATTTTGGGGCAACATTGCAGAAATTTCACTTATTTCAGGGAAATAAGTCAGAAATTTTCCTTATTTTGGGGCAAAAATGAAGAAATTCCCTTTGTTTTGGGGGAAAAAGACAGAAATTCCACTTATTTAGAGGCAAAAGCAGAAATTCCCCTTATTTTGGAGCAAAATTGCAGAAATTCTTCTAATTGTGGGGCCAAAACGGAGAAATTCCCTATATGTTGAAGCAAAAAGATAGAAATTCTCCTTATTTTGGGGCAAAACTCAGAAATTCCACTTATTTTGGGGCAAAATTCCAGAAATTTCACTTATTTTGGTGCAAAATTGCAGAAATTTCACATATTTAGGGGCATAATTGCAGAAATTTCACTTATTTCAGAAAAAAAGCAGAAATTTTCTTATTTGGGGGCAAAAAGGCAGAAATTTCTATTATTTTGGTACAAAATTGCAGAAATTTTTCTTATTTTTGGGCAAAAAGGCAGAAATTTACCATATTTTGTGGCAAAAATACAGAAATCCTCTTATATTGAGGTAAAAAGGCTGATATTCCTTTTATTTGGGAGCTATAAGGCAGAAATTTCCATTATTTTGGGGCAAAATTGCAGAAATTTCACTTATTTCAGGGTAATAAGTCAGAAATTTTCATTATTTTGTGGCAAAAAAGACAGGAATTCCCTTTGTTTTGGGGGAAAAAAACAGAAATTCCACTTGTTTAGAGGTAAAATAGCAGAAATTCCCCTTATTTTGGAGCAAAAATGAAGAAATTACCCTTTTTTTATGGCAAAAAGATATGCATTCTTCTTATTTTCGAGCAAAAAGGCAGAAATTCCCCATATTTTGGAGCAAAATTGCAGAAATTCCCCTAATTGTATGGCAAAAATGCAGAAATTCCCTATATGTTAGGGCAAAACGAAGATATTCTCCTTATTTTTGGGCAAAACTAAGAAATTCCACTTATTTTGGGGCAAAATTCCAGAAATTTCCCTTATTTTGGGGCAAAATTGCAGAAATTTCACTTATTTTGGGGCAAAATTGCAGAAATTTTACTTATTTCAGGGAAAAAAGGCAGAAATTTTCCTTATTTTGGGGCAAAAAGGCAGAAATTCCTAATATTTTGTGGCAAAAATGCAGAAATTCCCCTTATTTTGAGGTAAAAAGATTGAAATTCCCCTTATTTGGGGGCAAAAGGCAGAATTTTCCCTTATTTTGGGGCACAATTGCAGACATTTCACTTATTTCAGGGTAATAAGTCAGAAATTTTCTTTATTTTTGGGAAAAAAAGACAGAAATTCCTTTTGTTTTGGGGAAAAAAGACAGAAATTCCACTTATTTATAGGCAAAAAAGCAGAAATTCCCCTTATTTTGGAACAAAATTGCAGAAATTCCCCTAATTGTGGGGCATAAAGGCAGAAATTACCTATATGTTGGGGCAAAAAGACAGAAATTCTCTTTATTTTGTGGCAAAACTCAGAAATTCCACTTATTTTGGGGCAAAATTCCTGAAATTTCCTTTATTTTGGGGCAAAATTGCAGAAATTTAACTTATTTTGGGGCAAAATAGCAGAAATTTCACTTGTTTCAGGGAAAAAAGGCAGATATTTTCCTTATTTTGGGGCAAATACGCAGAAATTCCTAATATTTTTTGGCAAAAATGCAGAAATTCCTTTTATTTTGTGGTAAAAAGCCTGAAATTCCACTTATTTGGGGGAAAAATGCAGAATTTTCTTTATTTTGGGGCAAAATTGCAGAAATTTCACTTATTTCAGGTTAATAAGTCAGAAATTTTCCTTATTTTTGGGCAAAAAAGACAGAAATTCCCTTTGTTTTTGGAGAAAAAGACAGAAATTCCACTTATTTAGAGGCAAAAAAGCAGAAATTCCCCTTAATATGGAGGAAAAATGAAGATATTTCCCTTTTTTATGGAAAAAGTTATGCATTCTTCTTATTTTCGGGCAAAAAGGCAGAAATTCCCCGTATTTTGGAGCAAAATTGCAGAAATTCCTTTAATTGTGGGGTAAAAAAGAAGAAATTCCCTATATGTTGGGGCAAAAAGACAGAAATTCTCCTTGTTTTAAGGCAAAACTCAGAAATTTCACTTATTTTGGGTCAAAATTGCAGAAATTTCACATATTTCAGGAAAAAAAGCAGAAATTTTCTTATTTAGGGGCAAAAACACAGAAATTTCTGTTATTTTGGTACAAAATTGCAGATTTTTTTTTATTTTGGGGCAAAAAAGCAGAAATTTCCCTTATTTTGGGGCAATATTGCAGAAATTTCACTTATTTAAGGGTAATAAGTCAGAAATTTTCCTTATTTTGGGGAAAAAATACAGAAATTCCCTTTGTTTTGGGGGAAAAAAAAGAAATTCCACTTATTTAGAGGCAAAAAACAGAAATTCCCTTTATTTTGTAGCATAAATGAAGAAATTTCCCTTTTTATGGTAAAAAGGTATGCATTCTTCTTATTTTCTGGCAAAATGCAGAACGTCCCCGTATTTTGGAGCAAAATTGCAGAAATTCCCCTAACTGTGGGGCAAAAAGGCAGAAATTCCCTATATGTTAGGGCAAAAAGACGAAATTCTCCTTATTTTGGGGCAAAACTCAGAAATTCCACTTATTTTGGGGCAAAATTCCAGAAATTCCCCTTATTTTGGGGCAAAAGTGCAGAAATTTCCCCTATTTTGGGGCAAAATTGCAGAAATTTCACTTATTTCAGGGAAAAAAGGCAGAAATTTTCCTTATTTTGGGGCAAAAAGGCAGAAATTCCTAATATTTTGTGGCAAAAATGCAGAAATTCCTCTTATTTTGAGGTAAAAAGGCTGAAATTCCCCTTATTTGGGGGCAAAAAGGCAGAATTTTCCCTTATTTTGGGGCAAAATTGCAGAAATTTCACTTATTTCAGGGTAATAAGTCAGAAATTTTCCTTATTTTGCGGCAAAAAAGACAGGAATTCCCTTTGTTTTGGGGGAAAAAAACAGAAATTCCACTTGTTTAGAGGTAAAATAGCAGAAATTCCCCTTATTTTGGAGCAAAAATGAAGAAATTACCCTTTTTTTATGGCAAAAAGATATGCATTCTTCTTATTTTCGAGCAAAAAGGCAGAAATTCCCCATATTTTGGAGCAAAATTGCAGAAATTCCCCTAATTGTATGGCAAAAATGCAGAAATTCCCTATATGTTAGGGCAAAACGAAGATATTCTCCTTATTTTTGGGCAAAACTAAGAAATTCCACTTATTTTGGGGCAAAATTCCAGAAATTTCCCTTATTTTGGGGCAAAATTGCAGAAATTTCACTTATTTTGGGGCAAAATTGCAGAAATTTTACTTATTTCAGGGAAAAAAGGCAGAAATTTTCCTTATTTTGGGGCAAAAAGGCAGAAATTCCTAATATTTTGTGGCAAAAATGCAGAAATTCCCCTTATTTTGAGGTAAAAAGATTGAAATTCCCCTTATTTGGGGGCAAAAGGCAGAATTTTCCCTTATTTTGGGGCACAATTGCAGACATTTCACTTATTTCAGGGTAATAAGTCAGAAATTTTCTTTATTTTTGGGAAAAAAAGACAGAAATTCCTTTTGTTTTGGGGAAAAAAGACAGAAATTCCACTTATTTATAGGCAAAAAAGCAGAAATTCCCCTTATTTTGGAACAAAATTGCAGAAATTCCCCTAATTGTGGGGCATAAAGGCAGAAATTACCTATATGTTGGGGCAAAAAGACAGAAATTCTCTTTATTTTGTGGCAAAACTCAGAAATTCCACTTATTTTGGGGCAAAATTCCTGAAATTTCCTTTATTTTGGGGCAAAATTGCAGAAATTTAACTTATTTTGGGGCAAAATAGCAGAAATTTCACTTGTTTCAGGGAAAAAAGGCAGATATTTTCCTTATTTTGGGGCAAATACGCAGAAATTCCTAATATTTTTTGGCAAAAATGCAGAAATTCCTTTTATTTTGTGGTAAAAAGCCTGAAATTCCACTTATTTGGGGGAAAAATGCAGAATTTTCTTTATTTTGGGGCAAAATTGCAGAAATATCACTTATTTCAGGTTAATAAGTCAGAAATTTTCCTTATTTTTGGGCAAAAAAGACAGAAATTCCCTTTGTTTTTGGAGAAAAAGACAGAAATTCCACTTATTTAGAGGCAAAAAAGCAGAAATTCCCCTTAATATGGAGGAAAAATGAAGATATTTCC
The DNA here is from genome assembly GCF_963924665.1 of Micromys minutus. Lineage (NCBI taxonomy): Eukaryota > Metazoa > Chordata > Mammalia > Rodentia > Muridae > Micromys > Micromys minutus. Next base: position 1,324,105 of record NW_027667905.1, on the reverse strand, counting down.
CTTTTTTATGGAAAAAGTTATGCATTCTTCTTATTTTCGGGCAAAAAGGCAGAAATTCCCCGTATTTTGGAGCAAAATTGCAGAAATTCCTTTAATTGTGGGGTAAAAAAGAAGAAATTCCCTATATGTTGGGGCAAAAAGACAGAAATTCTCCTTGTTTTAAGGCAAAACTCAGAAATTTCACTTATTTTGGGTCAAAATTGCAGAAATTTCACATATTTCAGGAAAAAAAGCAGAAATTTTCTTATTTAGGGGCAAAAACACAGAAATTTCTGTTATTTTGGTACAAAATTGCAGATTTTTTTTTATTTTGGGGCAAAAAAGCAGAAATTTCCCTTATTTTGGGGCAATATTGCAGAAATTTCACTTATTTAAGGGTAATAAGTCAGAAATTTTCCTTATTTTGGGGAAAAAATACAGAAATTCCCTTTGTTTTGGGGGAAAAAAAAGAAATTCCACTTATTTAGAGGCAAAAAACAGAAATTCCCTTTATTTTGTAGCATAAATGAAGAAATTTCCCTTTTTATGGTAAAAAGGTATGCATTCTTCTTATTTTCTGGCAAAATGCAGAACGTCCCCGTATTTTGGAGCAAAATTGCAGAAATTCCCCTAACTGTGGGGCAAAAAGGCAGAAATTCCCTATATGTTAGGGCAAAAAGACGAAATTCTCCTTATTTTGGGGCAAAACTCAGAAATTCCACTTATTTTGGGGCAAAATTCCAGAAATTCCCCTTATTTTGGGGCAAAAGTGCAGAAATTTCCCCTATTTTGGGGCAAAATTGCAGAAATTTCACTTATTTCAGGGAAAAAAGGCAGAAATTTTCCTTATTTTGGGGCAAAAAGGCAGAAATTCCTAATATTTTGTGGCAAAAATGCAGAAATTCCTCTTATTTTGAGGTAAAAAGGCTGAAATTCCCCTTATTTGGGGGCAAAAAGGCAGAATTTTCCCTTATTTTGGGGCAAAATTGCAGAAATTTCACTTATTTCAGGGTAATAAGTCAGAAATTTTCCTTATTTTGCGGCAAAAAAGACAGAAATTCCCTTTGTTTTGAGGGAAAAAGATAGAAATTCCACTTATTTAGAGGCAAAAAAGCAGAAATTCCTCTTAATATGGAGCAAAAATGAAGAAATTTCCCTTTTTTATGGCAAAAAGTTATGCATTCTTCTTATTTTCGGGCAAAAAGGCAGAAATTCCCCGTATTTTGGAGCAAAATTGCAGAAATTCCCCTAATTGTGGGGTAAAAAGGCAGAAATTCCCTATATGTTGGGGCAAAAAGACAGAAATTCTTTTTATATTAAGGCAAAACTCAGAAATTCCAATTATTTTGGGGCAAAATTCCAGAAATTTCCCTTATTTTGGGGCAAAATTGCAGAAATTCCTTTTATTTTGAGGTAAAAAGGCTGAAATTCCCATTATTTGGGGGCAAAAAGGAAAATTTCAGGAAAAAAAGCAGAAATTTTCTTATTTTGAAGCAAAAAGGCAGAAATTTCTTTTATTTTGGTACAAAATTGCAGAAATTTGTCTTATTTTGTGGCTAAAATGCAGAAATTTCCCTTATTTTGGGGCAAATATGCCGAAATTCCCCTTATTTTGAGGTAAAAAGGCTGATATTTCCATTATTTGGGGGCAAAAAGGCAGATATTTCCCTTATTTTGGGGCAAAATTGCAGAAATTTCACTTATTTCAGGGTAATAAGTCAGAAATTTTCCTTATTTTGCGGAAAAAAATATAGAATTTCCCTTGGTTTTGGGGGAAAAAGACAGAAATTTCAGTTATTTAGAGGCAAAAAAGCAGAAATTCCCCTTATTTTGGAGAAAAATTGCAGAAATTCCCCTAAATGTGGGCAAAAAGGCAGAAATTCCCTATATGTTGGGGCAAATGGACAAAAATTCTCCTTATTTTGGAGCAAAACTCAGAAATTCCACTTGTTTTCGGGGAAAATTCCAAAAATTTCACATATTTTGGGGCATAATTGCAGAAATTTCACTTATTTTGGGGCAAAATGGCAGAAATTTCACTTATTACAGAAAAAAAAGCAGAAATTTTATTTTTTTGGGGGCAAAAAAGCAGAAATTTCTTTTATTTTGGTACAAAATTGCAGAAATATTTCTTTTTTGGGGCAAAAAGGCAGAAATTTCCCTTATTTTGGGCAAAAATGCAAAAATTCCCCTTATTTTGAGGAAAAAAGGCTGAAATTTCCATTATTTGGGGGCAAAAAGGAAGAAATTTTCCTTATTTTGGGGCAAAATTGCAGAAATTTCACTTATTTCAGGGTAAAAAGTCAGAATTTTTTTTATTTTGGGCCAAAAAAACAGGAATTACCTTTGTTTTGGGAGAAAAAGATAGACATTCCAGTTATTTAGAGGCAATAAAGCAGAAATTCCCCTTATTTTAGAGCAAAATTGCAGAAATTCCCCTAATTGTGGGGCAAAAAGGCAGAAATTCCCTATATGTTGGGGCAAAAAGATAGAAATTCTCTTTATTTTGGGGCAAAACTCAAAAATTCCACTTCTTTTGGGGCAAAATTTCAGAAATTTCACTTATTTTGGGGCAAAATTGCAGAAATTTCACTTATTTCAGGAAAAAAGCATAAATTTTCTTATTTGGGTACAAAAAGGCATAAATTTCTATTATTTTGGTACAAAATTGCAGAAATTTTTCTTATTTTGGGGCAAAAAAAATATATTTCTCATATTTTGTGGCAAAAATACAGTAATCCCCCTTATTTTGAGGTAAAAAGGCTGAAATTCCTCTTATTTGAGGGCAAAAAGGCAGAAATTTCCTTTATTGTGGGGCAAAATTGCAGAAATTTCACTTATTTCAGGGTAATAAGTCAGAAAATTTCCTTATTTTGGGGCAAAAAAGACAGAAATTCCCTTTGTTTTTGAGGAAAAAAACAGAAATTCCACTTGTTCAGAGGCAAAAAAGCAGAAATTCCCCTTATTTTGGTTCAAAACTCAGAAATTCCACTTATTTTGGGGCAAAATTCCAGAAATTTCCCTTATTTTGGGGCAAAATTGCAGTAATTTTATTTATTTTGGGGCAAAATTGCAGAAATTTCACTTATTTCAGGGAAAAAAGGCAGAAATTTTCCTTATTTTGTTGCAAAAATGTAGAAATTCTTATATTTTGTGGCAAAACTGCAGAAATTCCCCTTATTTTGAGGTAAAAAGGCTGAAATTCCCATTATTTGGGGCAAAAGGCAGAAATTTCCCTTATTTTGGGGCGAAATTGCAGAAATTTCACTTACTTCAGCGTAATAAGTCAGAAATTTCCTTATTTTGGTGCAAAAAAGACAGAAATTCCCTTTGTTTTGGGGGAAAAATAAAAAATTCCACTTATTTAGAGGCAAAAAAGCAGAAATTCCCCTTATTTTGGAGCAAAAATGAAGAAATTTCCCTTTTTTTATTGCAAAAAGGTATGCATTCTTCTTATTTTCAGACAAAAAGGCAGAAATTCCTTGTATTTTGGAGCAAAATTGCAGAAATTCCCCTAATCGTGGGGCGAAAAGGCAGAAATTCCCTATATGTTGGGGCAAAAAGAAAGAAATTCTCCTTATTTTAAGGCAAAACTCAGAAATTCCACTTATTTTCGGGGAAAATTCCAGAAAATCCCCATATTTTGGAGCAAAATTGCAGAAATTCCCCTAATTGTTGGGCATAAAGGCAGAAATTCCCTATATGTTGGGGCAAAAAGACAGAAATTCTCGTTATTTTTGGGCAAAACTCAGAAATTCCACTTATTTTGGGGCAAAATTCCAGAAATTTCCCTTATTTGGGGGCAAAATTGCAGAAATTTCACTTATTTTTGGGCAAAATTGCAGAAATTTCACTTATTTCAGAAAAAAAAAGAAATTTTCTTATTTTGGGGCAAAAAGGCAGAAATTTCTTTTATTTTGGTACAAAATTGCAGAAATTTTTCTTATTTTGGGGCAAAAAGACAGAAATTTCCCTTATTTTGGGGCAAAATTGCAGAAATTTCACTTATTTCAGGGTAATAAGTCATAAATTTTCCTTATTTTTGGGCAAAAAAGACAGAAATTCCTTTAGTTTTTGAGGAAAAAAACAGAAATTCCACTTGTTCAGAGGCAAAAAAGCAGAAATTCCCCTTATTTTAGTTCAAAACTCAGAAATTCCACTTATTTTGGGGCAAAATTCCAGAAATTTCCCTTATTTTGGGGCAAAATTGCAGAAATTTCACATACTTCAGCGTAATAAGTCAGAAATTTCCTTATTTTGGTGCAAAAAAGACAGAAATTCCCTTTATTTTGGGGGAAAAATAAAAAATTCCACTTATTTAGAGGCAAGAAGAAGAAATTCCCCTTATTTTGGAGTAAAAATGAAGAAATTTCCCTTTTTTTATTGCAAAAAGGTATGCATTCTTCTTATTTTCAGGCAAAAAGGCAGAAATTCCTTGTATTTTGGAGCAAAATTGCAGAAATTCCCCTAATTGTGGGGCAAAAAGGCAGAAATTCCCTATATGTTGGGGCAAAAAGACAGAAATTCTCCTTATTTTAGGGCAAAACTCAGAAATTCCACTTATTTTCGGGGAAAATTCCAGAAAATCCCCATATTTTGGAGCAAAATTGCAGAAATTCCCCTAATTATTGGGCATTAAGGCAGAAATTCCCTATATGTTGGGGCAAAAAGACAGAAATTCTCGTTATTTTTGGGCAAAACTCAGAAATTCCACTTATTTTGTGGCAAAATTGCAGAAATTTCCCTTATTTTGGGGCAAAAAGGCAGAAATTTCTTTTATTTTGGTACAAAATTGCAGAAATATTTCTTTTTTTGGGGCAAAAAGGCAGAAATTTCCCTTATTTTGGGCAAAAATGCAAAAATTCCCCTTATTTTGAGGAAAAAAGGCTGAAATTCCCATTATTTGGGGGCAAAAAGGAAGAAATTTCTCTTATTTTGGGGCAAAATTGCAGAAATTTCACTTATTTCAGGGTAATAAGTCAGAATTTTTTTTTATTTTGGGCCAAAAAAACAGGAATTACCTTTGTTTTGGGAGAAAAAGATAGAAATTCCACTTATTTAGAGGCAATAAAGCAGAAATTCCCCTTATTTTAGAGCAAAATTGCAGAAATTCCCCTAATTGTGGGGCAAAAAGGCAGAAATTCCCTATATGTTGGGGCAAAAAGATAGAAATTCTCTTTATTTTGGGGCAAAACTCAAAAATTCCACTTCTTTTGGGGCAAAATTTCAGAAATTTCACTTATTTTGGGGCAAAATTGCAGAAATTTCACTTATTTTGGGGCAAAATTGCAGAAATTTCACTTATTTCAGAAAAAAAGCAGAAATTTTCTTATTTGGGGACAAAAAGGCAGAAATTTCTATTATTTTGGTACAAAATTGCAGAAATTTTTCTTATTTTGGGGCAAAAAATATATATTTCTCCTATTTTGTGGCAAAAATACAGAAATCCCCCTTATTTTGAGGTAAAAAGGCTGAAATTCCTCTTATTTGAGGGCAAAAAGGCAGAAATTTCCTTTATTGTGGGGCAAAATTGCAGAAATTTCACTTATGTCAGGGTAATAAGTCAGAAAATTTCCTTATTTTGGGGCAAAAAAGACAGAAATTCCCTTTGTTTTTGAGGAAAAAAACAGAAATTCCACTTGTTCATAGGCAAAAAAGCAGAAATTCCCCTTATTTTGGTTCAAAACTCAGAATTTCCACTTATTTTGGTGCAAAATTCCAGAAATTTCCCTTATTTTGGGGCAAAATTGAAGAAGTTTTATTTATTTTGGGGCAAAATTGCAGAAATTTCACTTATTTCAGGGAAAAAAGGCAGAAATTTCCCTTATTTTGTGGCAAAAAGGTAGAAATTCTTATATTTTGTGGCAAAACTGCAGAAATTCCCCTTATTTTGAGGTAAAAAGGCTGAAATTCCCATTATTTGGGGCAAAAGGCAGAAATTTCCCTTATTTTGGGGCGAAATTGCAGAAATTTCACTTACTTCAGCGTAATAAGTCAGAAATTTCCTTATTTTGGTGCAAAAAAGACAGAAATTCCCTTTGTTTTGGGGGAAAAATAAAAAATTCCACTTATTTAGAGGCAAAAAAGCAGAAATTCCCCTTATTTTGGAGCAAAAATGAAGAAATTTCCCTTTTTTTTATTGCAAAAAGGTATGCATTCTTCTTATTTTCAGGCAAAAAGGCAGAAATTCCTTGTATTTTGGAGCAAAATTGCAGAAATTCCCCTAATCGTGGGGCGAAAAGGCAGAAATTCCCTATATGTTGGGGCAAAAAGAAAGAAATTCTCCTTATTTTAAGGCAAAACTCAGAAATTCCACTTATTTTCGGGGAAAATTCCAGAAAATCCCCATATTTTGGAGCAAAATTGCAGAAATTCCCCTAATTGTTGGGCATAAAGGCAGAAATTCCCTATATGTTGGGGCAAAAAGACAGAAATTCTCGTTATTTTTGGGCAAAACTCAGAAATTCCACTTATTTTGGGGCAAAATTCCAGAAATTTCCCTTATTTGGGGGCAAAATTGCAGAAATTTCACTTATTTTTGGGCAAAATTGCAGAAATTTCACTTATTTCAGAAAAAAAGAGAAATTTTCTTATTTTGGGGCAAAAAGGCAGAAATTTATTTTATTTTGGTACAAAATTGCAGAAATTTTTCATATTTTGGGGCAAAAAGACAGAAATTTCCCTTATTTTGGGGCAAAATTGCAGAAATTTCACTTATTTCAGGGTAATAAGTCATAAATTTTCCTTATTTTTGGGCAAAAAAGACAGAAATTCCTTTAGTTTTTGAGGAAAAAAACAGAAATTCCACTTGTTCAGAGGCAAAAAAGCAGAAATTCCCCTTATTTTAGTTCAAAACTCAGAAATTCCACTTATTTTGGGGCAAAATTCCAGAAATTTCCCTTATTTTGGGGCAAAATTGCAGAAATTTTATTTATTTTGGGGCAAAATTGCAGAAATTTCACTTATTTCAGGGAGAAAAGGCAGAAATTTTCCTTATTTTGTGGCAAAAAGGTAGAAATTCTTATATTTTGTGGCAAAACTGCAGAAATTCCCCTTATTTTGAGGTAAAAAGGCTGAAATTCCCCTTATTTGGGGGAAAAAAGGCAGAAATATCCCTTATTTTGGGGCAAAATTGCAGAAATTTCACATACTTCAGCGTAATAAGTCAGAAATTTCCTTATTTTGGTGCAAAAAAGACAGAAATTCCCTTTATTTTGGGGGAAAAATAAAAAATTCCACTTATTTAGAGGCAAGAAGAAGAAATTCCCCTTATTTTGGAGTAAAAATGAAGAAATTTCCCTTTTTTTATTGCAAAAAGGTATGCATTCTTCTTATTTTCAGGCAAAAAGGCAGAAATTCCTTGTATTTTGGAGCAAAATTGCAGAAATTCCCCTAATTGTGGGGCAAAAAGGCAGAAATTCCCTATATGTTGGGGCAAAAAGACAGAAATTCTCCTTATTTTAGGGCAAAACTCAGAAATTCCACTTATTTTCGGGGAAAATTCCAGAAAATCCCCATATTTTGGAGCAAAATTGCAGAAATTCCCCTAATTATTGGGCATTAAGGCAGAAATTCCCTATATGTTGGGGCAAAAAGACAGAAATTCTCGTTATTTTTGGGCAAAACTCAGAAATTCCACTTATTTTGTGGCAAAATTGCAGAAATTTCCCTTATTTTGGGGCAAAAAGGCAGAAATTTCTTTTATTTTGGTACAAAATTGCAGAAATATTTCTTTTTTGGGGCAAAAAGGCAGAAATTTCCCTTATTTTGGGCAAAAATGCAAAAATTCCCCTTATTTTGAGGAAAAAAGGCTGAAATTCCCATTATTTGGGGGCAAAAAGGAAGAAATTTCTCTTATTTTGGGGCAAAATTGCAGAAATTTCACTTATTTCAGGGTAATAAGTCAGAATTTTTTTTATTTTGGGCCAAAAAAACAGGAATTACCTTTGTTTTGGGAGAAAAAGATAGAAATTCCACTTATTTAGAGGCAATAAAGCAGAAATTCCCCTTATTTTAGAGCAAAATTGCAGAAATTCCCCTAATTGTGGGGCAAAAAGGCAGAAATTCCCTATATGTTGGGGCAAAAAGATAGAAATTCTCTTTATTTTGGGGCAAAACTCAAAAATTCCACTTCTTTTGGGGCAAAATTTCAGAAATTTCACTTATTTTGGGGCAAAATTGCAGAAATTTCACTTATTTTGGGGCAAAATTGCAGAAATTTCACTTATTTCAGAAAAAAAGCAGAAATTTTCTTATTTGGGGACAAAAAGGCAGAAATTTCTATTATTTTGGTACAAAATTGCAGAAATTTTTCTTATTTTGGGGCAAAAAATATATATTTCTCATATTTTGTGGCAAAAATACAGAAATCCCCCTTATTTTGAGGTAAAAAGGCTGAAATTCCTCTTATTTGAGGGCAAAAAGGCAGAAATTTCCTTTATTGTGGGGCAAAATTGCAGAAATTTCACTTATGTCAGGGTAATAAGTCAGAAAATTTCCTTATTTTGGGGCAAAAAAGACAGAAATTCCCTTTGTTTTTGAGGAAAAAAACAGAAATTCCACTTGTTCATAGGCAAAAAAGCAGAAATTCCCCTTATTTTGGTTCAAAACTCAGAATTTCCACTTATTTTGGTGCAAAATTCCAGAAATTTCCCTTATTTTGGGGCAAAATTGAAGAAGTTTTATTTATTTTGGGGCAAAATTGCAGAAATTTCACTTATTTCAGGGAAAAAAGGCAGAAATTTCCCTTATTTTGTGGCAAAAAGGTAGAAATTCTTATATTTTGTGGCAAAACTGAAGAAATTCCCCTTATTTTGAGGTAAAAAGGCTGAAATTCCCATTATTTGGGGCAAAAGGCAGAAATTTCCCTTATTTTGGGGCGAAATTGCAGAAATTTCACTTACTTCAGCGTAATAAGTCAGAAATTTCCTTATTTTGGTGCAAAAAAGACAGAAATTCCCTTTGTTTTGGGGGAAAAATAAAAAATTCCACTTATTTAGAGGCAAAAAAGCAGAAATTCCCCTTATTTTGGAGCAAAAATGAAGAAATTTCCCTTTTTTTTATTGCAAAAAGGTATGCATTCTTCTTATTTTCAGGCAAAAAGGCAGAAATTCCTTGTATTTTGGAGCAAAATTGCAGAAATTCCCCTAATCGTGGGGCGAAAAGGCAGAAATTCCCTATATGTTGGGGCAAAAAGAAAGAAATTCTCCTTATTTTAAGGCAAAACTCAGAAATTCCACTTATTTTCGGGGAAAATTCCAGATAATCCCCATATTTTGGAGCAAAATTGCAGAAATTCCCCTAATTGTTGGGCATAAAGGCAGAAATTTTCTATATGTTGGGGCAAAAAGACAGAAATTCTCGTTATTTTTGGGCAAAACTCAGAAATTCCACTTATTTTGGGGCAAAATTCCAGAAATTTCCCTTATTTGGGGGCAAAATTGCAGAAATTTCACTTATTTTTGGGCAAAATTGCAGAAATTTCACTTATTTCAGAAAAAAAGAGAAATTTTCTTATTTTGGGGCAAAAAGGCAGAAATTTCTTTTATTTTGGTACAAAATTGCAGAAATTTTTCTTATTTTGGGGCAAAAAGACAGAAATTTCCCTTATTTTGGGGCAAAATTGCAGAAATTTCACTTATTTCAGGGTAATAAGTCATAAATTTTCCTTATTTTTGGGCAAAAAAGACAGAAATTCCTTTAGTTTTTGAGGAAAAAAACAGAAATTCCACTTGTTCAGAGGCAAAAAAGCAGAAATTCCCCTTATTTTGGTTCAAAACTCAGAAATTCCACTTATTTTGGGGCAAAATTCCAGAAATTTCCCTTATTTTGGGGCAAAATTGCAGAAATTTTATTTATTTTGGGGCAAAATTGCAGAAATTTCACTTATTTCAGGGAGAAAAGGCAGAAATTTTCCTTATTTTGTGGCAAAAAGGTAGAAATTCTTATATTTTGTGGCAAAACTGCAGAAATTCCCCTTATTTTGAGGTAAAAAGGCTGAAATTCCCCTTATTTGGGGGAAAAAAGGCAGAAATTTCCCTTATTTTGGGGCAAAATTGCAGAAATTTCACATACTTCAGCGTAATAAGTCAGAAATTTCCTTATTTTGGTGCAAAAAAGACAGAAATTCCCTTTATTTTGGGGGAAAAATAAAAAATTCCACTTATTTAGAGGCAAGAAGAAGAAATTCCCCTTATTTTGGAGTAAAAATGAAGAAATTTCCCTTTTTTTATTGCAAAAAGGTATGCATTCTTCTTATTTTCAGGCAAAAAGGCAGAAATTCCTTGTATTTTGGAGCAAAATTGCAGAAATTCCCCTAATTGTGGGGCAAAAAGGCAGAAATTCCCTATATGTTGGGGCAAAAAGACAGAAATTCTCCTTATTTTAGGGCAAAACTCAGAAATTCCACTTATTTTCGGGGAAAATTCCAGAAAATCCCCATATTTTGGAGCAAAATTGCAGAAATTCCCCTAATTATTGGGCATTAAGGCAGAAATTCCCTATATGTTGGGGCAAAAAGACAGAAATTCTCGTTATTTTTGGGCAAAACTCAGAAATTCCACTTATTTTGTGGCAAAATTGCAGAAATTTCCCTTATTTTGGGGCAAAAAGGCAGAAATTTCTTTTATTTTGGTACAAAATTGCAGAAATATTTCTTTTTTTGGGGCAAAAAGGCAGAAATTTCCCTTATTTTGGGCAAAAATGCAAAAATTCCCCTTATTTTGAGGAAAAAAGGCTGAAATTCCCATTATTTGGGGGCAAAAAGGAAGAAATTTCTCTTATTTTGGGGCAAAATTGCAGAAATTTCACTTATTTCAGGGTAATAAGTCAGAATTTTTTTTTATTTTGGGCCAAAAAAACAGGAATTACCTTTGTTTTGGGAGAAAAAGATAGAAATTCCACTTATTTAGAGGCAATAAAGCAGAAATTCCCCTTATTTTAGAGCAAAATTGCAGAAATTCCCCTAATTGTGGGGCAAAAAGGCAGAAATTCCCTATATGTTGGGGCAAAAAGATAGAAATTCTCTTTATTTTGGGGCAAAACTCAAAAATTCCACTTCTTTTGGGGCAAAATTTCAGAAATTTCACTTATTTTGGGGCAAAATTGCAGAAATTTCACTTATTTTGGGGCAAAATTGCAGAAATTTCACTTATTTCAGAAAAAAAGCAGAAATTTTCTTATTTGGGGACAAAAAGGCAGAAATTTCTATTATTTTGGTACAAAATTGCAGAAATTTTTCTTATTTTGGGGCAAAAAATATATATTTCTCATATTTTGTGGCAAAAATACAGAAATCCCCCTTATTTTGAGGTAAAAAGGCTGAAATTCCTCTTATTTGAGGGCAAAAAGGCAGAAATTTCCTTTATTGTGGGGCAAAATTGCAGAAATTTCACTTATGTCAGGGTAATAAGTCAGAAAATTTCCTTATTTTGGGGCAAAAAAGACAGAAATTCCCTTTGTTTTTGAGGAAAAAAACAGAAATTCCACTTGTTCATAGGCAAAAAAGCAGAAATTCCCCTTATTTTGGTTCAAAACTCAGAATTTCCACTTATTTTGGTGCAAAATTCCAGAAATTTCCCTTATTTTGGGGCAAAATTGAAGAAGTTTTATTTATTTTGGGGCAAAATTGCAGAAATTTCACTTATTTCAGGGAAAAAAGGCAGAAATTTCCCTTATTTTGTGGCAAAAAGGTAGAAATTCTTATATTTTGTGGCAAAACTGAAGAAATTCCCCTTATTTTGAGGTAAAAAGGCTGAAATTCCCATTATTTGGGGCAAAAGGCAGAAATTTCCCTTATTTTGGGGCGAAATTGCAGAAATTTCACTTACTTCAGCGTAATAAGTCAGAAATTTCCTTATTTTGGTGCAAAAAAGACAGAAATTCCCTTTGTTTTGGGGGAAAAATAAAAAATTCCACTTATTTAGAGGCAAAAAAGCAGAAATTCCCCTTATTTTGGAGCAAAAATGAAGAAATTTCCCTTTTTTTTATTGCAAAATGTATGCATTCTTCTTATTTTCAGGCAAAAAGGCAGAAATTCCTTGTATTTTGGAGCAAAATTGCAGAAATTCCCCTAATCGTGGGGCGAAAAGGCAGAAATTCCCTATATGTTGGGGCAAAAAGAAAGAAATTCTCCTTATTTTAAGGCAAAACTCAGAAATTCCACTTATTTTCGGGGAAAATTCCAGATAATCCCCATATTTTGGAGCAAAATTGCAGAAATTCCCCTAATTGTTGGGCATAAAGGCAGAAATTTTCTATATGTTGGGGCAAAAAGACAGAAATTCTCGTTATTTTTGGGCAAAACTCAGAAATTCCACTTATTTTGGGGCAAAATTCCAGAAATTTCCCTTATTTGGGGGCAAAATTGCAGAAATTTCACTTATTTTTGGGCAAAATTGCAGAAATTTCACTTATTTCAGAAAAAAAGAGAAATTTTCTTATTTTGGGGCAAAAAGGCAGAAATTTCTTTTATTTTGGTACAAAATTGCAGAAATTTTTCTTATTTTGGGGCAAAAAGACAGAAATTTCCCTTATTTTGGGGCAAAATTGCAGAAATTTCACTTATTTCAGGGTAATAAGTCATAAATTTTCCTTATTTTTGGGCAAAAAAGACAGAAATTCCTTTAGTTTTTGAGGAAAAAAACAGAAATTCCACTTGTTCAGAGGCAAAAAAGCAGAAATTCCCCTTATTTTGGTTCAAAACTCAGAAATTCCACTTATTTTGGGGCAAAATTCCAGAAATTTCCCTTATTTTGGGGCAAAATTGCAGAAATTTTATTTATTTTGGGGCAAAATTGCAGAAATTTCACTTATTTCAGGGAGAAAAGGCAGAAATTTTCCTTATTTTGTGGCAAAAAGGTAGAAATTCTTATATTTTGTGGCAAAACTGCAGAAATTCCCCTTATTTTGAGGTAAAAAGGCTGAAATTCCCCTTATTTGGGGGAAAAAAGCAGAAATTTCCCTTATTTTGGGGCAAAATTGCAGAAATTTCACATACTTCAGCGTAATAAGTCAGAAATTTCCTTATTTTGGTGCAAAAAAGACAGAAATTCCCTTTATTTTGGGGGAAAAATAAAAAATTCCACTTATTTAGAGGCAAGAAGAAGAAATTCCCCTTATTTTGGAGTAAAAATGAAGAAATTTCCCTTTTTTTATTGCAAAAAGGTATGCATTCTTCTTATTTTCAGGCAAAAAGGCAGAAATTCCTTGTATTTTGGAGCAAAATTGCAGAAATTCCCCTAATTGTGGGGCAAAAAGGCAGAAATTCCCTATATGTTGGGGCAAAAAGACAGAAATTCTCCTTATTTTAGGGCAAAACTCAGAAATTCCACTTATTTTCGGGGAAAATTCCAGAAAATCCCCATATTTTGGAGCAAAATTGCAGAAATTCCCCTAATTATTGGGCATTAAGGCAGAAATTCCCTATATGTTGGGGCAAAAAGACAGAAATTCTCGTTATTTTTGGGCAAAACTCAGAAATTCCACTTATTTTGTGGCAAAATTCCAGAAATTTCCCTTATTTTGGGGCAAAAAGGCAGAAATTTCTTTTATTTTGGTACAAAATTGCAGAAATATTTCTTTTTTTGGGGCAAAAAGGCAGAAATTTCCCTTATTTTGGGCAAAAATGCAAAAATTCCCCTTATTTTGAGGAAAAAAGGCTGAAATTCCCATTATTTGGGGGCAAAAAGGAAGAAATTTCTCTTATTTTGGGGCAAAATTGCAGAAATTTCACTTATTTCAGGGTAATAAGTCAGAATTTTTTTTATTTTGGGCCAAAAAAACAGGAATTACCTTTGTTTTGGGAGAAAAAGATAGAAATTCCACTTATTTAGAGGCAATAAAGCAGAAATTCCCCTTATTTTAGAGCAAAATTGCAGAAATTCCCCTAATTGTGGGGCAAAAAGGCAGAAATTCCCTATATGTTGGGGCAAAAAGATAGAAATTCTCTTTATTTTGGGGCAAAACTCAAAAATTCCACTTCTTTTGGGGCAAAATTTCAGAAATTTCACTTATTTTGGGGCAAAATTGCAGAAATTTCACTTATTTTGGGGCAAAATTGCAGAAATTTCACTTATTTCAGAAAAAAAGCAGAAATTTTCTTATTTGGGGACAAAAAGGCAGAAATTTCTATTATTTTGGTACAAAATTGCAGAAATTTTTTCTTATTTTGGGGCAAAAAATATATATTTCTCATATTTTGTGGCAAAAATACAGAAATCCCCTTTATTTTGAGGTAAAAAGGCTGAAATTCCTCTTATTTGAGGGCAAAAAGGCAGAAATTTCCTTTATTGTGGGGCAAAATTGCAGAAATTTCACTTATGTCAGGGTAATAAGTCAGAAAATTTCCTTATTTTGGGGCAAAAAAGACAGAAATTCCCTTTGTTTTTGAGGAAAAAAACAGAAATTCCACTTGTTCAGAGGCAAAAAAGCAGAAATTCCCCTTATTTTGGTTCAAAACTCAGAATTTCCACTTATTTTGGTGCAAAATTCCAGAAATTTCCCTTATTTTGGGGCAAAATTGAAGAAGTTTTATTTATATTGGGGCAAAATTGCAGAAATTTCACTTATTTCAGGGAAAAAAGGCAGAAATTTCCCTTATTTTGTGGCAAAAAGGTAGAAATTCTTATATTTTGTGGCAAAACTGAAGAAATTCCCCTTATTTTGAGGTAAAAAGGCTGAAATTCCCATTATTTGGGGCAAAAGGCAGAAATTTCCCTTATTTTGGGGCGAAATTGCAGAAATTTCACTTACTTCAGCGTAATAAGTCAGAAATTTCCTTATTTTAGTGCAAAAAAGACAGAAATTCCCTTTGTTTTGGGGGAAAAATAAAAAATTCCACTTATTTAGAGGCAAAAAAGCAGAAATTCCCCTTATTTTGGAGCAAAAATGAAGAAATTTCCCTTTTTTTTATTGCAAAAAGGTATGCATTCTTCTTATTTTCAGGCAAAAAGGCAGAAATTCCTTGTATTTTGGAGCAAAATTGCAGAAATTCCATTAATTGTGGGGCAAAAAGGCAGAAATTCCCTATATGTTGGGGCAAAAAGACAGAAATTCTCCTTATTTTAGGGCAAAACTCAGAAATTCCACTTATTTTCGGGGAAAATTCCAGAAAATCCCCATATTTTGGAGCAAAATTGCAGAAATTCCCCTAATTGTTGGGCATAAAGGCAGAAATTCCCTATATGTTGGGGCAAAAAGACAGAAATTCTCGTTATTTTTGCGCAAAACTCAGAAATTCCACTTATTTTGGGGCAAAATTGCAGAAATTTCCCTTATTTGGGGGCAAAATTGCAGAAATTTCACTTATTTTTGGGCAAAATTGCAGAAATTTCACTTATTTCAGAAAAAAAGAGAAATTATATTATTTTAAGGCAAAAAGGCAGAAATTTCTTTTATTTTGGTACAAAATTGCAGAAATTTTTCTTATTTTGGGGCAAAAAGGCAGAAATTTCCCTTATTTTGGGGCAAAATTGCAGAAATTTCACTTATTTCAGGGTAATAAATCAGAAATTTTCCTTATTTTTGGGCAAAAAAGACAGAAATTCCTTTTGTTTTTGAGGAAAATACCAGAAATTCCACTTGTTCAGAGGCAAAAAAGCAGAAATTCCCCTTATTTTGGTTCAAAACTCAGAAATTCCACTTATTTTGGGGCAAAATTCCAGAAATTTCCCTTATTTTGGGGCAAAATTGCAGAAATTTCACTTTATATGGGACAAAATTACAGAAATTTTACTTATTTCAAAAAAAGGAGAAATTTTCTTATTTTGGGGCAAATAGGCAGAAATTTCTATTATTTTGGTACAAAGTTGCAGAAATTTTTCTCATTTTGGGGCACAAGGGCAGAAATTTCCCATATTTTGGGGAAAATGCAGAAATTGCCCTTATTTTGAGGTAAAAAGGCTGAAATTCCCCTTATTTGGGTGCAAAAAGGCAGAAATTTCTCTTATGTTGGGGCAAAATTGCTGAAATTTCACTTATTTCACGGTAATAAGTCAGAAATTTTCCTTATTTTGGGGCAAAAAAGATAGAAATTCCCTTTGTTTTGGGGGAAAAAGACAGAAATTCCACTTATTTAGAGGCAATAAAGCAGAAATTCCTTTTATTTTGGAGCGAAAATGAAGAAATTTTCCTTTTTTATGGCAAAAAGGTATGCATTCTACTTATTTTCGTGCAAAAAGGCAGAAATTCCCCGTATTTTGGAGCAAAATTGCAGAAATTCCCCTAATTGTAAGGCAAAAAGGCAGAAATTCCCTATATGTTGGGGCAGAAAGACAGAAATTATTCTTATTTTGGGGTAAAACTCATAAATTCCACTTACTTTGGGGCTAAATTCCAGAAATTTCCCTTTTTTTGGGGCAAATTTGCAGAAATTTCACTTATTTTGGGGCAAAAGTGCAGATATTTCACTTATTTCAGAAAAAAAGGAGAAATTTTATTATTTTGGGGCAAAAAGGCAGAAATTTCTTTTATTTTTGTACAAAATTGCAGAAATTTTTCTTATTTTGGAGCAAAAAGGCAGAAATTTCAATATTTTGGGGCAAAAATGCAGAAATTCCCCTTATTTTGAGGTATAATGGCTGAAATTCCCCTTATTTGGGGGCAAAAAGGCAGAAATTTCCCTTATTTTGGGGCAAAATTGCAGAAATTTCACTTATTTCAGGGTAATAAGTCAGAAATTTTCATTATTTTGGGGCAAAAAAGACAGAAATTCCCTTTGTTTTTGGAGAAAAAAGACAGAAATTTCACTTATTTAGAGGCCAAAAAGCAGAAATTCCTTTTATTTTGGAGCGAAAATGAAGAAATTTCCCTTTTTTATGGCAAAAATGTATGCATTCTTCTTATTTTCGGGCAAAAAGGCAGAAATACCCCGTATTTTGGAGCAAAATTGCAGAAATTCCCCTATTTGTGAAGCAAAATGCAGAAATTCCCTATATGTTGGTGTATAAAGACAGAAATTCTCCTTATTTTGAAGCAAAACTCAGAAATTCCACTTATTTTAGGGCAAAATTTCAGAAATTTCCCTTATTTTGGGGCAAAATTGCAGAAATTTCACTTTTTATGGGACAAAATTGCAGAAATTTCACTTATTTCAAAAAAAAGGAGAAATTTTATTATTTTGGGGCAAAAAGACAGAAATTTCTATTATTTTGTTACAAAGTTTCAGATATTTTTCTTATTTTGGGGCAAAAGGTCAGAAATTTCCCATATTTTGGGGAAAATGCAGAAATTGCCCTTATTTTGAGGTAAAAGGCTGAAATTCCCCTTATTTGGGGGCAAAAAGGTTGAAATTTCTCATATTTTGGGGCAAAATTGCTGAAATTTCACTTATTTAATGGAAATAAGTCAGAAATTTTCCTTATTTTGGAGCAAAAAAGATAGAAATTCCCTTTGTTTTGGGGGAAAAAGACAGAAATTCCACTTATTTAGAGGCAATAAAGCAGAAATTCCTTTTATTTTGGAGCGAAAATGAAGATATTTTCCTTTTTTATGGCAAAAAGGTATGCATTCTACTTATTTTCGGGCAAAAAGGCAGAAATTCCCCATATTTTTGAGCAAAATTGCAGAAATTCCCCTAATTGTAAGGCAAAAAGGCAGAAATTCCTTATATGTTGGGGCAGAAAGACAGAAATTATTCTTATTTTGGGGTAAAACTCATAAATTCCACTTACTTTGGGGCAAAATTCCAGAAATTTCCCTTATTTTGGGGCAAATTTGCAGAAATATCACTTATTTTGGGGCAAAATTAGAGATATTTCACTTATTTCAGAAAAAAAGGAGAAATTTTATTATTTTGGGGCAAAAAGGCAGAAATTTCTTTTATTTTTGTACAAAATTGCAGAAATTTTTCTTATTTTGGAGCAAAAAGGCAGAAATTTCCATATTATGGGGCAAAAATGCAGAAATTCCCCTTATTTTGAGGTATAATGGCTGAAATTCCCCTTATTTGGGGGCAAAAAGGCAGAAATTTCCCTTATTTTGGGGCAAAATTGCTGAAATTTCACTTATTTCATCGTATTAAGTCAGAAATTTTCCTTATTTGGGGGCAAAAAAACAGAAATTCCCTTTGTTTTGGAAAAAAACAGAGATTCCACTTATTTAGAGGCAAAAAGTAGAAATTCCCCTTATTTTGGAGCAAAAATGAAGAAATTTCTTTTTTTTATGGCAAAAAGATATGCATTCTTCTTATTTTCGGGCAAAAAGGCAGAAATTCCTTGTATTTTGGTGCAAAATTGCAGAATT
Organism: Micromys minutus; assembly: GCF_963924665.1. Classification (NCBI taxonomy): domain Eukaryota; kingdom Metazoa; phylum Chordata; class Mammalia; order Rodentia; family Muridae; genus Micromys; species Micromys minutus. The sequence continues at coordinate 1,305,886 of NW_027667905.1, read as the reverse complement.
TCGCCTAATTGTGGGGCAAAAAGGCAGAAATTCCCTATATGTTGGTGCATAAAGACAGAAATTCTCCTATTTTGGGGCAGAACTCAGAAATTCCACTTATTTTTGGGCAAAATTCCAGAAATTTCCCTTATTTAGGGGCAAAATTGCAGAAATTTCACTTATTTTGGGGCAAAATTGCAGAAATTTCACTTATTTCAAAGAAAATAGGCAGAAATTTTTCTTATTTTTGGGCAAAAAGGCAGAAATTCGTAATATTTTGTGGCAAAAATTCAGAAATTCCCCTTATTTTGAGGTAAAAAGGCTGAAATTCCCATTATTTGGGGACAAAAAGGCAGAAATTTCCCATATTTTGGGGCAAAATTGCAGAAATTTCCCTTATTTTGGGGCAAAATTGCAGAAATTTCACTTTTTATGGGACAAAATTACAGAAATTTCACTTATTTCAAAAAAAGGAGAAATTTTCTTATTTTGGGGCAAAAAGGCAGAAATTTCTATTATTTTTTACAAAGTTGCAGAAATTTTTCTTTTTTTGGGGCACAAGGGCAGAAATTTCCCATATTTTGGGGAAAATGTAGAAATTCCCCTTATTTTGAGGTAAAAAGGCTGAAATTCCCCTTATTTGGGGGCAAAAAGGCAGAAATTTCTCTTATTTTGGGGTAAAATTGCTGAAATTTCACTTATTTCACGGTAATAAGTCAGAAATTTTCTTTATTTTGGGGCAAAAAAGACAGAAATTCCCTTTGTTTTGGAAAAAAAAATTCCACTTATTTAGAGGCAAAAAAGTAGAAATTCCCTTTATTTTGGAGCAAAAATGAAGAAATTTCCCTTTTTTATGACAAAAAGGTATGCATTCTTCTTATTTTCGGGCAAAAAGGCAGAAATTCGTTGTATTTTGGAGCAAAATTGCAGAATTTCGCCTAATTGTGGGGCAAAAAGGCAGAAATTCCCTATATGTTGGGGCATAAAGACAGAAATTCTCCTTTTTGGGGCAGAACTCAGAAATTCCACTTATTTTTGGGCAAAATTCCAGAAATTTCCCTTATTTTGGGGCAAAATTGCATAAATTTCACTTATTTTGGGTCAAAATTGCAGAAACTTCACTTATTTCCAAAAAATAGGCAAAAATTTTTCTTATTTTGGGGCAAAAAGGCAGAAATTCTTAATATTTTGTGGCAAAAATGCAGAAATTTTCCTTATTTTGAGTTAAAAAAGCTGAAATTCTCTTTATTTCGGGGAAAAAGGCAGAAATTTCTTTTATTTTGGTGCAAAATTGCAGAAATTTCACTTATTTCAGAATAATAAGTCAGAAATTTTCCTTATTTTGGGGCAAAAAAGACAGAAATTCCCTTTGTTTTTGGAGAAAAAAGACAGAAATTTCACTTATTTAGAGGCCAAAAAGAAGGAATTCTTTTTATTTTGGAGCAAAAATGAAGAAATTTCCCTTTTTTATGGCAAAAATGTATGCATTCTTCTTATTTTCGGGCAAAAAGGCAGAAATACCCCGTATTTTGGAGCAAAATTGCAGAAATTCCCCTATTTGTGAAGCAAAATGCAGAAATTCCCTTTATGTTGGTGCATAAAGACAGAAATTCTCCTTATTTTGAAGCAAAACTCAGAAATTCCACTTATTTTTGGGCAAAATTTCAGAAATTTCCCTTATTTTGGGGAAAAATTGCAGAAATTTCACTTTTTATGGGACAAAATTGCAGAAATTTCACTTATTTCAAAAAAAAGGAGAAATTTTCTTATTTGTGGGCAAAAAGACAGAAATTTCTATTATTTTGGTACAAAGTTGCAGATATTTTTCTTATTTTGGGGCAAAGTTCAGAAATTTCCCATATTTTGGGGAAAATGCAGAAATTGCCCTTATTTTGAGGTAAAAGGCTGAAATTCCCCTTATTTGGGGGCAAAAAGGTTGAAATTTCTCATATTTTGGGGCAAAATTGCTGAAATTTCACTTATTTAATGGAAATAAGTCAGAAATTTTCCTTATTTTGGGGCAAAAAAGATAGAAATTCCCTTTGTTTTGGGGGAAAAAGATAGAAATTCCACTTATTTAGAGGCAATAAAGCAGAAATTCCTTTTATTTTGGAGCGAAAATGAAGAAATTTTCCTTTTTTATGGCAAAAAGGTATGCATTCTACTTATTTTTGGGCAAAAAGGCAGAAATTCCCCGTATTTTGGAGCAAAATTGCAGAAATTCCCCTAATTGTAAGGCAAAAAGGCAGAAATTCCCTATATGTTGGGGCAGAAAGACAGAAATTATTCTTATTTTGGGGTAAAACTCATAAATTCCACTTACTTTGGGGCAAAATTCCACAAATTTCCCTTATTTTGGGGCAAATTTGCAGAAATATCACTTATTTTGGGGCAAAATTGCAGATATTTCACTTATTTCAGAAAAAAAGGAGAAATTTTATTATTTTGGGGCAAAAAGGCAGAAATTTCTTTTATTTTGGTACAAAATTGCAGAAACTTTTCTTATTTTGGAGCAAAAAGGCAGAAATTTCCATATTTTGGGGCAAAAATGCAGAAATTCCCCTTATTTTGAGGTATAATGGCTGAAATTCCCCTTATTTGGGGGCAAAAAGGCAGAAATTTCCTATATTTTGGGGCAAAATTGCAGAAATTTCTCTTATTTCAGGGTAATAAGTCAGAAATTTTTTTTTATTTTGGGGCAAAAAATACAGAAATTCACTTTGATTTGGGAGAAAAGACAGAAATTCCACTTATTTAGAGGCAAAAAAGCAGAAATTCCCCTTATTTTGGAGCAAAAATAAAGAAATTTTTCTTATTTATGGCAAAAAGGTATGCATTCTTCATATTATCGGGCAAAAAGGAAGAAATTCCTTGTATATTGGAGATAAATTGCAGAAATTCCCCTAATTGTGAGGCAAAAAGGCATAAATTCCCTATATGTTGGGGAAGAAAGACAGAAATTCTCCTTATTTTGGGGCAGAACTCAGAAATTAAACTTATTATGGGGCAAAATTCCAGAAATTTCCCTAATTTTGGGGCAAAAATGCAGAAATTTCACTTATTTTGGGGCAAAATTGCAGAAATTTCACTTATTTCAGGGAAAATAGGCAGAAATTTTCTTTATTTTAGGGCAAAAAGGCAGAAATTCCTAATATTTTGTGGCAAAAATGCAGAAATTCCCCTTATTTTGAGGTAAAAAGGCTGAAATTCCCCTTATTTGTGGGCAAAAAGGCAGAAATTTCTTTTATTTTTGGGCAAAATTGCAGAAATTTCACTTATTTCAGAATAGTAAGTCAGAAATTTTTCTTATTTTGGGGCAAAAAAGACAGAAATTCCCTTTGTTTTTGGAGGAAAAAGAGAAATTCCACTTATTTAGAGGCCAAAAAGCAGAAATTCCCCTTATTTTGGAGCAAAAATGAAGAAATTTCCCTTTTTTATGGCAAAAAGTTATGCAATCTTCTTATTTTTGGGCAAAAAGGCAGAAATTCCCCGTATTTTGGAGCAAAATTGCAGAAATTCCCTTATTTGTGAAGCAAAATTCAGAAATTCCCTATATGTTGGGGCATAAAGACAGAAATTCTCCTTATTTTGAAGCAAAACTCAGAAATTCCACTTATTTTTGGGCAAAATTCCAGAAATTTCCCTTATTTTGGGGCAAAATTGCAGAAATTTCACTTTATATGGGACAAAATTACAGAAATTTCACTTATTTCAAAAAAAGGAGAAATTTTCTTATTTTGGGGCAAAAAGGCAGAAATTTCTATTATTTTGGTACAAAGTTGCAGAAATTTTTCTTATTTTGGGGCACAAGGGCAGAAATTTCCCATATTTTGGGGAAAATGTAGAAATTCCCCTTATTTTGAGGTAAAAAGGCTGAAATTCACCTTATTTGGGGGCAAAAAGGCAGAAATTTCTCTTATTTTGGGGCAAAATTGCTGAAATTTCACTTATTTCACGGTAATAAGTCAGAAATTTTCTTTATTTTGGGGCAAAAAAGACAGAAATTCCCTTTGTTTTGGAAAAAAAAATTCCACTTATTTAGAGGCAAAAAAGTAGAAATTCCCTTTATTTTGGAGCAAAAATGAAGAAATTTCCCTTTTTTTATGACAAAAAGGTATGCATTCTTCTTATTTTCGGGCAAAAAGGCAGAAATTCGTTGTATTTTGGAGCAAAATTGCAGAATTTCGCCAAATTGTGGGGCAAAAAGGCAGAAATTCCCTATATGTTGGGGCATAAAGACAGAAATTCTCCTTATTTTGGGGCAGAACTCAGAAATTCCACTTATTTTTGGGCAAAATTCCAGAAATTTCCCTTATTTTGGGGCAAAATTGCATAAATTTCACTTATTTTGGGGCAAAATTGCAGAAATTTCCCTTATTTCCAAAAAAATAGGCAAAAATTTTTCTTATTTTGGGGCAAAAAGGCAGAAATTCTTAATATTTTGTGGCAAAAATGGAGAAATTTCCCTTATTTTGACTTAAAAAGGCTGAAATTCTCCTTATTTGGGAGAAAAAGGCAGAAATTTCTTTTATTTTGGTGCAAAATTGCAGAAATTTCACTTATTTCAGAATAATAAGTCAGAAATTTTCCTTATTTTGGGGCAAAAAAGACAGAAATTCCCTTTGTTTTTGGAGAAAAAAGACAGAAATTTCACTTATTTAGAGGCCAAAAAGCAGAAATTCCCCTTATTTTGGAGCAAAAATGAAGAAATTTCCCTTTTTTATGGCAAAAAGGTATGCATTCTTCTTATTTTCGGGCAAAAAGGCAGAAATACCCCGTATTTTGGAGCAAAATTGCAGAAATTCCACTATTTGTGAAGCAAAATGCAGAAATTCCTTATATGTTGGGGCATAAAGACAGAAATTCTCCTTATTTTGAAGCAAAACTCAGAAATTCCACTTATTTTTGGGCAAAATTCCAGAAATTTCCCTTATTTTGGGGCAAAATTGCAGAAATTTCACTTTTTATGGGACAAAATTGCAGAAATTTCACTTATTTCAAAAAAGGAGAAATTTTCTTATTTTGGGGCAAAAAGACAGAAATTTCAATTATTTTGGTACAAAGTTGCAGATATTTTTCTTATTTTGGGGCAAAAAGGCAGAAATTTCCCATATTTTGGGGAAAATGCAGAAATTGCCCTTATTTTGAGGTAAAAGGCTGAAATTCCCCTTATTTGGGGGCAAAAAGGCAGAAATTTCTCATATTTTGGGGCAAAATTGCTGAAATTTCACTTATTTCATCGTATTAAGTCAGAAATTCCCCTTATTTTGGGGCAAAAAAGACAGAAATTCTCTTTGATTGGGAAAAAAACAGAAATTCCACTTATTTAGAGGCAAAAAGTAGAAATTCCCCTTTTTTTGGAGCAAAAATGAAGAAATTTCTTTTTTTTATGGCAAAAAGATATGCATTCTTCTTATTTTCGGGCAAAAAGGCAGAAATTCCTTGTATTTTGGAGCAAAATTGCAGAATTTCGCCTAATTGTGGGGCAAAAGGAAGAAATTCCCTATATGTTGGTGCATAAAGACAGAAATTCTCCTTATTTTGGGGCAGAACTCAGAAATTCCACTTATTTTTGGGCAAAATTCCAGAATTTCCCTTATTTAGGGGCAAAACTGCAGAAATTTCACTTATTTCAAAGAAAATAGGCAGAAATTTTCCTTATTTTTGGGCAAAAAGGCAGAAATTCCTAATATTTTGTGCCAAAAATTCAGAAATTCCTCTTATTTTGAGGTAAAAAGTCTGAAATTCCCATTATTTGGGGGCAAAAAGCCAGAAATTTCCAATATTTTGGGGCAAAATTGCAGAAATTTCACTTATTTCAGGGAAAAAGTTCAGAAATTTCCCTTATTTTTGGACAAAAAGGCAGAAATTCTAAATATTTTGTGGCAAAAGACAGAAATTCCACTTATTTTTGTGCAAAATTAGAGAAATTTGCCTTATTTTGAGGCAAAATTGAAGAAATTTCTATTATTTTGGGCAAAATTGCAGAAATTTCACTTTTCAGAAAAAAGCAGAAATTTTCTTATTTTCGGGCAAAAAGGCAGAAATTTCTTTTATTTTGGTACAAAATTGCAGAAATTTTTCTTATTTTGGGGCAAAAAGGCAGAAATAGCTAATATTTTGCAGCAAAAATGCAGAAATTCCCCTTATTTTGAGATAAAAAGGCTGAAATTCCCCTTATTTGGGGGCAAAAAGGCAGAAATTTCTCTTCTTTTGGGGCAAAATTGCAGAAATTTCACTTATTTCAGGGAAAAATAGCAGAAATTTTCCATGTTTTTGGGCAAAAATGCAGAAATTCCTAATATTTTGTGGCAAAAATACAGAAATTCCCTTTATATTGAGGTAAAATGGTGAAATTCCCCTTATTTAGGGGCAAAAAGGCAGAAATTTCCCTTATTTTGGGGCAAAATTGCAGAAATTTCACTTATTTCAGGGTAATAAGTCAGAAATTTTTTTTATTTTGTGGCAAAAAAGACAGAAATTCCCTTTGTTTTTGAGGAAAAAGACAGAAATTCCAATTATTTAGAGGCAAAAAAGCAGAAATTCCCCTTATTTTGGAGCAAAAATGAAGAAATTTTTCTTTTTTATGGAAAAAAGGTATGCATGCTTCTTATTTTTGGGCAAAAAGGCAGAAATTCCTCGTATTTTGTAGTATAATTGCAGAAATTCTCCCAATGGTGTGGCAAAAAGGCAGAAATTCCCTATATGTTAGGGTAAAAAGACAGAAATTCTCCTTATTTTGGGGCAAAACTCAGAAATTCCACCTATTTTGGGGCAAAAATCCAGAAATTTCCCTTATTTTGGGGAAAAATTGGAGAAATTTCACTTGTTTTGGGGCAAAATTGCAGAAATTTCACTTGTTTTGGGGCAAAATTGCAGAAATTTTCCTTATTTTGGGTCAAAAAGGCAGAAATTTCTAATATTATTTGGCAAAAATGCAGAAATTACCCTTTTTTTGAGGTAAAAAGGCTGAAATTTCCCTTATTTGGGGGCAAAAAGGCAGAAATTTCCCTTATTTTGGGGCAAAATTGCAGAAATTTCACTTATTTCAGGGTAATAAGTCTGAAATTTTCCTTATTTTAGGGCAAAAAAGACAGAAATTCCCTTTGTTTTGGGGAAAAAAGACAGAAATTCCACTTATTTAGAGGCAAAAAAGCAGAAATTCCCCTTATTTTGGAGCAAAATTGCAGAAATTTTCCTAAATGTGGGGCAAAAAAGCCAGAAATTCCCTATATATTGGTGCAAAAAGACAGAAATAATCCTTATTTTGGGGCAAAACTCAGAAATTCCACTTATTTTTGGGCAAAAATCCAGAAATTTCACTTATTTTGGGGCAAAATTGCAGAAATTTAACTTATTTTGGGGCAAAATTGCAGAAATTTCACTTATTTGAGAATATAAAGCAGAAATTTTCTTATTTGGGGACACAAAGGCAGAAATTTCCCATATTTTGGGGCAAATATGCAGAAATTCCTCTTATTTTGAGGTAAAAATGCGCAAATTCCCCTTATTTGGGGGCAGAAAGGCAGAAATTTCACTTATTTTTGGGCAAAATTGCAGAAATTTCACTTATTTCAGGAAAAAAAGGCAGAAATTTTTCTTATTTTTGGGCAAAATGGCAGAAATTCCTAATATTTTGTGGCAAAAATGCAGAAATTCCCCTTTTTTGAGGTAAATGGTGAATTTCCCTTATTTCGGGGCAAAAAGGCAGAAATTTCCCTTATTTTGGGGCAAAATTGCAGAAATTCCACTTATTTCAGGGTAATAAGTCAGAAATTTTCCTTATTTTTGGGCAAAAAAGACAGAAATTCCCTTTGTTTTTGGGGGAAAAAGACAGAAATTCCACTTATTTTGGAGCAAAAATGAAGAAATTTCCCTTTTTTATGGCAAAAAGGTAGGCATTTTTCTTATTTTTGGGCAAAATGGCAGAATTTCCCCGTATTTTTTAGCAAAATTGCAGAAATTCCCCTAATTGTGGGGCAAAAAGGCAGGAATTCCCTATATGTTGGGGCAAAAAGACAGAAATTTTCCTTATTTTGGGGCAAAACTCAGAAATTCCACTTATTTTGGGGCAAAATTCCAGAAATTTCTCTTATTTTGGGGCAAAATTGCATAAATTTCACTTATTTCAGGAAAAAAAGGTAGAAATTTTCCTTATTTTGGGGCAAAAAGGCAGAAATTCCTAATATTTTGTGGCAAAAATGCAGAAATTTCCCTTATTTTGAGGTAAAAAGGCTGAAATTCCCCTTATTTGGGAACAAAAAGGCAGAAATTTCCCTTACTCTGGGGCAAAATTGCAGAAATTTCACTTATTTCAGGGTAATAAGTCAGAAATTTTCCTTATTTTGGGGCAAAAAAAAAACAGGAATTTCCTTTGTTTTGGGGAAAAAGACAGATATTCCACTTATTTAGAGGCAAAAAAGCAGAAATTCCCATTATTTTGGACCAAAAATGATGAAATTTCCCTTTTTTATGGCAAAAAGTTATGCATTCTTCTTATTTTCAGGCAAAAAGGCAGAAATTCCCCGTATTTTAAAGCAAAATTGCAGAAATTCCCCTAATTGTGGGGCAAAAAGACAGAAATTCTCCTTATTTTGAGGCAAAAGACAGAAATTCCACTTATTTTGGGGCAAAATTCCAGAAATTTCCTTTATTTTGAGGCAAAATTTCAGAAATTTCAATTATTTTAGGGCAAAATTGCAGAAATTTCACTTATTTCAGAAAAAAAGCAGAAATTTTATTATTTTGGAGCAAAAATGAAGAAATTGCCCATATTTTGTGGCAAAAATGCAGAAATTCCCCTTATTTTGAGGTAAAAAGGCTGAATTTCCCCCTATTTGGGGGCAAAAAGGCAGAATTTTCCCTTATTTTGGGGCAAAATTGCAGAAATTTCACTTATTTCAGGGTAATAAGTCTGAAATTTTCCTTATTTTGGGGCAAAAAAGACAGAAATTCCCTTTGTTTTGGGGAAAAAAGACAGAAATTCCAATTATTTAGAGGCAAAAAAGCAGAAATTCCCCTTATTTTGGAGCAAAATTGCAGAAATTCCCCTAAATGTGGGGCAAAAAGGCAGAAATTCCCTATATATTGGTGCAAAAAGACAGAAATAATCCTTATTTTGGGGCAAAACTCAGAAATTCCACTTATTTTTGGGCAAAAATCCAGAAATTTCAATTATTTTGGGGCAAAATTGCAGAAATTTAACTTAATTTGGGGCAAAATTGCAGAAATTTCACTTATTTCAGAATATAAAGCAGAAATTTTCTTATTTGGGGGCACAAAGGCAGAAATTTCCCATATTTTGGGGCAAATATGCAGAAATTCCTCTTATTTTGAGGTAAAAATGCGCAAATTCCCCTTATTTGGGGGCAAAAAGGAAGAAATTTCACTTATTTTTGGGCAAAATTGCAGAAATTTCACTTATTTCAGGAAAAAAAGGCAGAAATTTTTCTTATTTTTGGGCAAAATGGCAGAAATTCCTAATATTTTGTGGCAAAAATGCAGAAATTCCCCTTATTTTGAGGTAAAATGGTGAATTTCCCTTATTTCGGGGCAAAAAGGCAGAAATTTTCCTTATTTTGGGGCAAAATTGCAGAAATTCCACTTATTTCAGGGTAATAAGTCAGAAATTTTCCTTATTTTTGGGCAAAAAAGACAGAAATTCCCTTTGTTTTTGGGGGAAAAAGACAGAAATTCCACTTATTTTGGAGCAAAAATGAAGAAATTTCCCTTTTTTATGGCAAAAAGGTAGGCATTTTTCTTATTTTTGGGCAAAATGGCAGAATTTCCCCGTATTTTTTAGCAAAATTGCAGAAATTCCCCTAATTGTGGGGCAAAAAGGCAGGAATTCCCTATATGTTGGGGCAAAAAGACAGAAATTTTCCTCATTTTGGGGCAAAACTCAGAAATTCCACTTATTTTGTGGCAAAATTCCAGAAATTTCTCTTATTTTGGGGCAAAATTGCATAAATTTCACTTATTTCAGAAAAAAAAGGTAGAAATTTTCTTTATTTTGGGGCAAAAAGGCAGAAATTCCTAATATTTTGTGGCAAAAATGCAGAAATTACCCTTATTTTGAGGTAAAAAGGCTGAAATTCCCCTTATTTGGAAACAAAAAGGCAGAAATTTCCCTTACTCTGGGGCAAAATTTCAGAAATTTCAATTATTTTGGGGCAAAATTGCAGAAATTTCACTTATTTCAGAAAAAAAGCAGAAATTTTATTATTTTGGAACAAAAATGAAGAAATTGCCCATATTTTGTGGCAAAAATGCAGAAATTCCCCTTATTTTGAGGTAAAAAGCCTGAATTTCCCCCTATTTGTGGGCAAAAAGGCAGAATTTTCCCTTATTTTGGGGCAAAATTGCTGAAATTTCACTTATTTCAGGGTAATAAGTCAGAAATTTTCCTTATTTTTTGCAAATAAGATACAAATTCCCTTTGTTTTGGGGAAAAAAGACAGAAATTTCACTTATTTAGAGGCAAAAAAGCAGAAATTCCCCTTATTTTGGAGCAAAATTGCAGAAATTCCCCTAAATGTGGGGCAAAAAGGCAGAAATTCCCTATATGTTGGGGCAAAAATACAGAAATAATCTCTATTTTGGGACAAAACTCAGAAATTTTACTTATTTTTGGGCAAAAATCCAGAAATTTCACTTATTTTGGGGCAAAATTGCAGAAATTTAACATATTTTGGGGCAAAATTGCAGAAATTTCACTTATTTCAGAAAAGAAAAAGCAGAAATTTTCTTATTTGGGGGCAAAAAGGCAGAAATTTTTATTATTTTGGTACAAAATTGCAGAAATTTTTCTAATTTTGGGGCAAAAAGGCAGAAATTTCCCATGTTTTTGGAAAAAATACAGAAATTCCCCTTATTTTGAGGTAAAAAGGCTGAAATTCCTCTTATTTGGGGGCAAAAATGCAGAAATTTTACTTATTTTTGGGCAAAATTGTAGAAATTTCACTTATTTCAGGGAAAAAAAGCAGAAATTTTCCTTATCTTTGGGCAAAAAGTCAGAAATTCCTAATATTTTGTGGCAAAAACGCAGAAATTCCCCTTATTTTGAGGCATAATAGTGAAATCCCCCTTATTTCGGGGCAAGAAGGCAGAAATTTCTCTTATTTTGTGGCAAAATTGCAGAAATTTCACTTATTTCAGGGTAATAAGTCAGAAATTTTCCTTATTTTGGGGCAAAAAAGACAGGAATTCCCTTTGTTTTGGGGGAAAAAGACAGAAATTCCACTTATTTAGAGGCAAAAAAGCAGAAATTCCCCTTATTTTGGAGCAAAAATTAAGAAATTTCCCCTTTTTATGGCAAAAAGGTATGCATTCTTCTTATTTTCAGGCAAAAAAGCAGAAATTCCCCGTATTTTAAAGCAAAATTGCAGAAATTCCCCTAATTGTGTGGCAAAAAGACCGAAATACTCTTTATTTTGGGGCAAAAGACAGAAATTCCACTTATTTTGGCTCAAAATTAGAGAAATTTCCCTTATTTTGAGGCAAAATTGCAGAAATTTCAATTATTTTGGGGCAAAATTGCAGAAATTTCACTTATTTGAGAAAAAAAGCAGAAATTTTCTTATTTTGGGGCAAAACGGCAGAAATGTCTTTTATTTCGGTACAAAATTGCAGAAATTTTTCTTATTTTGGGGCAAAGAGGCAGAAATTTCCCATATTTTGCGGCAAAAATTCAGAAATTCCCTTTATTTTAGGTAAAAATGCTGAAATTTCCCTTATTTGGGGGCAAAAAGGCAGAATTTTTTTTTGTTTTCGGGCAAAATTGCAGAAATTTTACATATTTCAGGGTAATAAGTCAGAATTTTTTTTATTTTGGGGCAAAAAAGACAGAAATTCCTATTGTTTTTGTGGAAAAAGACAGAAATTCCACATATTTAGCGGCAAAAAGGCAGAAATTCCCTTTATTTTGTAGCAAAATTGCAGAAATTCCCCTAAATGTGGGGCAAAAAGGCAGAAATTTTCTATATGTTAAGGCAAAAAGACAGAAATAATTCTTATTTTGGGGCAAAACTCATATATTCCACTTATTTTTGGGCAAATATTCAGAAATTTCACTTATTTTGGGGCAAAATTGCAGAAATTTCACTTATTTCAGGGTAATAAGTCAGAAATTTTGATTATTTTGGGGCAAAAAAGACAGGAATTCCCTTTGTTTTGGGGGAAAAAGACAGAAATTCCACTTATTTAGAGGCAAAAAAGCAGAAATTCCCCTTATTTTGGAGCAAAAATTAAGAAATTTCCCCTTTTTATGGCAAAAAGGTATGCATTCTTCTTATTTTCAGGCAAAAAAGCAGAAATTCCCCGTATTTTAAAGCAAAATTGCAGAAATTCCCCTAATTGTGTGGCAAAAAGACCGAAATACTCTTTATTTTGGGGCAAAAGACAGAAATTCCATTTATTTTGGCTCAAAATTAGAGAAATTTCCCTTATTTTGAGGCAAAATTGCAGAAATTTCAATTATTTTGGGGCAAAATTGCAGAAATTTCACTTATTTGAGAAAAAAAGCAGAAATTTTCTTATTTTGGGGCAAAACGGCAGCAATTTCTTTTATTTCGGTACAAAATTGCAGAAATTTTTCTTATTTTGGGGCAAAGAGGCAGAAATTTCCCATATTTTGCGGCAAAAATTCAGAAATTCCCCTTATTTTGATGTAAAAATGCTGAAATTCCACTTATTTGGGGGCAAAAAGGCAGAATTTTTTTTGTTTTCGGGCAAAATTGCAGAAATTTTACATATTTCAGGGTAATAAGTCAGAATTTTTTTTTATTTTGGGGCAAAAAAGACAGAAATTCCTATTGTTTTTGTGGAAAAAGACAGAAATTCCACATATTTAGCGGCAAAAAGGCAGAAATTCCCTTTATTTTGTAGCAAAATTGCAGAAATTCCCCTAAATGTGGGGCAAAAAGGCAGAAATTTTCTATATGTTAAGGCAAAAAGACAGAAATAATTCTTATTTTGGGGCAAAACTCATATATTCCACTTATTTTTGGGCAAATATTCAGAAATTTCACTTATTTTGGGGCAAAATTGCAGAAATTTCACTTATTTTGGGGCAAAATTGCAGAAATTTCACTTATTTCAGAAAAAAAGAGAAATTTTCTTATTTGGGGGCCAAAAGGCAGAAATTTCTATTATTTTGGTACAAAATTACAGAAATTTTTCTTATTTTAGGGCAAAAAGGCAGAAATTTCCCATATTTTGGGGCAAAAATGCAGAAATTCCCCTTATTTTGAGGTAAAAAGGCTGAATTTCCTTATATTTGGGGGCAAAAAGGCAGAAATTTCACTTATTTTGAGGCAAAATTGCAGAAATTACAATTATTTCAGGGAAAAAAGGCAGAAATTGTCCTTATTTTTGGGCAAAAATGCAGAAATTCCTAATATATTGTGGCAAAAATGCAGAAATTCCCCTTATTTTGAGGTAAAAAGGCTGAAATTCCCCTTATTTGGGGGCAAAAAGGCAGAAATTTCCTTTATTTTGAGGCAAAATTGCAGAAATTTTACTTATTTCAGGGTAATAAGAAAGAAATTTTCCTTATTTTGGGGCCAAAAAACAGGAATTCCCTTTGTTTTGGGGGAAAAAGACAGAAATTCCACTTATTTAGAGGCAAAAAAGCAGAAATTCTTTTTATTTTGGAGCAAAAATGAAGAAATTTCCCTTTTTTATGGCAAAAAGGTATGCATTCTTCTAATTTTCAGGCAAAAAGGCAGAAATTCCCCATATTTTAAAACAAAATTGTAGAAATTTCCCTAATTGTGGGGCAAAAAGACAGACATCTTCCTTATTTTGGGGCAAAAGGCAGAAATTCCACTTATTTTGGGGCAAAATTCAAGAAATTTCCTTTATTTTGAGGCAAAATTGCAGAAATTTCAATTATTTTGGGGCAAAATTGCAGAAATTTCACTTATTTCAGAAAAAAAGCAGAAATTTTCTTATTTTGGGGCAAAAATGCAGAAATTTCCCATATTTTGCGGCAAAAATGCAGAAATTCCCCTTATTTTGAGGTAAAAAGGCTGAATTTCCCCCAATTTGGACGCAAAAAGGCAGAATTTTCCCTTATTTTGGGGCACAATTGCAGAAATTTCGCTTATTTCAGGGTAATAAGTCAGAAATTTTCCTTATTTTTGGGCAAAAAAGACACAAATTCTCTCTGTTTTGAGGAAAAAGACAAAAATTCCACCATTTTAGAGGCAAAAAAGCAGAAATTCTCCTTATTTTGGAGCAAAAATGAAGAAATTTTCTTTTTTATGGCAAAAAGGTATGCATTCTTCTTATTTTCGGGCAAAAAGGCAGAAATTCCCCGTATTTTGGAGCAAAATTGCAGAAATTCCCCTAATTGTGGGGCAAAAAGGCAGAAATTCCCTATATGTTGGGGCATAAGGACAGAAATTCTCCTTATTTTGGGGCAGAACTCAGAAATTCCACTTAATTTGGGGCAAAATTCCAGAAATTTCTCATATTTTGGGGCAAAATTGCAGAAATTTCACTTATTTTGGAGCATAAATGAAGAAATTTTCCTTTTTTATAGCAAAAACATATGCATTCTTCTTATTTTCGGGCAAAAAGGCAGAAATTCCCCGAATTTTGGAGCAAAATTGCAGAAATTCCCCTAATTGTGGGGAAAAAAGGCAGAAATTCCCTATAAGTTGGGGCATAAAGAGAGAAATTCTCCTTATTTTGGGGCAGAATTCAGAAATTAAACTTATTTTGGGGCAAAATTCCAGAAATTTCCCATATTTTGTGGCAAAATTGCAGAAATTTCACTTATTTTGGGGCAAAATTGCAGAAATTTCACTTATTTCAGGGAAAATAGGCAGAAATTTTCCTTATTTTGTGGCAAAAGGCAGAAATTGCTAATATTTTGTGGCAAAAATGCAGAAATTCCCCTTATTTTGAGGTAAAAAGGCTGAAATTTTCCTTATTTGGGGGCAAAAAGGTAGAAATTTTCCTTATTTTGGGGCAAAATTGCTGAAATTTCACTTATTTCACGGTAATAAGTCAGAAATTTTCCTTATTTTGGGGCAAAAAAGACAGAAATTCACTTTGTTTTGGGTGTAAAAGACAGAAATTCCACTTATTTAGAAGCAAAAAAGCAGAAATTCCCCTTATTTTAAAGAAAAAATAAAGAAATTTCCCTTTTTTATGGCAAAAAGGTATGCATTCTTCTTATTTTTGTGCAAAAAGGCAGAAATTCCCCGTATTTTGGAGAAAAATAGCAGAGATTCCCCTAATTATGGGGCAAAAAGTCAAAAATTCCCTATATGTTGGGGCATAATGACAGAAATTCTCCTTATTTTGGGGTAAAACGAATAAATTCAACTTACTTTGGGTCAAAATTCCAGAAATTTCCCTTATTTTGGGGCAAAATTGCAGAAATATCACTTATTTTGGGGCAAAATTGCAGAAATTTTAGTTATTTCAGGGAAAATAGGGAGAAATTTTCTTTATTTTAGGGAAAAAAGGAAGAAATTCCAAATATTTTGTGGCAAAAATGCAGAAATTTTTTTTATTTTGAGGTAAAAAGGCTGAAATTCCCCTTATTTAAAAGCAAAAAGGCAGAAATTTCTCTTATTTTGGAGCAAAATATCAGAAATTTCACTTATTTCACGGTAATAAGTCAGAAATTTTCCTTATTTTAGGGCAAAAAACAGAAATTCCCTTTGTTTTGGGGGAAAAAGACAGAAATTCCACTTATTTAGAGGCAAAAAAGCAGAAATTCCCTTTATTTTGGAGCAAAAATGGAGAAATTTCCCATTTTTATGGCAAAAAGTATTCATTCTTCATATTATCGGGCAAAAAGGCAGAAATACCCCGTATTTTGTAGCAAAATTGCAGAAATTCCCCTAATTGTGGGGCAAAAAGGCAGAAATTCCCTATATGTTGGGGCAAAAAGACAGAAATTCTCATTATTTTGCGCAAAACTCAGAAATTCCACATATTTTGAGGCAAAATTCCAGAAATTTTCCTTATTTGGGGGCAAAATTGCAGAAATTTCACTTAATTTGGGTCAAAATTGCAGAAATTTCACTTATTTCAGAAAAAAAAATGAGAAATTTTCTTTATTTTGGGGCAAAATTGCAGAAATTTCACTTATTTCACAGAAAAAGGGCAGAAATTTTCTTTATTTTTGGGCAAAAAGGCCGAAATTCTAAATATTTTGTGGCAAAAATGCAGAAATTTCCCATATTTTGGGGCAAAATTGCAGAAATTTCAGTTATTTTGGGGCAAAATTGCAGAAATTTCACTTATTTTAGGGAAAATAGGCAAAATATTTCCTCATTTTGGGGCAAAAAGGAAGAAATTCCTAATTTTTTGTGGCAAAAATCCAGAAATTCCTTTTATTTTGAGGTAAAAAGGCTGAAATTCTCCTTATTTGGGGGCAAAAAGGCAGAAATTTCCCTTATTTTGGGGCAAAATTGCAGAAATTTCACTTATTTCAGAGTAATAATCAAAAATTTTTCTTATTTTGGGGCAAAATGAGAGAAATTTCTTTTGTTTTGAAGGAAAAAGACAGAAATTCTACTTATTTAGAGGCAAAAAAGCAGAAATTCCCCTTATTTTGGAGCAAAAATGAAGAAATTTCCGTTTTTTATTGCAAAAAGGTATGCATTTTTTTTATTTTCGGGCAAAAAGGCAGAAATTCCCCGTATTTTGGAGCAAAATTGCAGAAATTCCCCTAATTGTGGGGCAAAAAGGCAGAAATTCCATATATGTTGGGGCATAAATACAGAAATTCTTCTTATTTTGGGGCTGAACTCAGAAATTAAACTTAATTTGGGGCAAAATTCCAGAAATTTCCCTTATTTTGGGGCAAAATTGCAGAAATTTCACTTATTTTGGGGCAAAATTGCAGAAATTTCACTTATTTCAGGGAAAAAAGGCAGAAATTTTCTTTATTTTGAAGCAAAGAAGCAGAAATTCCAAATATTTTGTGGCAAAAATGCAAAAATTCCCCCTATTTTGTGGTAAAAAGGCTGAAATTCCCCTTATTTGGGGGCAAAAATGCAGAAATTTTCCTTATTTTGGGGCAGAACTCAAAAATTAAACTTATTTTGGGGCAAAATTCCAGAAATTTCCCCTATTTTGGGGCAAAATTCCAGAAATTTCCCCTATTTTGGGGTAAAATTCCAGAAATTTCCTTTATTTTGGGGCAAAATTGCAGAAATTTCACTTATTTTGGGGCAAAATTGCAGAAATTTCACTTATTTCAGGAAAAAAGCAGAAATTTTCTTATTTTGGGGCAAAAAGGCATAAATTTCTTTTATTTTGGTACAAAATGGCAGAAATTTTTCTTATTTTGGGGCAAAAAGGCAGAAATTTCCCATATTTTGGGGCAAAAATGCAGAAATTCCCCTTATTTTGAGGTAAAAATGCTGAAATTCCCCTTATTTGTGGGCAAAAACACAGAAATTTCCCTTATTTTGAGGCAAAATTGCAGAAATATCATTTAATTTAGAAAAAAAGCAGAAATTTTCTTATATTGGGGCAAAAAGGCTGAAATTTCTTTTATTTTGTTACAGAATTGCAGAAATTTTTCTTATTTTGTGGCAAAATGACAGAAATTTCCCATATTTTGGGTCAAAAATTCAGAAAGTCCCCTTATTTTGAGGTTAAAAGTCTGAAATTCCCCTTATTTCATGGCAAAAAGGCAGAAATTTCTCTTATGTTGGGGCAAAATTGCAGAAATTTCATTTATTTCAGAAAAAAAGTAGAAATTTTCTTATTTTGGGGCAAAAAGTCAGAATTTTTTTTATTTTGGTACAAAATTGCAGAAATTTTTCTTAATTTGGGGCAAAAAGGCAGAAATTTCCCATATTTTTGGGCAAAAATTTAGAAATTCTCCATATTTTGAGGTAAAAAGACTGATATTTCCCTTATTTGAGGTCAAAAAGGCAGAAATTTCTCTTAATTTGGGGCAAAATTTTAGAAATTTCCCTTATTTTGGGGCAAAATTGCAGAAATTTCACTAATTTTGGGGCAAAATTGCAGAAGTTTCACTTATTTCAGGGAAAAAAGGCAGAAATTTTCCTTATTTTTGGGCAAAAAAACAGAAATTCCTAATATTCTATGGCATAAATGCAGAAATTCCCCTTATTTTGAGGTAAAAAGTCTGAAATTCCCCTTATTTGGGGGCAAAAAGGCAGAAATTTCCCTTATTTTGGGGCAAAATTGCAGAAATTTCACTTATTTCAGGGTAATAAGTCAGAAATTTTCCTTATTTTGGGGCAAAAAAGACAGAAATTCCCTTTGTTTTGGAGGAAAAAGACAGAAATTCCACATATTTAGAGGCAAAAAAGCAGAAATTCCCCTATTTGTAGGGCAAAAAGGCAGAAATTCCCTATATGTTGTGGCAAAAAGACAGAAATTCTCCTCATTTTGGGGCAAAACTCAGAAATTCCATGTATTTTGTGCAAAATTTTAGAAATTTCACTTATTTCAGGGTAATAAGTCAGAAATTTTCCTTATTTTGGGGCAAAAATTCTACTTATTTAGAGGCAAAAAAGCAGAAATTCCCTTTATTTTAAAGCAAAAATGGAGAAATTTCCCATTTTTCTGGCAAAAGGGTAATCATTCTTCTTATATTCGGGCAAAAAGGCAGAAATACCCTGTATTTTGGAGCAAAATTGCAGAAATTCCCCTAATTGTGGGGCAAAAAGGCAGAAATTCCCTATATGTTGGGGCATAAAGACAGAAATTCTCCTTATTTTTGCGCAAAACTCAGAAATTCCACTTATTTTCAGGCAAAATTCCAGAAATTTTCCTTATTTGGGGGCAAAATTGCAGAAATTTCACTTTTTTGGGGCAAAATTGCAGAAATTTCACTTATTTTAGAAAAAAAGCAGAAATTTTCTTATATTAGGGCAAAAAGGCTGAAATTTATTTTATTTTGGTACAGAATTGCAGAAATTTTTCTTATTTCGGAGCAAAAAGGCAGAAATTTCCCATATTTTGGGTCAAAAATGCAGAAAGTCTTCATATTTTGAGGTAAAAATGCTGAAATTCCCCTGATTTGGAGGCAAAAAGGCAGAAATTTCTCTTATTTTGAGGCAAAATTGCAGAAATTTCACTTATTTAAGAAAAAAAGCAGAAATTTTCTTATATTGGGGCAAAAAGGCTGCAATTTCTTTTATTTTGGTACAGAATTGCAGAAATTTTTCTTATTTTGGGGCAAAAAGGCAGAAATTTCCCATATTTTGGGTCAAAAATGCAGAAAGTCCCCTTATTTTGAAGTTAAAAGTCTAAAATTCCCCTTATTTCGTGGCAAAAAGGCAGAAATTTCTCTTATGTTGGGGCAAAATTGCAGAAATTTCATTTATTTCAGAAAAAAAAGTAGAAATTTTCTTATTTTGGAGCAAAAAGGCAGAAATTTTTTTATTTTGGTACAAAATTGCAGAAATTTTTCTTATTTTGGGGCCAAAAGGCAGAAATTTCCCATATTTTGGGGCAAAAATGCAGAAATTACCCTTATTTTGAGGTAAAAAGTCTGAAATTCCCCTTTTTTGGGGGCAAAAAGGCAGAAATTTCTTTTATATTAGGGCATAATTGCAGAAATTTCACTTACTTCAGGGTAATAAGTCAGAAATTTTCCTTATTTTGGGGCAAAAAAGACAGAAATTCCCTTTGTTTTGGGGGAAAAAGACAGAAATTCCACTTATTTAGAGGCAAAAAAGCAGAAATTCCCCTTATTTTGGAGCAAAATTGCAGAAATTTTCCTTTTTTATGGCAAAAAGGTATGCATTCTTCTTATTTTCGGGCAAAAAGGCAGAAATTCCCTGTATTTTGAAGCAAAATTGCTGAAATTCCCCTAATTGTGGGGCAAAAAGGCGGAAATTCCCTATATGTTGGGGCATAAATACAGAAATTCTCCTTATTTTTGTGCAAAACTCAGAAATTCCACTTATTTTCAGGCAAAATTCCAGAAATTTCCCTTATTTGGGGGCAAAATTGCAGAAATTTCACTTATTTTGGGGCAAAATTGCAGAAATTTCACTTATTTTAGAAAAAAAGCAGAAATTTTCTTATATTAGGGCAAAAAGGCTGAAATTTATTTTATTTTGGTACAGAATTGCAGAAATTTTTCTTATTTCGGAGCAAAAAGGCAGAAATTTCCCATATTTTGGGTCAAAAATGCAGAAAGTCTTCATATTTTGAGGTAAAAAGGCTGAAATTCCCCTTATTTGGAGGCAAAAAGGCAGAAATTTCTCTTATTTTGAGGCAAAATTGCAGAAATTTCACTTATTTCAAAAAAAGCAGAAATTTTCTTATATTGGGGCAAAAAGGCTGAAATTTCTTTTATTTTGGTACAGAATTGCAGAAATTTTTTTTATTTTGGGGCAAAAAGGCAGAAATTTCCCATATTTTGGGTCAAAAATGCAGAAAGTCCCCTTATTTTGAGGTTAAAAGTCTGAAATTCCCCTTATTTTGTGGCAAAAAGGCAGAAATTTCTCTTATGTTGGGGCAAAATTGCAGAAATTTCATTTATTTCAGAAAAAAAAGTAGAAATTTTCTTATTTTAGAACAAAAAGGCAGAAATTTTTTTATTTTGGTACAAAATTGCAGAAATTTTTCTTATTTTGGGGCCAAAAGGCAGAAATTTCCCATATTTTGGGGAAAAAATGCAGAAATTACCCTTATTTTGAGGTAAAAAGGCTGAAATTCCCCTTATTTGGGGGCAAAAAGGCAGAAATTTCTTTTATATTAGGGCATAATTGCAGAAATTTCACTTACTTCAGGGTAATAAGTCAGAAATTTTCCTTATTTTGGGGCAAAAAAGACAGAAATTCCCTTTGTTTTGGGGGAAAAAGAAAGAAATTCCACTTATTTAGAGGAAAAAAAGCAGAAATTCCCCTTATTTTGGAGCAAAATTGCAGAAATTTTCCTTTTTTATGGCAAAAAGTTATGCATTCTTCTTATTTTCGGGCAAAAAGGCAGAAATTCCCTGTATTTTGAAGCAAAATTGCTGAAATTCCCCTAATTGTAGGGCAAAAAAGAAGAAATTTCCTATATGTTGGGGCAAAAAGACAAAAATCCTCCTTTTTTGGGGCAAAACTCAGAAATTCCACTTATTTAGGGTAAAGTTCCAGAAATTACCTTTATTTTGAGGCAAAATTGCAGAAATTTCACTTATTTTGGGGCAAAATTGCAGAAATTTCACTTATTTCAGGGAAAAAAACAGAAATTTTCATATTTTGTGGCAATAAGGCAGAAATTTCTTTTATTTTGGTACAAAATTGCAGAAATTTTTCTTATTTTGGGCAAAAAGGCAGAAATTCCCCTTCTTTTGAGGTAAAAAGGCTGAAATTCCCCTTATTTGGTGGCAAAAAGGCAGAAATTTCCCTTATTTTGGGGCAAAATTGCAGAAATTTCACTTATTTCAGGGTAATAAGTCAGAAAATTTCCTTATTTTGAGGCAAAATTACAGAAATTCCCTTTGTTTTGTGGGAGAAAACAGAAATTCCACATATTTAGAGGCAAAAACCAGAAATTCCCTTTATTTTGGAGCAAAAATGAAGAAATTTCATTTTTATGGCAAAAAGGTATGCATTCTTCTTATTTTCGGACAAAAAGGCAGAAATTCCCCGTATTTTGGAGCAAAATTACAGAAATTCCCCTAATTGTGGGGAAAAAAGGCAGAAATTCCCTATATGTTGGGGCAAAAAGACAGAAATTCTTCTTATTTTAGGGAAAAATTCAGAAATTTAATTATTTTGAGGCAAAATTGCAGAAATTTCATTTATTTCAGAAAAAAAGCAGAAATTTTCTTATTTTGGGGCAAAAAGGCAGAAATTTCTTTTATTTTGGTACAAAATTTCAGAAATTTTTCTTAATTTGGGGCAAAAAGGCAGAAATTTCCCATATTTTTGGGCAAAAATTCAGAAATTCTCCATATTTTGAAGTAAAAAGGCTGAAATTTCCCTTATTTGAGGTCAAAAAGGCAGAAATTTCTCTTAATTTGGGGCAAAATTTTAGAAATTTCCCTTATTTTGGGGCAAAATTGCAGAAATTTCACTTATTTTGGGGCAAAATTGCAGAAATTTCACTTATTTCAGGGAAAAAAGGCAGAAATTTTCCTTATTTTTGGGCAAAAAACAGAAATTCCTAATATTCTATGGCAAAAATGCAGAAATTCCCCTTATTTTGAGGTAAAAAAGCTGAAATTCCCCTTATTTCGGGGCCAAAAGGCAGAAATTTCCCTTATTTTGGGGCAGAATTGCAGAAATTTTACTTATTTCAGGGTAATAAGTCAGAAATTTTCCTTATTTTGGGGCAAAAAAGACAGAAATTCCCTTTGTTTTGGGGGAAAAAGACAGAATTTCCACATATTTAGAGGCAAAAAAGCAGAAATTGCCCTATTTGTAGGGCAAAAAGGCAGAAATTCCCTATATGTTGGGGGAAAAAGACAGAAATTCTCCTCATTTTGGGGCAAAGCTCAGAAATTCCATGTATTTTGTGCAAAATTTTAGAAATTTCACTTATTTCAGGGTAATAAGTCAGAAATTTTCCTTATTTTCGGGCAAAAAACAGAAATTCCTTTTGTTTTGGGGGAAAAAGACAGAAATTCCACTTATTTAGAGGCAAAAAAGCAGAAATTCCCTTTATTTTAAAGCAAAAATGGAGAAATTTCCCATTTTTGTGGCAAAAAGGTAATCATTCTTCTTATATTCGGGCAAAAAGGCAGAAATACCCCGTATTTTGGAGCAAAATTGCAGAAATTCCCCTAATTGTGGGGCAAAAAGGCAGAAATTCCCTATATGTTGGGGCATAAAGACAGAAATTCTCTTTATTTTTGCGCAAAAATCAGAAATTCCACTTATTTTCAGGCAAAATTCCAGAAATTTCCCTTATTTGGGGGCAAAATTGCAGAAATTTCACTTATTTTGGGGCAAAATTGCAGAAATTTCACTTATTTCAGAAAAAAAGCAGAAATTTTCTTATATTGGGGCAAAAAGGCTGAAATTTATTTTATTTTGGTACAGAATTGCAGAAATTTTTCTTATTTCGGAGCAAAAAGGCAGAAATTTCCCATATTTTGGGGCAAAAATGCAGAAATTCCCCTTATTTTGAGGTAAAAAGGCTGAAATTCCCCTTATTTGGGGGCAAAAACACAGAAATTTCCCTTATTTTGAGGCAAAATTGCAGAAATATCATTTATTTCAGAGAAAAAGCAGAAATTTTCTTATATTGGGGCAAAAAGGCTGAAATTTCTTTTATTTTGGTACAGAATTGCAGAAATTTTTCTTATTTCGGAGCAAAAAGGCAGAAATTTCCCATATTTTGGGTCAAAAATGCAGAAAGTCTTCATATTTTGAGGTAAAAAGGCTGAAATTCCCCTGATTTGGAGGCAAAAATGCAGAAATTTCTCTTATTTTGAGGCAAAATTGCAGAAATTTCACTTATTTCAGAAAAAAAGCAGAAATTTTCTTATATTGGGGCAAAAAGGCTGCAATTTCTTTTATTTTGGTACAGAATTGCAGAAATTTTTCTTATTTTGGGGCAAAAAGGCAGAAATTTCCCATATTTTGGATCAAAAATGCAGAAAGTCCCCTTATTTTGAGGTTAAAAGTCTAAAATTCCCCTTATTTCGTGGCAAAAAGGCAGAAATTTCTCTTATGTTGGGGCAAAATTGCAGAAATTTCATTTATTTCAGAAAAAAAAGTAGAAATTTTCTTATTTTGGAGCAAACAGGCAGAAATTTTTTTATTTTGGTACAAAATTGCAGAAATTTTTCTTATTTTGGGGCCAAAAGGCAGAAATTTCCCATATTTTGGGGAAAAATGCAGAAATTACCCTTATTTTGAGGTAAAAAGGCTGAAATTCCCCTTATTTGGGGGCAAAAAGGCAGAAATTTCTTTTATATTAGGGCATAATTGCAGAAATTTTACTTACTTCAGGGTAATAAGTCAGAAATTTTCCTTATTTTGGGGCAAAAAAGACAGAAATTCCCATTGTTTTGGGGGAAAAAGACAGAAATTCCACTTATTTAGAGGAAAAAAAGCAGAAATTCCCCTTATTTTGGAGCAAAATTGCAGAAATTTTCCTTTTTTATGGCAAAAAGTTATGCATTCTTCTTATTTTCGGGCAAAAAGGCAGAAATTCCCTGTATTTTGAAGCAAAATTGCTGAAATTCCCCTAATTGTGGGGCAAAAAGGAAGAAATTTCCTATATGTTGGGGCAAAAAGACAAAAATCCTCCTTATTTTGGGGCAAAACTCAGAAATTCCACTTATTTAGGGCAAAGTTCCAGAAATTACCTTTATTTTGAGGCAAAATTACAGAAATTTCACTTATTTTGGGGCAAAATTGCAGAAATTTCACTTATTTCAGGGAAAAAAACAGAAATTTTCATATTTTGTGGCAATAAGGCAGAAATTTCTTTTATTTTGGTACAAAATTGCAGAAATTTTTCTTATTTTGGGCAAAAAGGCAGAAATTCCCCTTCTTTTGAGGTAAAAAGGCTGAAATTCCCCTTATTTGGGGGCAAAAAGGCAGAAATTTCCCTTATTTTGGGGCAAAATTGCAGAAATTTCACTTATTTCAGGGTAATAAGTCAGAAAATTTCCTTATTTTGAGGCAAAATTACAGAAATTCCCTTTGTTTTGTGGGAGAAAACAGAAATTCCACATATTTAGAGGCAAAAACCAGAAATTCCCTTTATTTTGGAGCAAAAATGAAGAAATTTCATTTTTATGGCAAAAAGGTATGCATTCTTCTTATTTTCGGACAAAAAGGCAGAAATTCCCCGTATTTTGGAGCAAAATTACAGAAATTCCCCTAATTGTGGGGAAAAAAGGCAGAAATTCCCTATATGTTGGGGCAAAAAGACAGAAATTCTTCTTATTTTAGGGAAAAATTCAGAAATTTAATTATTTTGGGGCAAAATTGCAGAAATTTCATTTATTTCAGAAAAAAAGCAGAAATTTTCTTATTTTGGGGCAAAAAGGCAGAAATTTCTTTTATTTTGGTACAAAATTGCAGAAATTTTTCTTAATTTGGAGCAAAAAGGCAGAAATTTCCCATATTTTTGGGCAAAAATTCAGAAATTCTCCATATTTTGAGGTAAAAAGGCTGAAATTTCCCTTATTTGAGGTCAAAAAGGCAGAAATTTCTCTTAATTTGGGGCAAAATTTTAGAAATTTCCCTTATTTTGGGGCAAAATTGCAGAAATTTCACTTATTTTGGGGCAAAATTGCAGAAATTTCACTTATTTCAGGGAAAAAAGGCAGAAATTTTCCTTATTTTTGGGCAAAAAACAGAAATTCCTAATATTCTATGGCAAAAATGCAGAATTTCCCCTTATTTTGAGGTAAAAAGGCTGAAATTCCCCTTATTTGGGGACAAAAAGGCAGAAATTTCCCTTATTTTGGGGCAAAATTGCAGAAATTTCACTTATTTCAGGGTAATAAGTCAGAAATTTTCCTTATTTTGGGGCAAAAAAGACAGAAATTCCCTTTGTTTTGGGGGAAAAAAGACAGAAATTCCACATATTTAGAGGCAAAAAAGCAGAAATTCCCCTAATTGTGGGGAAAAAAGGCAGAAATTCCCTATATGTTGGGGCAAAAAGACAGAAATTCTCCTCATTTTGGGGCAAAACTCAGAAATTCCATGTATTTTGTGCAAAATTGTAGAAATTTCACTTATTTCAGGGTAATAAGTCAGAAATTTTCCTTATTTTGGGGCAAAAAACAGAAATTCCCTTTGTTTTGGGGGGAAAAGACAGAAATTCCACTTATTTAGAGGCAAAAAAGCAGAAATTCCCTTTATTTTAAAGCAAAAATGGAGAAATTTCCCATTTTTGTGGCAAAAAGGTAATCATTCTTCTTATATTCGGGCAAAAAGGCAGAAATACCCCGTATTTTGGAGCAAAATTGCAGAAATTCCCCTAATTGTGGGGCAAAAAGGCAGAAATTCCCTATATGTTGGGGCATAAAGACAGAAATTCTCCTTATTTATGCGCAAAACTCAGAAATTCCACTTATTTTCAGGCAAAATTCCAGAAATTTCCCTTATTTGGGGCCAAAATTGCAGAAATTTCACTTATTTTGGGGCAAAATTGCAGAAATTTCACTTATTTCAGAAAAAAATGAGAAATTTTTTTTATTTTGGGGCAAAAAGGCAGAAATTTCTCTTATTTTGGTACAAAATGGCAGAAATTTTTCTTATTTGGGGGCAAAAATTCAGAAATTTCCCATATTTTGGGTCAAAAATGCAGAAAGTCTTTATATTTTGAGGTAAAAAGGCTGAAATTCCCCTGATTTGGGGGCAAAAACACAGAAATTTACCTTGTTTTGAGGCAAAATTGCAGAAATATCATTTATTTAAAAAAAAAGCAGAAATTTTCTTATATTGAAGCAAAAAGGCTGAAATTTCTTTTATTTTGGTACAGAACTGCAGAAATTTTTCTAATTTTGGGGGCAAAAAGACAGAAATTTCCCATATTTTGGGTCAAAAATGCAGAAAGTCCCCTTATTTTGAGGTTAAAAGTCTCAAATTCCCCTTATTTCGTGGCAAAAAGGCAGAAATTTCTCTTATGTTGGGGCAAGATTGCAGAAATTTCATTTATTTCAGAAAAAAAAGTAGAAAATTTCTTATTTGGGGGCAAAAAGGCAGAAATTTTTTTATTTTGGTACAAAATTGCAGAAATTTTTCGTATTTTGGGGCCAAAAGGCAGAAATTTCCCATATTTTGGGGAAAAAATGCAGAAATTACCCTTATTTTGAGGTAAAAAGGCTGAAATTCCCCTTATTTGGGGGCAAAAAGGCAGAAATTTCTTTTATATTGGGGCATAATTGAGGAAATTTCACTTACTTCAGGGTAATAAGTCAGAAATTTTCCTTATTTTGGGGCAAAAAAGACAGAAATTCCCTTTGTTTTGGGGGAAAAAGACAGAAATTCCACTTATTTAGAGGCAAAAAAGCAGAAATTCCCCTTATTTTGGAGTAAAATTGCAGAAATTTTCCTTTTTTATGGCAAAAAGGTATGCATTCTTCTTATTTTCGGGCAAAAGGCAGAAATTCCCCGTATTTTTAAGCAAAATTGCAGAAATTCCCCTAATTGTGGGGCAAAAAGGAAGAAATTTCCTATATGTTGGGGCAAAAAGACAAAAATCCTCCTTATTTTGGGGCAAAACTCAGAAATTCCACTTATTTAGGGCAAAGTTCCATCAATTACCTTTATTTTGAGGCAAAATTGCAGAAATTTCACTTATTTTGGGGCAAAATTGCAGAAATTTCACTTATTTCAGGGAAAAAAAATTTTCATATTTTCTGGTAATAAGGCAGAAATTTCTTTAATTTTGGTACAAAATTGCAGAAATTTTTCTTATTTTGGGCAAAAAGGCAGAAATTCCCCTTATTTTGAGGTAAAAAGGCTGAAATTCCCCTTATTTGGGGGCAAAAAGGCAGAAATTTCCCTTATTTTGGGGCAAAATTGCAGAAATTTCACTTATTTCAGGGTAATAAGTCAGAAATTTTCCTTATTTTGGGGCAAAAAATACAGAAATTCCCTTTGTTTTGGGGGAAAAAGACAGAAATTCCACTTATTTAGAGGCAAAAACCAGAAATTCCCCTTATTTTGGAGCAAAAATAAAGAAATTTCTTTTTTTATGGGAAAAAGGTATGCATTCTTCTTATTTTTGGACAAAAAGGCAGAAATTCCCCGTATTTTGGAGCAAAATTGGAGAAATTCCTCTAATTGCGGGGAAAAAAGGCAGAAATTCCCTATATGTTGGGGCAAAAAGACAGAAATTCTTCTTATTTTAGGGAAAAATTCAGAAATTTAACTTATTTTGAGGCAAAATTGCAGAAATTTCATTTATTTCAGAAAAAAGCAGAAATTTTCTTGTTTTGGGGCAAAAACGCAGAAATTTCTTTTATTTTGGTACAAAAGTGCAGAAATTTTTCTTAATTTGGGGCAAAAAGGCAGAAATTTCCCATATTTTTGGGCAAAAATTCAGAAATTCTCCATATTTTGAGGTAAAAAGGCTGAAATTTCCCTTATTTGAGGTCAAAAAGGCAGAAATTTCTCTTAATTTGGGGCAAAATTTTAGAATTTTCCCTTATTTTGGGGCAAAATTGCAGAAATTTCACTTATTTTGGGGCAAAATTGCAGAAATTTCACTTATTTCAGGGAAAAAAGGCAGAAATTTTCCTTATTTTTGGGCAAAAAAACAGAAATTCCTAATATTCTATGGCAAAAATGCAGAAATTCCCCTTATTTTGAGGTAAAAAGGCTGAAATTCCCCTTATTTCGGGGCCAAAAGGCAGAAATTTCCCTTATTTTGGGGCAGAATTGCAGAAATTTTACTTATTTCAGGGTAATAAGTCAGAAATTTTCCTTATTTTGGGGCAAAAAAGACAGAAATTCCCTTTGTTTTGGGGGAAAAAGACAGAAATTCCACATATTTAGAGGCAAAAAAGCAGAAATTGCCCTATTTGTAGGGCAAAAAGGCAGAAATTCCCTATGTGTTGGGGCAAAAAGACAGAAATTCTCCTCATTTGGGGGCAAAACTCAGAAATTCCATGTATTTTGTGCAAAATTTTAGAAATTTCACTTATTTCAGGGTAATAAGTCAGAAATTTTCCTTATTTTCGGGCAAAAAACAGAAATTCCCTTTGTTTTGGGGGAAAAAGACAGAAATTCCACTTATTTAGAGGCAAAAAAGCAGAAATTCCCTTTATTTTAAAGCAAAAATGGAGAAATTTCCCATTTTTGTGGCAAAAAGGTAATCATTCTTCTTATATTCGGGCAAAAAGGCAGAAATACCCCGTATTTTGGAGCAAAATTGCAGAAATTCCCCTAATTGTGGGGCAAAAAGGCAGAAATTCCTTATATGTTGGGGCATAAAGACAGAAATTCTCTTTATTTTTGCGCAAAAATCAGAAATTCCACTTATTTTCAGGCAAAATTCCAGAAATTTCCCTTATTTGGGGGCAAAATTGCAGAAATTTCACTTATTTTGGGGCAAAATTGCAGAAATTTTACTTATTTCAGAAAAAAAAGCAGAAATTTTCTTATATTGGGGCAAAAAGGCTGAAATTTATTTTATTTTGGTACAGAATTGCAGAAATTTTTCTTATTTCGGAGCAAAAAGGCAGAAATTTCCCATATTTTGGGGCAAAAATGCAGAAATTCCCCTTATTTTGAAGTAAAAAGCTGAAATTCCCCTTATTTGGGGGCAAAAACACAGAAATTTCCCTTATTTTGAGGCAAAATTGCAGAAATATCATTTATTTCAGAAAAAAAGCAGAAATTTTCTTATATTGGGGCAAAAAGGCTGAAATTTCTTTTATTTTGGTACAGAATTGCAGAAATTTTTCTTATTTTGGGGCAAAAAGGCAGAACTTTCCCATATTTTGGGTCAAAAATGCAGAAAGTCCCCTTATTTTGAGGTTAAAAGTCTGAAATTCCCCTTATTTCGTGGCAAAAAGACCGAAATTTCTCTTATGTTGGGGCAAAATTGCAGAAATTTCATTTATTTCAGAAAAAAAAGTAGAAATTTTCTTATTTTGGGGCAAAAAGGCAGAAATTTTTTTATTTTGGTACAAAATTGCAGAAATTTTTCTTATTTTGGGGCCAAAAGGCAGAAATTTCCCATATTTTGGGGAAAAAATGCAGAAATTACCCTTATTTTGAGGTAAAAAGGCTGAAATTCCCCTTTTTTGGGGGCAAAAAGGCAGAAATTTCTTTTATATTGGGGCATAATTGCAGAAATTTCACTTACTTCAGGGTAATAAGTCAGAAATTTTCCTTATTTTGGGGCAAAAAAGACAGAAATTTCCTTTGTTTTGGGGGAAAAAGAAAGAAATTCCACTTATTTAAAGGCAAAAAAGCAGAAATTCTCCTTATTTTGGAGCAAAATTGCAGAAATTTTCCTTTTTTATGGCAAAAGGTATGCATTCTTTTTATTTTCGGGCAAAAAGGCAGAAATTCCCCGTATTTTGAAGCAAAATTGCAGAAATTCCCCTAACTGTGGGGCAAAAAGAAAGAAATTTCCTATATGTTGGGGCAAAAAGACAAAAATCCTCCATATTTTGGGGCAAAACTCAGAAATTCCACTTATTTATTCAAAGTTCCAGAAATTACCTTTATTTTGAGGCAAAATTGCAGAAATTTCACTTATTTTGGGGCAAAATTGCAGAAATTTCACTTATTTCAGGGAAAAAAACAGAAATTTTCGTATTTTGTGGCAATAAGGCAGAAATTTCTTTTATTTTGGTACAAAATTGCAGAAATTTTTCTTATTTTGGGCAAAAAGGCAGAAATTCCCCGTATTTTGGAGCAAAATTGCAGAAATTCCCCTAATTGTGGGGAAAAAAGGCAGAAATTCCCTATATGTTGGGGCAAAAAGACAGAAATTCTTCTTATTTTAGGGAAAAATTCAGAAATTTAACTTATTTTGAGGCAAAATTGCAGAAATTTCATTTATTTCAGAAAAAAAGCAGAAATTTTCTTATTTTGGGGCAAAAAGGCAGAAATTTCTTTTATTTTGGTACAATATTGCAGAAATTTTTCTTAATGTGGGGCAAAAAGGCAGAAATTTCCCATATTTTTGGGCAAAAATTCAGAAATTCTCCATATTTTGAGGTAAAAAGGCTGAAATTTCCCTTATTTGAGGTCAAAAAGGCAGAAATTTCTCTTAATTTGGGGAAAAATTTTAGAAATTTCCCTTATTTTGGGGCAAAATTGCAGAAATTTCACTTATTTTGGGGCAAAATTGCAGAAATTTCACTTATTTCAGGGAAAAAAGGCAGAAATTTTCCTTATTTTTGGGCAAAAAAACAGAAATTCCTAATATTCAATGGCCAAAATGCAGAAATTCCCCTTATTTTGAGGTAAAATGGCTGAAATTCCCCTTATTTGGGGGCAAAAAGGCAGAAATTTCCCTTATTTTGGGGCAAAATTGCAGAAATTTCACTTATTTCAGGGTAATAAGTCAGAAATTCTCCTTATTTTGGGGCAAAAAAGACAGAAATTCCCTTTGTTTTGGGGGAAATAGACAGAAATTCCAAATATTTAGAGGCAAAAAAGCAGAAATTCCCCTATTTGTAGGGCAAAAAGGCAGAAAATCCCTATATGTTGGGGCAAAAAGACAGAAATTCTCCTCATTTTGGGGCAAAACTCAGAAATTCCATGTATTTTGTGCAAAATTTTAGAAATTTCACTTATTTCAGGGTAATAAGTCAGAAATTTTCCTTATTTTGGGGCAAAAAACAGAAATTCCCTTTGTTTTGGGTGAAAAAGACAGAAATTCCACTTATTTAGAGGAAAAAAAAGCAGAAATTCCCTTTATTTTAAAGCAAAAATGGAGAAATTTCCCATTTTTGTGGCAAAAAGGTAATCATTCTTTTTATATTCGGGCAAAAAGGCAGAAATACCCTGTATTTTGGAGCAAAATTGCAGAAATTCCCCTAATTGTGGGGCAAAAAGGCAGAAATTCCCTATATGTTGGGGCGTAAAGACAGAAATTCTCCTTATTTTTGCGCAAAACTCAGAAATTCCACTTATTTTCAGGCAAAATTCCAGAAATTTCCCTTATTTGGGGGCAAAATTGCAGAAATTTCACTTATTTTGGGGCAAAATTACAGAAATTTCACTTATTTCAGAAAAAAAGCAGAAATTTTCTTATATTGGGGCAAAAAGGCTGAAATTTCTTTTATTTTGGTACAGAATTGCAGAAATTTTTCTTATTTCAGAGCAAAAAGGCAGAAATTTCCCATATTTTGGGTCAAAAATGCAGAAAGTCTTCATATTTTGAGGTAAAAAGGCTGAAATTCCCCTGATTTGGAGGCAAAAAGGCAGAAATTTCTCTTATTTTGAGGCAAAATTGCAGAAATTTCACTTATTTCAGAAAAAAAGCAGAAATTTTCTTATATTGGGGCAAAAAGGCTGCAATTTCTTTTATTTTGGTACAGAATTGCAGAAATTTTTCTAATTTTGGGGCAAAAAGAAGGAAATTTCCCATATTTTGGGTCAAAAATCCAGAAAGTCCCCTTATTTTGAGGTTAAAAGTCTGAAATTCCCCTTATTTCGTGGCAAAAATGCAGAAATTTCTCTTATGTTGGGGCAAAATTGCAGAAATTTCATTTATTTCAGAAAAAAAAGTAGAAATTTTCTTATTTTGGGGCAAAAAGGCAGAAATTTTTTTATTTTGGTACAAAATTGCAGAAATTTTTCGTATTTTGGGGCCAAAAGGCAGAAATATCCCATATTTTAGGGAAAAAATGCAGAAATTACCCTTATTTTGATGTAAAAAGGCTGAAATTCCCCTTATTTGGGGGCAAAAAGGCAGAAATTTTTTTTATATTGGGGCATAATTGCAGAAATTTCACTTACTTCAGGGTAATAAGTCAGAAATTTTCCTTATTTTGGGGCAAAAAAGACAGAAATTCCCTTTGTTTGGGGGAAAAAGACAGAAATTCCACTTTTTTAGAGGCAAAAAAGCAGAAATTCCCCTTATTTTGGAGCAAAATTGCAGAAATTTTCCTTTTTTATGGCAAAAAGGTATGCATTCTTCTTATTTTCGGGCAAAAAGGCAGAAATTCCCCGTAATTTGAAGCAAAATTGCAGAAATTCCCCTAATTGTAGGGCAAAAAGGAAGAAATTTCCTATATGTTGGGGCAAAAAGACAAAAATCCTCCTTATTTTGGGGCAAAACTCAGAAATTCCACTTATTTAGGGCAAAGTTCCAGAAATTACCTTTATTTTGAGGCAAAATTGCAGAAATTTCACTTATTTTGGGGCAAAATTGCAGAAATTTCACTTATTTCAGGGAAAAAAACAGAAATTTTCATATTTTGTGGCAATAAGGCAGAAATTTCTTTAATTTTGGTACAAAATTGCAGAAATTTTTCTTATTTTGGGCAAAAAGGCAGAAATTCCCCTTATTTTGAGGTAAAAAGGCTGAAATTTTCCTTATTTGGGGGAAAAAAGGCAGATATTTCCCTTATTTTGGGGCAAAATTGCAGAAATTTCACTTATTTCAGGATAATAAGTCAGAAATTTTCCTTATTTTTGGGCAAAAAATACAGAAATTCCCTTTGTTTTGGGGGAGAAAGACAGAAATTCCACTTATTTAGAGGCAAAACCCAGAAATTCCCCTTATTTTGGAGCAAAAATGAAGAAATTTCTTTTTTTATGGCAAAAAGGTATGCATTCTTCTTATTTTCGGACAAAAAGGTAGAAATTCCCCGTATTTTGGAGCAAAATTGCAGAAATTCCCCTAATTGTGGGGAAAAAAGGCAGAAATTCCCTATATGTTGGGGCAAAAAGACAGAAATTTTTCTTATTTTAGGGAAAAATTCAGAAATTTAACTTATTTTGAGGCAAAATTGCAGAAATTTCATTTATTTCAGAAAAAAAGCAGAAATTTTCTTATTTTGGGGCAAAAAGGCAGAAATTTCTTTTATTTTGGCACAAAATTGCAGAAATTTTTCTTAATTTGGGGCAAAAAGGCAGAAATTTCCCATATTTTTGGGCAAAAATTCAGAAATTCTCCATATTTTGAGGTAAAAAGGCTGAAATTTCCCTTATTTGAGGTCAAAAAGGCAGAAATTTCTATTAATTTGGGGCAAAATTTTAGAAATTTCCCTTATTTTGGGGCAAAATTGCAGAAATTTCACTTATTTTGGGGCAAAATTGCAGAAATTTCACTTATTTCAGGGAAAAAAGGCAGAAATTTTCCTTATTTTTGGGCAAAAAAACAGAAATTCCTAATATTCTATGGCAAAAATGCAGAAATTCCCCTTATTTTCAGGTAAAAAGGCTGAAATTCCCCTTATTTGGGGGCAAAAAGGCAGAAATTTCCCTTATTTTGGGGCAAAATTGCAGAAATTTCACTTATTTCAGGGTAATAAGTCAGAAATTTTCCTTATTTTGGGGCAAAAAAGACAGAAATTCCCTTTGTTTTGGGGGAAAAAGACAGAAATTCCACATATTTAGAGGCAAAAAAGCAGAAATTCCCTTATTTGTAGGGCAAAATGGCAGAAATTCCCTATATGTTGGGGCAAAAAGACAGAAATTCTCCTCATTTTGGGGCAAAACTCAGAAATTCCATGTATTTTGTGCAAAATTTTAGAAATTTCACTTATTTCAGGGAAAAAAAGCAGAAATTTTCTTATTTTGGGGCAAAAAGGCAAAAATTTCTTTTATTTTTTTACAAAATTGTAGAAATTTTTCTTATTTTGGGGCAAAAAGGCAGAAATTTCCCATATTTTGGGACAAAATTCAGAAATTTTCCTTATTTTGAGGTAAAAATCCTGAAATTCCCCATATTTGGGGGCAAAAGGGCAGAAATTTCTCTTATTTTGGGGCAAAATTGCAAAAATTTCACTTATTTCAGGGTAATAAGACAGAAATATTCCTTATTTTGGGGCAAAAAATACAGAAATTCCCTTTTTTTTGGGGAAAAAGACAGAAATTCTATTTATTTAGAGGCAAAAAAGCAGAAATTCCCGTTATTTTGGAGCGAAAAAGAGGAAATTTCCTTTTTTTATGGCAAAAAGGTGTGCATTCTTCTTATTTTCAGGCAAAAAGGCAGGAATTTCTCGTAATTTGGAGTAAAATTGCAGAAATTCCCTTAATTGTGGGGCAAAAAGGCAAAAATTCCCTAAAAGTTGTGGCAAAAAGACAGAAATTCTCCTTATTTGGACAAAACTCAGAAATTCCACTTATTTTGGGGCAAAATTCCAAAAATTTCCCTTATTTTGGGGCACAATTGCAGAAATTTCACTTATTTTGGGGCAAAATTTCAGAAATTTAACTTATTGCAGGGAAAAAGGCAGAAATTTTCTTATTTTGGGGGAAAAGGCAGAAATTTCCCATATTTTGGGGCAAAAATGCAGAAATTCTCCTTATTTTGAGGTAAAAAGGCTGAAATTCCCCTTACTTGGGGGCAAAAATGCAGAAATTTCCCTTATTTTGGGGCAAAATTGCAGAAATTTCACTTATTTCAGGGTAATAAGTCAGAAATTTTCCTTATTTTGGGGCAAAAAATACAGAAATTCCCTTTTTTGGGGGGGAAAAAGACAGAAATTCCACTTATTTGGAGGCAAAAATGGAGAAATTCCCTTTATTTTGGAGCAAAAATGAAGAAATTTCCCTTTTTTATGGCAAAAAGGTATGCATTCTTCTTATTTTTGGACAAAAAGGCAGAAATTCCCCGTATTTTGGAGCAAAAGTTAAGAAATTCCTCTAAATGTGGGGCAAAAAGGCAGAAATTCTCTATATGTTGGGGCAAAAAGACAGAAATTCTCGTTATTTTGGGGAAAAACTCAGAAATTTCACTTATTTTGGGGCAAAATTGCAGAAATTTCATTTATTTCAGAAAAAAAGCAGAAATTTTCTTATTTTGGGGCAAAAAGGCAGAAATTTCTTTTATTTTGTTACAAAATTGCAGAAATTTTTCTTAATTTGGGGCAAAAAGGCAGAAATTTTTCATATTTTTGGGCAAAAATTCAGAAATTCTCCATATTTTGAGATAAAAAGGCTGAAATTTCCCTTATTTGAGGTCAAAAAGGCAAAAATTTCTCTTAATTTGGGGCAAAATTTTAGAATTTTCCCTTATTTTGGGGAAAATTGCAGAAATTTCACTTATTTTGGGGCAAAATTGCAGAAATTTCACTTATTTCAGGGAAAAAAGGCAGAAATTTTCCTTATTTTTGGGCAAAAAAACAGAAATTCCTAATATTCTATGGCAAAAATGCAGAAATTCCCCTTATTTTGAGGTAAAAAGGCTGAAATTCCCCTTATTTGGGGGCAAAAAGGCAGAAATTTCCCTTATTTTGGGGCAAAATTGCAGAAATTTCACTTATTTCAGGGTAATAAGTCAGAAAATCTCCTTATTTTGGGGCAAAAAAGACAGAAATTTCCTTTGTTTTGGGGGAAAAAGACAGAAATTCCACATATTTAGAGGCAAAAAAGCAGAAATTCCCCTATTTGTAGGGCAAAAAGGCAGAAATTCCCTAATGTTGGGGCAAAAAGACAGAAATTCTCCTCATTTTGGGGCAAAACTCAGAAATTCCATGTATTTTGTGCAAAATTTTAGAAATTTCACTTATTTCAGGGAAAAAAAGCAGAAATTTTCTTAATTTGGGGCAAAAAAGGCAAAAATTTCTTTTATTTTTTTACAAAATTGCAGAAATTTTTCTTATTTTGGGGCAAAAAGGCAGAAATTTCCCATATTTTGGGGCAAAATTCAGAAATTTTCCTTATTTTGAGGTAAAAATCCTGAAATTCCCCATATTTGGGGGCAAAAAGGCAGAAATTTCTCTTATTTTGGGGCAAAATTGCAGAAATTTCACTTATTTCAGGGTAATAAGACAGAAATATTCCTTATTTTGGGGCAAAAAATACAGAAATTTTCTTTTTTTGGGGGAAAAAGACAGAAATTCTATTTATTTAGAGGCAAAAAAGCAGAAATTCCCCTTATTTTGGAGCGAAAAAGAGGAAATTTCCTTTTTTTATGGCAAAAAGGTGTGCATTCTTCTTATTTTCGGGCAAAAAGGCAGGAATTCCTCGTAATTTGGAGTAAAATTGCAGAAATTCCCTTAATTGTGGGGCAAAAAGGCAAAAATTCCCTAAAAGTTGGGGTAAAAAGACAGAAATTCTCCTTATTTGGACAAAACTCAGAAATTCCACTTATTTTGGGGCAAAATTTCAGAAATTTAACTTATTGCAGGGAAAAAAGCAGAAATTTTCTTATTTTGGGGGAAAAGGCAGAAATTTCCCATATTTTGGGGCAAAAATGCAGAAATTCTCCTTATTTTGAGGTAAAAAGGCTGAAATTCCCCTTACTTGGGGGCAAAAATGCAGAAATTTCCCTTATTTTGGGGCAAAATTGCAGAAATTTCACTTATTTCAGGGTAATAAGTCAGAAATTTTCCTTATTTTGGGGCAAAAAATACAGAAATTCCCTTTTTTGGGGGGGAAAAAGACAGAAATTCCACTTATTTAGAGGCAAAAATGGAGAAAATCCCTTTATTTTGGAGCAAAAATGAAGAAATTTCCCTTTTTTTATGGCAAAAAGTGATGCATTCTTCTTATTTTTGGACAAAAAGGCAGAAATTCCCCGTATTTTGGAGCAAAAGTGAAGAAATTTCTCTAAATGTGGGGCAAAAAGGCAGAAATTCCCTATATGTTGGGGCAAAAAGACAGAAATTCTCGTTATTTTGGGGAAAAACTCAGAAATTTCACTTATTTTGGGGCAAAATTGCAGAAATTTCACTTATTTCAGAAAAAAAGCAGAAATTTTCTTTTATTAGGGCAAAAAGGCTGAAATTTATTTTATTTTGGTACATAATTGCAGAAATTTTTCTTATTTCGGAGCAAAAAGGCAGAAATTTCCCATATTTTGGGTCAAAAATGCAGAAAGTCTTCATATTTTGAGGTAAAAAGGCTAAAATTCCCCTGATTTGGAGGCAAAAAGGCAGAAATTTCACTTATTTTGAGGCAAAATTGCAGAAATTTCACTTATTTCAGAAAAAAAACAGAAATTTTCTTATATTGGGGCAAAAAGGCTGAAATTTCTTTTATTTTAATACAGAATTGCAGAAATTGTTCTTATTTTGGGGCAAAAAGGCAGAAATTTCCCATATTTTCTGTCAAAAATGCAGAAAGTCCCCTTATTTTGAGGTTAAAAGGCTAAAATTCCCCTTATTTCGGGGCAAAAAGGCAGAAATTTCTCTTATGTTGGGGCAAAATTGCAGAAATTACACTTATTTCAGGGTAATAAGTCAGAAATTTTTCTTATTTTGGGGCAAAAAGACAGAAATTCCCTTTGTTTTGGGGGAAAAAGACAGAAATTCCACTTATTTAGAGGCAAAAGCAGAAATTCCTCTTATTTTGGACCAAAATTGCAGAAATTTTCCTTTTTTATGGCAAAAAGGTATGCATTCTTTTTATTTTCGGATAAAAAGGCAGAAATTCCCCGTAATTTGAAGCAAAATTGCAGCAATTCCCCTAATTGTGGGGCAAAAAGGAAGAAATTTCCTATATGTTGGGGCAAAAAAACAAAAATTCTCCTTATTTTGGGGCAAAACTCAGAAATTTCACTTATTTTGAAGCAAAATTCTAGAAATATCCTTTATTTTGAGGCAAAATTGCAGAAATTTCACTTATTTTGAGGCAAAATTGCAGAAATTTCACTTATTTCAGGGAAAAAAGGCAGAAATTTTCCTTATTTTTGGGCAAAAAAACAGAAATTCCTAATATTCTATGGCAAAAATGCAGAAATTCCCCTTATTTTGAGGTAAAAAGGCTGAAATTCCCCTTATTTAGGTCAAAAAGGCAGAAATTTCCCTTATTTTGGGGCAAAATTGCAGAAATTTCACTTATTTCAGGGTAATAAGTCAGAAATTTTCCTTATTTTGGGGCAAAAAAGACAGAAATACCCTTTGTTTTGGGGGAAAAAGACAGAAATTCCACATATTTAGAGGCAAAAAAGCAGAAATTCCCCTATTTTTGGGGCAAAAGGCAGAAATTCCCTATATGTTGGGGCAAAAAGACAGAAATTCCCCTCATTTTGGGGCAAAACTCAGAAATTCCATGTATTTTGTGCAAAATTTTAGAAATTTCACTTATTTCAGGGTAATAAGTCAGAAATTTTCCTTATTTTGGGGCAAAAAACAGAAATTCCTTTTGTTTTGGGGGAAAAAGACAGAAATTCCACTTATTTAGAGGCAAAAAAGCAGAAATTCCCTTTATTTTAAAGCAAAAATGGAGAAATTTCCCATTTTTCTGGCAAAAAGGTAATCATTCTTCTTATATTCGGGCAAAAAGGCAGAAATGCCCCGTATTTTGGAGCAAAATTGCAGAAATTCCCCTAATTGTGGGGCAAAAAGGCAGAAATTCCCTATATGTTGGGGCGTAAAGACAGAAATTCTCCTTATTTTTGCGCAAAACTCAGAAATTCCACTTATTTTCAGGCAAAATTCCAGAAATTTCCCTTATTTGGGGGCAAAATTGCAGAAATTTCACTTATTTTGGGGCAAAATTGCAGAAATTTCACTTATTTCAGAAAAAAGCAGAAATTTTCTTATATTGGGGCAAAAAGGCTGAAATTTATTTTATTTTGGTACAGAATTGCAGAAATTTTTCTTATTTCGGAGCAAAAAGGCAGAAATTTCCCATATTTTGGGTCAAAAATGCAGAAAGTCTTCATATTTTGAGGTAAAAATGCTGAAATTCCCCTGATTTGGGGGCAAAAAGGCAGAAATTTCTCTTATTTTGAGGCAAAATTGCAGAAATTTCACTTATTTCAGAAAAAAAGCAGAAATTTTCTTATATTGGGGCAAAAAGGCTGAAATTTCTTTTATTTTGGTACAGAATTGCAGAAATTTTTGTTATTTTGGGGCAAAAAGGCAGAAATTTCCCATATTTTGGGTCAACAATGCAGAAAGTCCCCTTATTTTGAGGTTAAAAGTCTGAAATTCCCCTTATTTCGTGGCAAAAAGGCAGAAATTTCTCTTATGTTGGGGCAAAATTGCAGAAATTTCATTTATTTCAGAAAAAAAAGTAGAAATTTTCTTATTTTGGGGCAAAAAGGCAGAAATTTTTTTATTTTGGTACAAAATTGCAGAAATTATTCTTATTTTGGGGCCAAAAGGCAGAAATTTCCCATATTTTGGGGAAAAATGCAGAAATTACCCTTATTTTGAGGTAAAAAGGCTGAAATTCCTCTTATTTGGGGGCAAAAAGGCAGAAATTTCTTTTATATTGGGGCATAATTGCAGAAATTTCACTTACTTCAGGTTAATAAGTCAGAAATTTTCCTTATTTTGGGGCAAAAAGACAGAAATTCCCTTTGTTTTGGGGGAAAAAGACAGAAATTCCACTTATTTAGAGGCAAAAAAGCAGAAATTCCCCTTATTTTGGAGCAAAATTGCAGAAATTTTCCTTTTTTATGGCAAAAAGGTATGCATTCTTCTTATTTTCGGGCAAAAAGGCAGAAATTCCCCGTATTTTGAAGCAAAATTGCAGAAATTCCCCTAATTGTGGGGCAAAAAGGAAGAAATTTCCTATATGTTGGGGCAAAAAGACAAAAATCCTCCTTATTTTGGGGCAAAACTCAGAAATTCCACTTATTTAGGGCAAAGTTCCAGAAATTACCTTTATTTTGAGGCAAAATTGCAGAAATTTCACTTATTTTGGGGCAAAATTGCAGAAATTTCACTTATTTCAGGGAAAAAAACAGAAATTTTCATATTTTGTGGCAATAAGGCAGAAATTTCTTTTATTTTGGTACAAAATTGCAGAAATTTTTTTTATTTTGGGCAAAAAGGCAGAAATTCCCCTTATTTTGAGGTAAAAAGGCTGAAATTCCCCTTATTTAAGGCCAAAAAGGGAGAAATTTCCCTTATTTTGGGGCAAAATTGCAGAAATTTCACTTATTTCAGGGTAATAAGTCAGAAATTTTCATTATTTTGAGGCAAAAAATACAGAAATTCCCTTTGTTTTGGGGGAGAAAGACAGAAATTCCACATATTTAGAGGCAAAAACCAGAAATTCCCCTTATTTTGGAGCAAAAATGAAGAAATTTCATTTTTATGGGAAAAAGGTATGCATTCTTCTTATTTTCGGACAAAAAGGCAGAAATTCCCCGTATTTTGGAGCAAAATTACAGAAATTCCCCTAATTGTGAGGAAAAAAGGCAGAAATTCCCTATATGTTGGGGCAAAAAGACAGAAATTCTTCTTATTTTAGGGAAAAAATCAGAAATTTAACTTATTTTGAAGCAAAATTGCAGAAATATCATTTATTTCAGAAAAAAAGCAGAAATTTTCTTATTTTGGGGCAAAAAGGCAGAAATTTATTTTGGTACAAAATTGCAGAAATTTTTCTTAATTTGGGGCAAAAAGGCAGAAATTTCCCATATTTTTGGGCAAAAATTCAGAAATTCTC
Organism: Micromys minutus; assembly: GCF_963924665.1. NCBI lineage: Eukaryota > Metazoa > Chordata > Mammalia > Rodentia > Muridae > Micromys > Micromys minutus. The sequence goes on along the minus strand of NW_027667905.1, from coordinate 1,264,997 downwards.
TATATTTTGAGGTAAAAAGGCTGAAATTTCCCTTATTTGAGGTCAAAAAGGCAGAAATTTCTCTTAATTTGGGGCAAAATTTTAGAAATTTCCCTTATTTTGGGGCAAAATTGCAGAAATTTCACTTATTTTATGGCAAAATTGCAGAAATTTCACTTATTTTGGGGCAAAATTGCAGAAATTTCACTTATTTCAGGGAAAAAAGGCAGAAATTTTCCTTATTTTTGGGCAAAAAAACAGAAATTCCTAATATTCTATGGCAAAAATGCAGAATTTCCCCTTATTTTGAGGTAAAAAGGCTGAAATTCCCCTTATTTGGGGGCAAAAAGGCAGAAATTTCCCTTATTTTGGGGCAAAATTGCAGAAATTTTACTTATTTCAGGGTAATAAGTCAGAAATTTTCCTTATTTTGGGGCAAAAAAGACAGAAATTTCCTTTGTTTGGGGGAAAAAGACAGAAATTCCACATATTTAGAGGCAAAAAAGCAGAAATTCCCCTATTTGTAGGGCAAAAAGGCAGAAATTCTCTATATGTTGGGGCAAAAAGACAGAAATTCTCCTCATTTTGGGGCAAAACTCAGAAATTCCATGTATTTTGTGCAAAATTTTAGATATTTCACTTATTTCAGGGTAATAAGTCAGAAATTTTCCTTATTTTGGGGCAAAAAACAGAAATTCCCTTTGTTTTGGGGGGAAAAGGCAGAAATTCCACTTATTTAGAGGCAAAAAAGCAGAAATTCCCTTTATTTTAAAGCAAAAATGGAGAAATTTCCCATTTTTGTGGCAAAAAGGTAATCATTCTTCTTATATTCGGGCAAAAAGGCAGAAATACCCCATATTTTGGAGCAAAATTGCAGAAATTCCCCTAATTGTGGGGCAAAAAGGCAGAAATTTCCTATATGTTGGGGCATAAAGACAGAAATTCTCCATATTTTTGCGCAAAACTCAGAAATTCCACTTATTTTTAGGCAAAATTCCAGAAATTTCCCTTATTTGGGGCCAAAATTGCAGAAATTTCACTTATTTTGGGGCAAAATTGCAGAAATTTCACTTATTTCAGAAAAAAAAATGAGAAATTTTTTTTATTTTGGGGCAAAAAGGCAGAAATTTCTCTTATTTTGGTACAAAATGGCAGAAATTTTTCTTATTTTGGGGCAAAAAGGCAGAAATTTCCCATATTTTGGGTCAAAAATGCAGAAAGTCTTTATATTTTGAGGTTAAAAGTCTCAAATTCCCCTTATTTCGTGGCAAAAAGGCAGAAATTTCTCTTATGTTGGGGCAAAATTGCAGAAATTTCATTTATTTCAGAAAAAAAAGTAGAAATTTTCTTATTTTGGAGCAAAAAGGCAGAAATTTTTTTATTTTGGTACAAAATTGCAGAAATTTTTCTTATTTTGGGGCCAAAAGGCAGAAATTTCCCATATTTTGGGGAAAAAATGCAGAAATTACCCTTATTTTGAGGTAAAAAGGCTGAAATTCCCCTTATTTGGGGGCAAAAAGGCAGAAATTTATTTTATATTGGGGCATAATTGCAGAAATTTCACTTACTTCAGGGTAATAAGTCAGAAATTTTCCTTATTTTGGGGCAAAAAAGACAGAAATTCCCTTTGTTTTGGGGGAAAAAGACAGAAATTCCACTTATTTAGAGGCAAAAAAGCAGAAATTCCCCTTATTTTGGAGTAAAATTGCAGAAATTTTCCTTTTTTATGGCAAAAAGTTATGCATTCTTCTTATTTTTGGACAAAAAGGCAGAAATTCCCCGTATTTTGGAGCAAAATTGCAGCAATTCCCCTAATTGTGGGGCAAAAAGGAAGAAATTTCCTATATGTTGGGGCAAAAAGACAAAAATTCTCCTTATTTTGGGGCAAAACTCAGAAATTTCACTTATTTTGAAGCAAAATTCTAGAAATTTTTTTTATTTTGAGGCAAAATTGCAGAATTTTCACTTATTTTGAGGCAAAATTGCAGAAATTTCACTTATTTCAGGGAAAAAAGCCAGAAATTTTCCTTATTTCTGGGCAAAAAAACAGAAATTCCTAATATTCTATGGCAAAAATGCAGAAATTCCCCTTATTTTGAGGTAAAAAGGCTGAAATTCCCCTTATTTGGGTCAAAAAGGCAGAAATTTCCCTTATTTTGGGGCAAAATTGCAGAAATTTCACTTATTTCAGGGTAATAAGACAGAAATTTTCCTTATTTTGGGGCAAAAAAGACAGATATACCCTTTGTTTTGGGGGAAAAAGACAGAAATTCCACATATTTAGAGGCAAAAAAGCAGAAATTCCCCTATTTGTAGGGCAAAAAGGCAGAAATTCCCTATATGTTGGGGCAAAAAGACAGAAATTCCCCTCATTTTGGGGCAAAACTCAGAAATTCCATGTATTTTGTGCAAAATTTTAGAAATTTCACTTATTTCAGGGTAATAAGTCAGAAATTTTCCTTATTTTGGGGCAAAAAACAGAAATTCCTTTTGTTTTGGGGGAAAAAGACAGAAATTCCACTTATTTAGAGGCAAAAAAGCAGAAATTCCCTTTATTTTAAAGCAAAAATGGAGAAATTTCCCATTTTTCTGGCAAAAAGGTAATCATTCTTCTTATATTCGGGCAAAAAGGCAGAAATACCCCGTATTTTGGAGCAAAATTGCAGAAATTCCCCTAATTGTGGGGCAAAAAGGCAGAAATTCCCTATATGTTGGGGCGTAAAGACAGAAATTCTCCTTATTTTTGCGCAAAACTCAGAAATTCCACTTATTTTCAGGCAAAATTCCAGAAATTTCTATTATTTGGGGGCAAAATTGCAGAAATTTCACTTATTTTGGGGCAAAATTGCAGAAATTTCACTTATTTCAGAAAAAAGCAGAAATTTTCTTATATTGGGGCAAAAAGGCTGAAATTTATTTTATTTTGGTACAGAATTGCAGAAATTTTTCTTATTTCGGAGCAAAAAGGCAGAAATTACCTATATTTTGGGTCAAAAATGCAGAAAGTCTTCATATTTTGAGGTAAAAAGGCTGAAATTCCCCTGATTTGGGGGCAAAAAGGCAGAAATTTCTCTTATTTTGAGGCAAAATTGCAGAAATTTCACTTATTTCAGAAAAAAAGCAGAAATTTTCTTATATTGGGGCAAAAAGGCTGAAATTTCTTTTATTTTGGTACAGAATTGCAGAAATTTTTCTTATTTTGGGGCAAAAAGGCAGAAATTTCCCATATTTTGGGTCAACAATGCGGAAAGTCCCCTTATTTTGAGGTTAAAAGTCTGAAATTCCCCTTATTTCGTGGCAAAAAGGCAGAAATTTCTCTTATGTAGGGGCAAAATTGCAGAAATTTCATTTATTTCAGAAAAAAAAGTAGAAATTTTCTTATTTTGGGGCAAAAAGGCAGAAATTTTTTTATTTTGGTACAAAATTGCATAAATTATTCTTATTTTGGGGCCAAAAGGCAGAAATTTCCCATATTTTGGGGAAAAAATGCAGAAATTACCCTTATTTTGAGGTAAAAAGGCTGAAATTCCCCTTATTTGGGGGCAAAAAGGCAGAAATTTCTTTTATATTGGGGCATAATTGCAGAAATTTCACTTACTTCAGGGTAATAAGTCAGAAATTTTCCTTATTTTGGGGCAAAAAAGACAGAAATTCCTTTTGTTTTGGGGGAAAAAGACAGAAATTCCACTTATTTAGAGGCAAAAATGCAGAAATTCCCATTATTTTGGAGCAAAATTGCAGAAATTTTCCTTTTTTATGGCAAAAAGGTATGCATTCTTCTTATTTTCGGGCAAAAAGGCAGAAATTCCCCGTATTTTGAAGCAAAATTGCAGAAATTCCCCTAATTGTAGGGCAAAAAGGAAGAAATTTCTTATATGTTGGGGCAAAAAGACAAAAATCCTCCTTATTTTGGGGCAAAACTCAGAAATTCCACTTATTTAGGGCAAAGTTCCAGAAATTACCTTTATTTTGAGGCAAAATTGCAGAAATTTCACTAATTTTGGGGCAAAATTGCAGAAATTTCACTTATTTCAGGGAAAAAAACAGAAATTTTCATATTTCGTGGCAATAAGGCAGAAATTTCTTTTATTTTGGTACAAAATTGCAGAAATTTTTCTTATTTTGGGCAAAAAGGCAGAAATTCCCCTTATTTTGAGGTAAAAAGGCTGAAATTCCCCTTATTTGGGGGAAAAAAGGCAGAAATTTCCCTTATTTTGGGGCAAAATTGCAGAAATTTCACTTATTTCAGGGTAATAAGTCAGAAATTCTCCTTATTTTGGGGCAAAAAAGACAGAAATTCCCTTTGTTTTGTGGGAAAAAGACAGAAATTCCACATATTTAGAGGCAAAAAAGCAGAAATTCCCCTATTTGTAGGGCAAAAAGGCAGAAAATCCCTATATGTTGGGGCAAAAAGACAGAAATTCTCCTCATTTGGGGGCAAAACTCAGAAATTCCATGTATTTTGTGCAAAATTTTAGAAATTTCACTTATTTCAGGGTAATAAGTCAGAAATTTTCCTTATTTTGGGGCAAAAAACAGAAATTCCCTTTGTTTTGGGGGAAAAAGACAGAAATTCCACTTATTTAGAGGCAAAAAAGCAGAAATTCCCTTTATTTTAAAGCAAAAATGGAGAAATTTCCCATTTTTGTGGCAAAAAGGTAATCATTCTTCTTATATTCGGGCAAAAAGGTAGAAATACCCTGTATTTTGGAGCAAAATTGCAGAAATTCCCCTAATTGTGGAGCAAAAAGGCAGAAATTCCCTATATGTTGGGGCGTAAAGACAGAAATTCTCCTTATTTTTGCGCAAAACTCAGAAATTCCACTTATTTTCAGGCAAAATTCCAGAAATTTCCCTTATTTGGGGGCAAAATTGCAGAAATTTCACTTATTTTGGGGCAAAATTGCAGAAATTTCACTTATTTCAGAAAAAAGCAGAAATTTTCTTATATTGGGGCAAAAAGGCTGAAATTTATTTTATTTTGGTACAGAATTGCAGAAATTTTTCTTATTTCGGAGCAAAAAGGCAGAAATTTCCTATATTTTGGGTCAAAAATGCAGAAAGTCTTCATATTTTGAGGTAAAAAGGCTGAAATTCCCCTGATTTGGGGGCAAAAAGGCAGAAATTTCTCTTATTTTGAGGCAAAATTGCAGAAATTTCACTTATTTCAGAAAAAAAGCAGAAATTTTCTTATATTGGGGCAAAAAGGCTGAAATTTCTTTTATTTTGGTACAGAATTGCAGAAATTTTTCTTATTTTGGGGCAAAAAGGCAGAAATTTCCCATATTTTGGGTCAACAATGCAGAAAGTCCCCTTATTTTGAGGTTAAAAGTCTGAAATTCCCCTTATTTCGTGGCAAAAAGGCAGAAATTTCTCTTATGTTGGGGCAAAATTGCAGAAATTTCATTTATTTCAGAAAAAAAAGTAGAAATTTTCTTATTTTGGGGCAAAAAGGCAGAAATTTTTTTATTTTGGTACAAAATTGCATAAATTATTCTTATTTTGGGGCCAAAAGGCAGAAATTTCCCATATTTTGGGGAAAAAATGCAGAAATTACCCTTATTTTGAGGTAAAAAGGCTGAAATTCCCCTTATTTGGGGGCAAAAAGGCAGAAATTTCTTTTATATTGGGGCATAATTGCAGAAATTTCACTTACTTCAGGGTAATAAGTCAGAAATTTTCCTTATTTTGGGGCAAAAAAGACAGAAATTCCTTTTGTTTTGGGGGAAAAAGACAGAAATTCCACTTATTTAGAGGCAAAAATGCAGAAATTCCCATTATTTTGGAGCAAAATTGCAGAAATTTTCCTTTTTTATGGCAAAAAGGTATGCATTCTTCTTATTTTCGGGCAAAAAGGCAGAAATTCCCCGTATTTTGAAGCAAAATTGCAGAAATTCCCCTAATTGTAGGGCAAAAAGGAAGAAATTTCTTATATCTTGGGGCAAAAAGACAAAAATCCTCCTTATTTTGGGGCAAAACTCAGAAATTCCACTTATTTAGGGCAAAGTTCCAGAAATTACCTTTATTTTGAGGCAAAATTGCAGAAATTTCACTAATTTTGGGGCAAAATTGCAGAAATTTCACTTATTTCAGGGAAAAAAACAGAAATTTTCATATTTCGTGGCAATAAGGCAGAAATTTCTTTTATTTTGGTACAAAATTGCAGAAATTTTCCTTATTTTTGGGCAAAAAATACAGAAATTCCCTTTTTTGGGGGAGAAAGACAGAAATTCCACTTATTTAGAGGCAAAAACCAGAAATTCCCCTTATTTTGGAGCAAAAATGAAGAAATTTCTTTTTTTATGGCAGAAAGGTATGCATTCTTCTTATTTTCGGACAAAAAGGCAGAAATTCCCCGTATTTTGGAGCAAAATTGCAGAAATTTTTCTAATTGTCGGGAAAAAAGGCAGAAATTCCATATGTTGGGGCAAAAAGACAGAAATTCTTCTTATTTTAGGGAAAAATTCAGAAATTTAACTTATTTTGAGGCAAAATTGCAGAAATTTCATTTATTTCAGAAAAAAAGCAGAAATTTTCTTATTTTGGGACAAAAGGGCAGAAATTTCTTTTATTTTGGTACAAAATTGCAGAAATTTTTATTAATTTGGGGCAAAAAGGCAGAAATTTCCCATATTTTTGGGCAAAAATTCAGAAATTCTCCATATTTTGAGGTAAAAAGGCTAAAATTTCCCTTATTTGAGGTCAAAAAGGCAGAAATTTCTCTTAATTTGGGGCAAAATTTTAGAAATTTCCCTTATTTTGGGGCAAAATTGCAGAAATTTCACTTATTTTGGGGCAAAATTGCAGAAATTTCACTTATTTCAGGGAAAAAAGGCAGAAATTTTCCTTATTTTTGGGCAAAAAACAGAAATTCCTAATATTATATGGCAAAAATGCAGAAATTCCCCTTATTTTGAGGTAAAAAGGCTGAAATTCCCCTTATTTGGTGGCAAAAAGGTAGAAATTTCCCTTATTTTGGGGCAAAATTGCAGAAATTTCACTTATTTCAGGTTAATAAGTCAGAAATTCTCCTTATTTTGGGGCAAAAAAGACAGAAATTCCCTTTGTTTTGGGGGAAAAAGACAGAAATTCCACATATTTAGAGGCAAAAAAGCAGAAATTCCCCTATTTGTAGGGCAAAAAGGCAGAAAATCCCTATATGTTGGGGCAATAAGACAGAAATTCTCCTCATTTGGGGGCAAAACTCAGAAATTCCATGTATTTTGTGCAAAATTTTAGAAATTTCACTTATTTCAGGGTAATAAGTCAGAAATTTTCCTTATTTTGGGGTAAAAAACCGAAATTCCCTTTGTTTTGGGGGAAAAAGACAGAAATTCCACTTATTTAGAGGCAAAAAAGCAGAAATTCCCTTTATTTTAAAGCAAAAATGGAGAAATTTCCCATTTTTGTGGCAAAAAGGTAATCATTCTTCTTATATTCGGGCAAAAAGGCAGAAATACCCTGTATTTTGGAGCAAAATTGCAGAAATTCCCCTAATTGTGGAGCAAAAAGGCAGAAATTCCCTATATGTTGGGGCGTAAAGACAGAAATTCTCCTTATTTTTGCGCAAAACTCAGAAATTCCACTTATTTTCAGGCAAAATTCCAGAAATTTCCCTTATTTGGGGGCAAAATTGCAGAAATTTCACTTATTTTGGGGCAAAATTGCAGAAATTTCACTTATTTCAGAAAAAAAGCAGAAATTTTCTTATATTGGGGCAAAAAGGCTGAAATTTCTTTTATTTTGGTACAGAATTGCAGAAATTTTTCTTATTTCAGAGCAAAAAGGCAGAAATTTCCCATATTTTGGGTCAAAAATGCAGAAAGTCTTCATATTTTGAGGTAAAAAGCTGAAATTCCCCTGATTTGGAGGCAAAAAGGCAGAAATTTCTCTTATTTTGAGGCAAAATTGCAGAAATTTCACTTATTTCAGAAAAAAAGCAGAAATTTTCTTATATTGGGGCAAAAAGGCTGCAATTTCTTTTATTTTGGTACAGAATTGCAGAAATTTTTCTAATTTTGGGGCAAAAAGGAGGAAATTTCCCATATTTTGGGTCAAAAATCCAGAAAGTCCCCTTATTTTGAGGTTAAAAGTTTGAAATTCCCCTTATTTCGTGGCAAAAATGCAGAAATTTCTCTTATGTTGGGGCAAAATTGCAGAAATTTCATTTATTTCAGAAAAAAAAGTAGAAATTTTCTTATTTTGGGGCAAAAAGGCAGAAATTTTTTTATTTTGGTACAAAATTGCAGAAATTTTTCTTATTTTGGGGCCAAAAGGCAGAAATATCCCATATTTTGGGGAAAAAATGCAGAAATTACCCTTATTTTGATGTAAAAAGGCTGAAATTCCCCTTATTTGGGGGCAAAAAGGCAGAAATTTCTTTTATATTGGGGCATAATTGCAGAAATTTCACTTACTTCAGGGTAATAAGTCAGAAATTTTCCTTATTTTGGGGCAAAAAAGACAGAAATTCCCTTTGTTTTGGGGGAAAAAGACAGAAATTCCACTTTTTTACAGGCAAAAAAGCAGAAATTCCCCTTATTTTGGAGCAAAATTGCAGAAATTTTCCTTTTTTATGGCAGAAAGGTATGCATTCTTCTTATTTTCGGGCAAAAAGGCAGAAATTCCCCGTAATTTGAAGCAAAATTGCAGAAATTCCCCTAATTGTAGGGCAAAAAGGAAGAAATTTCCTATATGTTGGGGCAAAAAGACAAAAATCCTCCTTATTTTGGGGCAAAACTCAGAAATTCCACTTATTTAGGGCAAAGTTCCAGAAATTACCTTTATTTTGAGGCAAAATTGCAGAAATTTCACTTATTTTGGGGCAAAATTGCAGAAATTTCACTTATTTCAGGGAAAAAAACAGAAATTTTCATATTTTGTGGCAATAAGGCAGAAATTTCTTTTATTTTGGTACAAAATTGCAGAAATTTTTCTTATTTTGGGCAAAAAGGCAGAAATTCCCCTTATTTTGAGGTAAAAAGGCTGAAATTTTCCTTATTTGGGGGAAAAAAGGCAGATATTTCCCTTATTTTGGGGCAAAATTGCAGAAATTTCACTTATTTCAGGGTAATAAGTCAGAAATTTTCCTTATTTTTGGGCAAAAAATACAGAAATTCCCTTTGTTTTGGGGGAGAAAGACAGAAATTCCACTTATTTAGAGGCAAAAACCAGAAATTCCCCTTATTTTGGAGCAAAAATGAAGAAATTTCTTTTTTTATGGCAAAAAGGTATGCATTCTTCTTATTTTCGGACAAAAAGGTAGAAATTCCCCGTATTTTGGAGCAAAATTGCAGAAATTCCCCTAATTGTGGGGAAAAAAGGCAGAAATTCCCTATATGTTGGGGCAAAAAGACAGAAATTCTTCTTATTTTAGGGAAAATTCAGAAATTTAACTTATTTTGAGGCAAAATTGCAGAAATTTCATTTATTTCAGAAAAAAAGCAGAAATTTTCTTATTTTGGGGCAAAAAGGCAGAAATTTCTTTTATTTTGTTACAAAATTGCAGAAATTTTTCTTAATTTGGGGCAAAAAGGCAGAAATTTCCCATATTTTTGGGCAAAAATTCAGAAATTCTCCATATTTTGAGGTAAAAAGGCTGAAATTTCCCTTATTTGAGGTCAAAAAGGCAGAAATTTCTATTAATTTGGGGCAAAATTTTAGAAATTTCCCTTATTTTGGGGCAAAATTGCAGAAATTTCACTTATTTTGGGGCAAAATTGCAGAAATTTCACTTATTTCAGGGAAAAAAACAGAAATTTTCATATTTTGTGGCAATAAGGGAGAAATTTCTTTTATTTTGGTACAAAATTGCAGAAATTTTTCTTATTTTGGGCAAAAAGGCAGAAATTCCCCTTATTTTGAGGTAAAAAGGCTGAAATTTTCCTTATTTGGGGGAAAAAAGGCAGATATTTCCCTTATTTTGGGGCAAAATTGCAGAAATTTCACTTATTTCAGGGTAATAAGTCAGAAATTTTCCTTATTTTTGGGCAAAAAATACAGAAATTCCCTTTGTTTTGGGGGAGAAAGACAGAAATTCCACTTATTTAGAGGCAAAAACCAGAAATTCCCCTTATTTTGGAGCAAAAATGAAGAAATTTCTTTTTTTATGGCAAAAAGGTATGCATTCTTCTTATTTTCGGACAAAAAGGTAGAAATTCCACGTATTTTGGAGCAAAATTGCAGAAATTCCCCTAATTGTGGGGAAAAAAGGCAGAAATTCCCTATATGTTGGAGCAAAAAGACAGAAATTCTTCTTATTTTAGGGGAAAATTCAGAAATTTAACTTATTTTGAGGCAAAATTGCAGAAATTTCATTTATTTCAGAAAAAAAGCAGAAATTTTCTTATTTTGGGGCAAAAAGGCAGAAATTTCTTTTATTTTGGCACAAAATTGCAGAAATTTTTCTTAATTTGGGGCAAAAAGGCAGAAATTTCCCATATTTTTGGGCAAAAATTCAGAAATTCTCCATATTTTGAGGTAAAAAGGCTGAAATTTCCCTTATTTGAGGTCAAAAAGGCAGAAATTTCTATTAATTTGGGGCAAAATTTTAGAAATTTCCCTTATTTTGGGGCAAAATTGCAGAAATTTCACTTATTTTGGGGCAAAATTGCAGAAATTTCACTTATTTCAGGGAAAAAAGCCAGAAATTTTCCTTATTTTTGGGCAAAAAAACAGAAATTCCTAATATTCTATGGCAAAAATGCAGAAATTCCCCTTATTTTCAGGTAAAAAGGCTGAAATTCCCCTTATTTGGGGGCAAAAAGGCAGAAATTTCCCTTATTTTGGGGCAAAATTGCAGAAATTTCACTTATTTCAGGGTAATAAGTCAGAAATTTTCCTTATTTTGGGGCAAAAAAGACAGAAATTCCCTTTGTTTTGGGGGAAAAAGACAGAAATTCCACATATTTAGAGGCAAAAAAGCAGAAATTCCCTTATTTGTAGGGCAAAATGGCAGAAATTCCCTAGATGTTGGGGCAAAAAGACAGAAATTCTCCTCATTTTTGGGCAAAACTCAGAAATTCCATGTATTTTGTGCAAAATTTTAGAAATTTCACTTATTTCAGGGAAAAAAAGCAGAAATTTTCTTATTTTGGGGCAAAAAGGCAAAAATTTCTTTTATTTTTTTACAAAATTGTAGAAATTTTTCTTATTTTGGGGCAAAAAGGCAGAAATTTCCCATATTTTGGGACAAAATTCAGAAATTTTCCTTATTTTGAGGTTAAAATCCTGAAATTCCCCATATTTGGGGGCAAAAGGGCAGAAATTTCTCTTATTTTGGGGCAAAATTGCAAAAATTTCACTTATTTCAGGGTAATAAGACAGAAATATTCCTTATTTTGGGGCAAAAAATACAGAAATTCCCTTTTTTTTGGGGGAAAAAGACAGAAATTCTATTTATTTAGAGGCAAAAAAGCAGAAATTCCCGATATTTTGGAGCGAAAAAGAGGAAATTTCCTTTTTTTATGGCAAAAAGGTGTGCATTCTTCTTATTTTCAGGCAAAAAGGCAGGAATTTCTCGTAATTTGGAGTAAAATTGCAGAAATTCCCTTAATTGTGGGGCAAAAAGGCAAAAATTCCCTAAAAGTTGGGGCAAAAAGACAGAAATTCTCCTTATTTGGACAAAACTCAGAAATTCCACTTATTTTGGGGCAAAATTTCAGAAATTTAACTTATTGCAGGGAAAAAAGCAGAAATTTTCTTATTTTGGGGGAAAAGGCAGAAATTTCCCATATTTTGGGGCAAAAATGCAGAAATTCTCCTTATTTTGAGGTAAAAAGGCTGAAATTCCCCTTACTTGGGGGCAAAAATGCAGAAATTTCCCTTATTTTGGGGCAAAATTGCAGAAATTTCACTTATTTCAGGGTAATAAGTCAGAAATTTTCCTTATTTTGGGGCAAAAAATACAGAAATTCCCTTTTTTGGGGGGGAAAAAGACAGAAATTCCACTTATTTAGAGGCAAAAATGGAGAAATCCCCTTTATTTTTGAGCAAAAATGAAGAAATTTCCCTTTTTTATGGCAAAAAGTTATGCATTCTTCTTATTTTTGGACAAAAAGGCAGAAATTCCCCGTATTTTGGAGCAAAAGTGAAGAAATTCCTCTAAATGTGGGGCAAAAAGGCAGAAATTCCCTATATGTTGGGGCAAAAAGACAGAAATTCTCGTTATTTTGGGGAAAAACTCAGAAATTTCACTTATTTTGGGGCAAAATTGCAGAAATTTCACTTATTTCAGAAAAAAAGCAGAAATTTTCTTTTATTAGGGCAAAAAGGCTGAAATTTATTTTATTTTGGTACAGAATTGCAGAAATTTTTCTTATTTCGGAGCAAAAAGGCAGAAATTTCCCATATTTTGGGTCAAAAATGCAGAAAGTCTTCATATTTTGAGGTAAAAAGGCTAAAATTCCCCTGATTTGGAGGCAAAAAGGCAGGAATTTCACTTATTTTGAGGCAAAATTGCAGAAATTTCACTTATTTCAGAAAAAAAGCAGAAATTTTCTTATATTGGGGCAAAAAGGCTGAAATTTCTTTTATTTTAATACAGAATTGCAGAAATTGTTCTTATTTTGGGGCAAAAAGGCAGAAATTTCCCATATTTTGTGTCAAAAATGCAGAAAGTCCCCTTATTTTGAGGTTAAAAGGCTAAAATTCCCCTTATTTCGGGGCAAAAAGGCAGAAATTTCTCTTATGTTGGGGCAAAATTGCAGAAATTACACTTATTTCAGGGTAATAAGTCAGAAATTTTTCTTATTTTGGGGCAAAAAGACAGAAATTCCCTTTGTTTTGGGGGAAAAAGACAGAAATTCCACTTATTTAGAGGCAAAAGCAGAAATTCCTCTTATTTTGGAGCAAAATTGCAGAAATTTTCCTTTTTTATGGCAAAAAGGTATGCATTCTTTTTATTTTCGGGCAAAAAGGCAGAAATTCCCCGTAATTTGAAGCAAAATTGCAGCAATTCCCCTAATTGTGGGGCAAAAAGGAAGAAATTTCCTATATGTTGGGGCAAAAAAACAAAAATTCTCCTTATTTTGGGGCAAAACTCAGAAATTTCACTTATTTTGAAGCAAAATTCTAGAAATTTCCTTTATTTTGAGGCAAAATTGCAGAAATTTCACTTATTTTGAGGCAAAATTGCAGAAATTTCACTTATTTCAGGGAAAAAAGCCAGAAATTTTCCTTATTTTTGGGCAAAAAACAGAAATTCCTAATATTCTATCGCAAAAATGCAGAAATTCCACTTATTTTGAGGTAAAAAGGCTGAAATTCCCCTTATTTGGGTCAAAAAGGCAGAAATTTCCCTTATTTTGGGGCAAAATTGCAGAAATTTCACTTATTTCAGGGTAATAAGTCAGAAATTTTCCTTATTTTGGGGCAAAAAAGACAGAAATACCCTTTGTTTTGGGGGAAAAAGACAGAAATTCCACATATTTAGAGGCAAAAAAGCAGAAATTCCCCTATTTGTAGGGCAAAAAGGCAGAAATTCCCTATATGTTGGGGCAAAAAGACAGAAATTCCCCTCATTTTGGGGCAAAACTCAGAAATTCCATGTATTTTGTGCAAAATTTTAGAAATTTCACTTATTTCAGGGTAATAAGTCAGAAATTTTCCTTATTTTGGGGCAAATAACAGAAATTCCTTTTGTTTTGGGGGAAAAAGACAGAAATTCCACTTATTTAGAGGCAAAAAAGCAGAAATTCCCTTTATTTTAAAGCAAAAATGGAGAAATTTTCCATTTTTCTGGCAAAAAGGTAATCATTCTTCTTATATTCGGGCAAAAAGGCAGAAATACCCCGTATTTTGGAGCAAAATTGCAGAAATTCCCCTAATTGTGGGGCAAAAAGGCAGAAATTCCCTATATCTTGGGGCGTAAAGACAGAAATTCTCCTTATTTTTGCGCAAAACTCAGAAATTCCACTTATTTTCAGGCAAAATTCCAGAAATTTCCCTTATTTGGGGGCAAAATTGCAGAAATTTCACTTATTTTGGGGCAAAATTGCAGAAATTTCACTTATTTCAGAAAAAAGCAGAAATTTTCTTATATTGGGGCAAAAAGGCTGAAATTTATTTTATTTTGGTACAGAATTGCAGAAATTTTTCTTATTTCGGAGCAAAAAGGCAGAAATTTCCCATATTTTGGGTCAAAAATGTAGAAAGTCTTCATATTTTGAGGTAAAAAGGCTGAAATTCCCCTGATTTGGGGGCAAAAAGGCAGAAATTTCTCTTATTTTGAGGCAAAATTGCAGAAATTTCACTTATTTCAGAAAAAAAGCAGAAATTTTCTTATATTGGGGCAAAAAGGCTGAAATTTCTTTTATTTTGGTACAGAATTGCAGAAATTTTTCTTATTTTGGGTCAAAAAGGCAGAAATTTCCCATATTTTGGGACAACAATGCAGAAAGTCCCCTTATTTTGAGGTTAAAATCTGAAATTCCCCTTATTTCGTGGCAAAAAGGCAGAAATTTCACTTATGTTGGGGCAAAATTGCAGAAATTTCATTTATTTCAGAAAAAAAGTAGAAATTTTCTTATTTTGGGGCAAAAAGGCAGAAATTTTTTTATTTTGGTACAAAATTGCAGAAATTATTCTTATTTTGGGGCCAAAAGGCAGAAATTTCCCATATTTTGGGGAAAAATGCAGAAATTACCCTTATTTTGAGGTAAAAAGGCTGAAATTCCCCTTATTTGGGGGCAAAAAGGCAGAAATTTCTTTTATATTGGGGCATAATTGCAGAAATTTCACTTACTTCAGGGTAATAAGTCAGAAATTTTCCTTATTTTGGGGCAAAAAAGACAGAAATTCCCTTTGTTTTGGGGGAAAAAGACAGAAATTCCACTTATTTAGAGGCAAAAAAGCAGAAATTCCCCTTATTTTGGAGCAAAATTGCAGAAATTTTCCTTTTTTATGGCCAAAAGGTATGCATTCTTCTTATTTTCGGGCAAAAAGGCAGAAATTCCCCGTATTTTGAAGCAAAATTGCAGAAATTCCCCTAATTGTAGGGCAAAAAGGAAGAAATTTCCTATATGTTGGGGCAAAAAGACAAAAATCCTCCTTATTTTGGGGCAAAACTCAGAAATTCCACTTATTTAGGGCAAAGTTCCAGAAATTACCTTTATTTTGAGGAAAAATTGCAGAAATTTCACTTATTTTGGGGCAAAATTGCAGAAATTTCACTTATTTCAGGGAAAAAAACAGAAATTTTCATATTTTGTGGCAATAAGGCAGAAATTTCTTTTATTTTGGTACAAAATTGCAAAAATTTTTTTTATTTTGGGCAAAAAGGCAGAAATTCCCCTTATTTTGAGGTAAAAAGGCTGAAATTCCCCTTATTTAAGGCCAAAAAGGGAGAAATTTCCCTTATTTTGGGGCAAAATTGCAGAAATTTCACTTATTTCAGGGTAATAAGTCAGAAATTTTCATTATTTTGAGGCAAAAAATACAGAAATTCCCTTTGTTTTGGGGGAGAAAGACAGAAATTCCACATATTTAGAGGCAAAAACCAGAAATTTCCCTTATTTTGGAGCAAAAATGAAGAAATTTCATTTTTATGGCAAAAAGGTATGCATTCTTCTTATTTTCGGACAAAAAGGCAGAAATTCCCCGTATTTTGGAGCAAAATTACAGAAATTCCCCTAATTGTGAGGAAAAAAGGAAGAAATTCCCTATATGTTGGGGCAAAAAGACAGAAATTCTTCTTATTTTAGGGAAAAAATCAGAAATTTAACTTATTTTGAAGCAAAATTGCAGAAATATCATTTATTTCAGAAAAAAAGCAGAAATTTACTTATTTTGGGGCAAAAAGGCAGAAAATTATTTTGGTACAAAATTGCAGAAATTTTTCTTAATTTGGGGCAAAAAGGCAGAAATTTCCCATATTTTTGGGCAAAAATTCAGAAATTCTCTATATTTTGAGGTAAAAAGGCTGAAATTTCCCTTATTTGAGGTCAAAAAGGCAGAAATTTCTCTTAATTTGGGGCAAAATTTTAGAAATTTCCCTTATTTTGGGGCAAAATTGCAGAAATTTCACTTATTTTATGGCAAAATTGCAGAAATTTCACTTATTTTGGGGCAAAATTGCAGAAATTTCACTTATTTCAGGGAAAAAAGGCAGAAATTTTCCTTATTTTTGGACAAAAAACCGGAAATTCCTAATATTCTATGGCAAAAATGCAGAATTTCCCCTTATTTTGAGGTAAAAAGGCTGAAATTCCCCTTATTTGGGGGCAAAAAGGCAGAAATTTCCCTTATTTTGGGGCAAAATTGCAGAAATTTTACTTATTTCAGGGTAATAAGTCAGAAATATTCCTTATTTTGGGGCAAAAAAGACAAAAATTTCCTTTGTTTGGGGGAAAAAGACAGAAATTCCACATATTTAGAGGCAAAAAAGCAGAAATTCCCCTATTTGTAGGGCAAAAAGGCAGAAATTCTCTATATGTTGGGGCAAAAAGACAGAAATTCTCCTCATTTTGGGGCAAAACTCAGAAATTCCATGTATTTTGTGCAAAATTTTAGATATTTCACTTATTTCATGTAATAAGTCAGAAATTTTCCTTATTTTGGGGCAAAAAACAGAAATTCCCTTTGTTTTGGGGGGAAAAGACAGAAATTCCACTTATTTAGAGGCAAAAAAGCAGAAATTCCCTTTATTTTAAAGCAAAAATTGAGAAATTTCCCATTTTTGTGGCAAAAAGGTAATCATTCTTCTTATATTCGGGCAAAAAGGCAGAAATACCCCATATTTTGGAGCAAAATTGCAGAAATTCCCCTAATTGTGGGGCAAAAAGGCAGAAATTTCCTATATGTTGGGGCATAAAGACAGAAATTCTCCATATTTTTGCGCAAAACTCAGAAATTCCACTTATTTTCAGGCAAAATTCCAGAAATTTCCCTTATTTGGGGCCAAAATTGCAGAAATTTCACTTATTTTGGGGCAAAATTGCAGAAATTTCACTTATTTCAGAAAAAAAAATGAGAAATTTTTTTTATTTTGGGGCAAAAAGGCAGAAATTTCTCTTATTTTGGTACAAAATGGCAGAAATTTTTCTTATTTTGGGGCAAAAAGGCAGAAATTTCCCATATTTTGGGTCAAAAATGCAGAAAGTCTTTATATTTTGAGGTAAAAAGGCTGAAATTCCCCTGATTTGGGGGCAAAAACACAGAAATTTCCCTTATTTTGAGGCAAAATTGCAGAAATATCATTTATTTCAAAAAAAAAAGCAGAAATTTTCTTATATTGGGGCAAAACGCTGAAATTTCTTTTATTTTGGTACAGAATTGCAGAAATTTTTCTTATTTTGGGTGCAAAAAGGCAGAAATTTCCTATATTTTGGGTCAAAAATGCAGAAAGTCACCTTATTTTGAGGTTAAAAGTCTCAAATTCCCCTTATTTCGTGGCAAAAAGGCAGAAATTTCTCTTATGTTGGGGCAAAATTGCAGAAATTTCATTTATTTCAGAAAAAAAAGTAGAAATTTTCTTATTTTGGGGCAAAAAGGCAGAAATTTTATTATTTTGGTACAAAATTGCAGAAATTTTTCTTATTTTGGGGCCAAAAGGCAGAAATTTCCCATATTTTGGGGAAAAAATGCAGAAATTACCCTTATTTTGAGGTAAAAAGGCTGAAATTCCCCTTATTTGGGGGCAAAAAGGCAGAAATTTCTTTTATATTGGGGCATAATTGCAGAAATTTCACTTACTTCAGGGTAATAAGTCAGAAATTTTCCTTATATTGGGGCAAAAAAGAGAGAAATTCCCTTTGTTTTGGGGGAAAAAGACAGAAATTCCACTTATTTAGAGGCAAAAAAGCAGAAATTCCCCTTATTTTGGAGTAAAATTGCAGAAATTTTCCTTTTTTATGGCAAAAAGTTATGCATTCTTCTTATTTTTGGACAAAAAGGCAGAAATTCCCCGTATTTTGGAGCAAAATTGCAGCAATTCCCCTAATTGTGGGGCAAAAAGGAAGAAATTTCCTATATGTTGGGGCAAAAAGACAAAAATTCTCCTTATTTTGGGGCAAAACTCAGAAATTTCACTTATTTTGAAGCAAAATTCTAGAAATTTTTTTTATTTTGAGGCAAAATTGCAGAATTTTCACTTATTTTGAGGCAAAATTGCAGAAATTTCACTTATTTCAGGGAAAAAAGCCAGAAATTTTCCTTATTTTTGGGCAAAAAAACAGAAATTCCTAATATTCTAGGGCAAAAATGCAGAAATTCCCCTTATTTTGAGGTAAAAAGGCTGAAATTCCCCTTAGTTGGGTCAAAAAGGCAGAAATTTCTCTTATTTTGGGGCAAAATTGCAGAAATTTCACTTATTTCAGGGTAATAAGACAGAAATTTTCCTTATTTTGGGGCAAAAAAGACAGAAATACCCTTTGTTTTGGGGGAAAAAGACAGAAATTCCACATATTTAGAGGCAAAAATGCAGAAATTTCCCTATTTGTAGGGCAAAAAGGCAGAAATTCCCTATATGTTGGGGCAAAAAGACAGAAATTCTCCTCATTTTGGGGCAAAACTCAGAAATTCCATGTATTTTGTGCAAAATTTTAGAAATTTCACTTATTTCAGGGTAATAAGTCAGAAATTTTCCTTATTTTGGGGCAAAAAACAGAAATTCCTTTTGTTTTGGGGGAAAAAGACAGAAATTCCACTTATTTAGAGGCAAAAAAGCAGAAATTCCCTTTATTTTAAAGCAAAAATGGAGAAATTTCCCATTTTTCTGGCAAAAAGGTAATCATTCTTCTTATATTCGGGCAAAAAAACAGAAATACCCCGTATTTTGGAGCAAAATTGCAGAAATTCCCCTAATTGTGGGGCAAAAAGGCAGAAATTCCCTATATGTTGGGGCGTAAAGACAGAAATTCTCCTTATTTTTGCGCAAAACTCAGAAATTCCACTTATTTTCAGGCAAAATTCCAGAAATTTCCCTTATTTGGGGGCAAAATTGCAGAAATTTCACTTATTTTGGGGCAAAATTGCAGAAATTTCACTTATTTCAGAAAAAAAGCAGAAATTTTCTTATATTGGGGCAAAAAGGCTGAAATTTATTTTATTTTGGTACAGAATTGCAGAAATTTTTCTTATTTCGGAGCAAAAAGGCAGAAATTTCCCATATTTTGGGTCAAAAATGCAGAAAGTCTTCATATTTTGAGGTAAAAAGGCTGAAATTCCCCTGATTTGGAGGCAAAAAGGCAGAAATTTCTCTTATTTTGAGGCAAAATTGCAGAAATTTCACTTATTTCAGAAAAAAAGCAGAAATTTTCTTATATTGGGGCAAAAAGGCTGAAATTTCTTTTATTTTGGTACAGAATTGCAGAAATTTTTCTTATTTTGGGGCAAAAAGGCAGAAATTTCCCATATTTTGGGTCAACAATGCAGAAAGTCCCATTATTTTGAGGTTAAAAGTCTGAAATTCCCCTTATTTCGTGGCAAAAGGCAGAAATTTCTCTTATGTTTGGGCAAAATTGCAGAAATTTCATTTATTTCAGAAAAAAAAGTAGAAATTTTCTTATTTTGGGGCAAAAAGGCAGAAATTTTTTTATTTTGGTACAAAATTGCAGAAATTTTTCTTATTTTGGGGCCAAAAGGCAGAAATTTCCCATATTTTGGGGAAAAAATGCAGAAATTACCCTTATTTTGAGGTAAAAAGGCTGAAATTCCCCTTATTTGGGGGCAAAAAGGCAGAAATTTCTTTTATATTGGGGCATAATTGCAGAAATTTCACTTACTTCAGGGTAATAAGTCAGAAATTTTCCTTATTTTGGGGCAAAAAAGACAGAAATTCCCTTTGTTTTGGGGGAAAAAGACAGAAATTCCACTTATTTAGAGGCAAAAAAGCAGAAATTCCCCTTATTTTGGAGCAAAATTGCAGAAATTTTCCTTTTTTATGGCAAAAAGGTATGCATTCTTCTTATTTTCGGGCACAAAGGCAGAAATTCCCCGTATTTTGAAGCAAAATTGCAGAAATTCCCCTAATTGTAGGGCAAAAAGGAAGAAATTTCTTATATGTTGGGGCAAAAAGACAAAAATCCTCCTTATTTTGGGGCAAAACTCAGAATTTCCACTTATTTAGAGCAAAGTTCCAGAAATTACCTTTATTTTGAGGCAAAATTGCAGAAATTTCACTTATTTTGGGGCAAAATTGCAGAAATTTCACTTATTTCAGGGAAAAAAACAGAAATTTTCATATTTTGTGGCAATAAGGCAGAAATTTCTTTTATTTTGGTACAAAATTGCAGAAATTTTCCTTTTTTATGGCAAAAAGGTATGCATTCTTCTTATTTTCGGGCAAAAAGGCAGAAATTCCCCGAATTTTGAAGCAAAATTGCAGAAATTCCCCTAATTGTAGGGCAAAAAGGAAGAAATTTCTTATATGTTGGGGCAAAAAGACAAAAATCCTCCTTATTTTGTGGCAAAACTCAGAAATTCCACTTATTTAGGGCAAAGTTCCAGAAATTACCTTTATTTTGAGGCAAAATTGCAGAAATTTCACTAATTTTGGGGCAAAATTGCAGAAATTTCACTTATTTCAGGGAAAAAAACAGAAATTTTCATATTTCGTGGCAATAAGGCAGAAATTTCTTTTATTTTGGTACAAAATTGCAGAAATTTTTCTTATTTTGGGCAAAAAGGCAGAAATTCCCCTTATTTTGAGGTAAAAAGGCTGAAATTCCCCTTATTTGGGGGAAAAAAGGCAGAAATTTCCCTTATTTTGGGGCAAAATTGCAGAAATTTCACTTATTTCAGGGTAATAAGTCAGAAATTTTCCTTATTTTTGGGCAAAAAATACAGAAATTCCCTTTTTTGGGGGAGAAAGACAGAAATTCCACTTATTTAGAGGCAAAAACCAGAAATTCCCCTTATTTTGGAGCAAAAATGAAGAAATTTCTTTTTTTTATGGCAGAAAGGTATGCATTCTTCTTATTTTCGGACAAAAAGGCAGAAATTCCCCGTATTTTGCAGCAAAATTGCAGAAATTTTTCTAATTGTCGGGAAAAAAGGCAGAAATTCCATATGTTGGGGCAAAAAGACAGAAATTCTTCTTATTTTAGGGAAAAATTCAGAAATTTAACTTATTTTGAGGCAAAATTGCAGAAATTTCATTTATTTCAGAAAAAAAGCAGAAATTTTCTTATTTTGGGACAAAAGGGCAGAAATTTCTTTTATTTTGGTACAAAATTGCAGAAATTTTTATTAATTTGGGGCAAAAAGGCAGAAATTTCCCATATTTTTGGGCAAAAATTCAGAAATTCTCCACATTTTGAGGTAAAAAGGCTAAAATTTCCCTTATTTGAGGTCAAAAAGGCAGAAATTTCTCTTAATTTGGGGCAAAATTTTAGAAATTTCCATTATTTTGGGGCAAAATTGCAGAAATTTCACTTATTTTGGGGCAAAATTGCAGAAATTTCACTTATTTCAGGGAAAAAAGGCAGAAATTTTCCTTATTTTTGGGCAAAAAACAGAAATTCCTAATATTCTATGGCAAAAATGCAGAAATTCCCCTTATTTTGAGGTAAAAAGGCTGAAATTCCCCTTATTTGGTGGCAAAAAAGGTAGAAATTTCCCTTATTTTGGGGCAAAATTGCAGAAATTTCACTTATTTCAGGTTAATAAGTCAGAAATTCTCCTTATTTTGGGGCAAAAAAGACAGAAATTCCATTTGTTTTGGGGGAAAAAGACAGAAATTCCACATATTTAGAGGCAAAAAAGCAGAAATTCCCCTATTTGTAGGGCAAAAAGGCAGAAATTTCCTATATGTTGGGGCAAAAAGACAGAAATTCTCCTCATTTGGGGGCAAAACTCAGAAATTCCATGTATTTTGTGCAAAATTTTAGAAATTTCACTTATTTCAGGGTAATAAGTCAGAAATTTTCCTTATTTTGGGGCAAAAAACAGAAATTCCCTTTGTTTTGGGGGAAAAAGACAGAAATTCCACTTATGTAGAGGCAAAAAAGCAGAAATTCCCTTTATTTTAAAGCAAAAATGGAGAAATTTCCCATTTTTGTGGCAAAAAGGTTATCATTCTTCTTATATTCGGGCAAAAAGGCAGAAATACCCTATATTTTGGAGCAAAATTGCAGAAATTCCCCTAATTGTGGAGCAAAAAGGCAGAAATTCCCTATATGTTGGGGCGTAATAACAGAAATTCTCCTTATTTTTGCGCAAAACTCAGAAATTCCACTTATTTTCAGGCAAAATTCCAGAAATTTCCCTTATTTGGGGGCAAAATTGCAGAAATTTCACTTATTTTGGGGCAAAATTGCAGAAATTTCACTTATTTCAGAAAAAAAGCAGAAATTTTCTTATATTGGGGCAAAAAGGCTGAAATTTATTTTATTTTGGTACAGAATTGCAGAAATTTTTCTTATTTCGGAGCAAAAAGGCAGAAATTTCCCATATTTTGGGTCAAAAATGCAGAAAGTCTTCATATTTTGAGGTAAAAAGGCTGAAATTCCCCTGATTTGGAGGCAAAAAGGCAGAAATTTCTCTTATTTTGAGGCAAAATTGCAGAAATTTCACTTATTTCAGAAAAAAAGCAGAAATTTTCTTATATTGGGGCAAAAAGGCTGAAATTTCTTTTATTTTGGTACAGAATTGCAGAAATTTTTCTTATTTTGGGGCAAAAAGGCAGAAATTTCCCATATTTTGGGTCAACAATGCAGAAAGTCCCATTATTTTGAGGTTAAAAGTCTGAAATTCCCCTTATTTCGTGGCAAAAGGCAGAAATTTCTCTTATGTTTGGGCAAAATTGCAGAAATTTCATTTATTTCAGAAAAAAAAGTAGAAATTTTCTTATTTTGGGGCAAAAAGGCAGAAATTTTTTTATTTTGGTACAAAATTGCAGAAATTTTTCTTATTTTGGGGCCAAAAGGCAGAAATTTCCCATATTTTGGGGAAAAAATGCAGAAATTACCCTTATTTTGAGGTAAAAAGGCTGAAATTCCCCTTATTTGGGGGCAAAAAGGCAGAAATTTCTTTTATATTGGGGCATAATTGCAGAAATTTCACTTACTTCAGGGTAATAAGTCAGAAATTTTCCTTATTTTGGGGCAAAAAAGACAGAAATTCCCTTTGTTTTGGGGGAAAAAGACAGAAATTCCACTTATTTAGAGGCAAAAAAGCAGAAATTCCCCTTATTTTGGAGCAAAATTGCAGAAATTTTCCTTTTTTATGGCAAAAAGGTATGCATTCTTCTTATTTTCGGGCACAAAGGCAGAAATTCCCCGTATTTTGAAGCAAAATTGCAGAAATTCCCCTAATTGTAGGGCAAAAAGGAAGAAATTTCTTATATGTTGGGGCAAAAAGACAAAAATCCTCCTTATTTTGGGGCAAAACTCAGAATTTCCACTTATTTAGAGCAAAGTTCCAGAAATTACCTTTATTTTGAGGCAAAATTGCAGAAATTTCACTTATTTTGGGGCAAAATTGCAGAAATTTTTCTTATTTTTGGCAAAAAGGCAGAAATTCCCCTTATTTTGAGGTAAAAAGGCTGAAATTCCCCTTATTTGGGGGAAAAAAGGCAGAAATTTCCCTTATTTTGGGGCAAAATTGCAGAAATTTCACTTATTTCAGGGTAATAAGTCAGAAATTTTCCTTATTTTTGGGCAAAAAATACAGAAATTCCCTTTTTTGGGGGAGAAAGACAGAAATTCCACTTATTTAGAGGCAAAAACCAGAAATTCCCCTTATTTTGGAGCAAAAATGAAGAAATTTCTTTTTTTTATGGCAAAAAGGTATGCATTCTTCTTATTTTCGGACAAAAAGGCAGAAATTCCCCTTATTTTGGAGCAAAATTGCAGAAATTCCCCTAATTGTGGGGAAAAAAGGCAGAAATTCCCTATATGTTGGGGCAAAAAGACAGAAAATCTTCTTATTTTAGGGAAAAATTCAGAAATTTAACTTATTTTGAGGCAAAATTGCAGAAATTCCATTTATTTCAGAAAAAAAGCAGAAATTTTTATATTTTGGGGCAAAAAGGCAGAAATTTCTTTTATTTTGGTACAAAATTGCAGAAATTTTTCTTAATTTGGGGCAAAAAGGCAGAAATTTCCCATATTTTTGGGCAAAAATTCAGAAATTCTCCATATTTTGAGGTAAAAAGGCTGAAATTTCCCTTATTTGAGGTCAAAAAGGCAGAAATTTCTCTTAATATGGGGCAAAATTTTAGAAATTTCCCTTATTTTGGGGCAAAATTGCAGAAATTACACTTATTTTGGGGCAAAATTGCAGAAATTTCACTTATTTCAGGGAAAAAAGGCAGAAATTTTCCTTATTTTTGGGCAAAAAACAGAAATTCCTAATATTCTATGGCAAAAATGCAGAAATTCCCCTTATTTTCAGGTAAAAAGGCTGAAATTCCCCTTATTTGGTGGCAAAAAGGCAGAAATTTCCCTTATTTTGGGGCAAAATTGCAGAAATTTCACTTATTTCAGGGTAATAAGTCAGAAATTTTCCTTATTTTGGGGCAAAAAAGACAGAAATTCCCTTTGTTTGGGGGGAAAAGGACAGAAATTCCACATATTTAGAGGCAAAAAAGCAGAAATTCCCCTATTTGTAGGGCAAAAAGGCAGAAATTCCCTATATGTTGGAGCAAAAACACAGAAATTCTCCTCATTTTGGGGCAAAACTCAGAAATTCCATGTATTTTGTGCAAAATTTTAGAAATTTCACTTATTTCAGGGAAAAAAAGCAGAAATTTTCTTATTTTGGGGCAAAAAGGCAAAAATTTCTTTTATTTTTTTACAAAATTGCAGAAATTTTTCTTATTTTTGGGGCAAAAAGGCAGAATTTCCCATATTTTGGGGCAAAATTCAGAAATTTTCCTTATTTTGAGGTAAAAATCCTGAAATTCCCCATATTTGGGGGCAAAAAGGCAGAAATTTCTCTTATTTTGGGGCAAAATTGCAGAAATTTCACTTATTTCAGGGTAATAAGACAGAAATATTCCTTATTTTGGGGCAAAAAATACAGAAATTCCCTTTTTTGGGGGAAAAAGATAGAAATTCTATTTATTTAGAGGCAAAAAAGCAGAAATTCCCCTTATTTTGGAGCGAAAAAGAGGAAATTTCTTTTTTTATGCCAAAAGGTGTGCATTCTTCTTATTTTCAAACAAAAAGGCAGGAATTCCCCATAATTTGGAGTAAAATTGCAGAAATTCTCTTAATTGTGGGGCAAAAAGGCAAAAATTCCCTATATGTTGGGGCAAAAAGACAGAAATTCTCCTTATTTGGACAAGACTCAGAAATTCCACTTATTTTGGAGCAAAATTTCAGAAATTTCACTTATTTTGGGGCAAAATTGTAGAAATTTTACTTATTTTGGGGCGAAATTTCACTTATTTCAGGGAAAAAAAGCAGAAATTTTCTTATTTTGTGGCAAAAAGGCAGAAATTTTTTTTATTTTGGTACAAAATTGCAGAAATTTTTCTTATTTTGGGCAAAAAGGCAGAAATTTTCCATATTTAGGGGCAAAAATGCAAAAATTCCCCTTATTTTGAGGTAAAAAGTCTTAAATTACCGTTATTTAGGGGCAAATAGGCAGAAATTTCTCTTATGTTGGGGCAAAACTGCAGAAATTTCACTTACTTCAGGGTAATAAGTCAGAAATTTTCTTTATTTTGTTGCAAAAAGACAGAAATTCCCTTTGTTTTGGGGGAAAAAACAGAAATTCCACTTATTTAGAGGCAAAAAACAGAAATTTCCCTTATTTTGGAGCAAAACATGAAGAAATTTCTCTTTTTTATGGCAAAAAGGTATGCATTCTTCTTATTTTCGGGCAAAAAGGCAGAAATTCCCCGTATTTTGGACCAAAATTGCAGAAATTCCCCTAATTGTGGGGCAAAAAGGCAGAAATTTCCCATATGTTGGGGCAAAAAGACAGAAATTCTCCTTATTGTGGGTCAAAACTCAGAAATTCCACTTAATTTGGGGCAAAATTCCAGAAATTTCACTTATTTTGGGGCAAAATTGTAGAAATTTTACTTATTTTGAGGCAAAATTTCAGAAATTTCACTTATTTCAGGGAAAAAAAGCAGAAATTTTCTTATTTTGTGGCAAAAAAGCAGTAATTTTTTTTATTTTGGTAAAAAATTGCAGAATTTTTTTTTATTTTGGGCAAAAAGGCAGAAATTTTCCATATTTTGTGGCAAAAATGCAGAAATTCCCCTTATTTTGAGGTAAAAAGGCTGAAATTCCCCTTATTTGGGGGCAAAAAGGCAGAAATTTCCCTTATTTTGGGGCAAAATTGCAGAAATTTCACTTATTTCAGTGTAATAAGTCAGAAATTTTTTTTATTTTTGGTCAAAAAAGACAGAAATTCTCTTTTTTTGGGGGAAAAAGACAGAAATTTCAATTATTTAGAGGCAAAAATGCAGTAATTCCCCTTATTTTGGAGCAAAAATGAAGAAATTTCTTTTTTTTATGGAAAAAAGATATGCATTCTTCTTATTTTTGGACAAAAAAGCAGAAATTCCCCGTATTTTGGAGCAAAATTTCAAAAATTCCCCTAAATTAGGGGCAAAAAGGCAGAAATTCCCTATATGTTGGGGCAAAAAGACAGAAATTCTTTTTATTTAGGGGCAAAACTCAGAAATTTCACTTATTTTGGGGCAAAATTGCAGAAATTTCACTTATTTCAGAAAAAAAGCAGAAATTTTCTTATTTTGGTGGAAAAAGGCTGATTTTTCTTATATTTTGGTACAAAATTGCTGAAATTTTTCTTATTTTGTGGCAAAAAGTCAGAAATTTCCCATATTTTGGGGCAAAAATGCATAAATTTCATTTATTTCAGGGAAAAATGCAGAAATTTTCCTTATTTTGGGGCAAAAAGGCAGAAATTCCAAATATTTTGTGGAAAAATGCAGAAATTCCCATTATTTTGAGGTAAAAAGGCTGAAATTCCCCTTATTTGGGGGCAAGAAGGCAGAAATTTCCCTTATTTTGGGTCAAAATTGCAGAAATTTCACTTATTTCAGGGTAATAAGTCAGAAATTTTTTTTATTTTGGGGCAAAAAAGACAGAAATTCCCTTTGTTTGGGGGAAAAAAGACAGAAATTCAACTTATTTAGAGGCAAAAAAGCAGAAATTCCTCTTATTTTGGAGCAAAAATGAAGAAATTTCCCTTTTTTATGGCAAAAAGGTATGCATTCTTCTTATTTTTGTGCAAAAAGGCAGAAATTCCCCGTATTTTAGAGCAAAATTGCAGAAATTCCTCTAATTGTGGGGCAAAAATGCAGAAATTCCCTATATGTTGGGGCAAAAAGACAGAAATTCTTCTTATTGTGGGTCAAAACTCAGAAATTCCACTTAATTTGGGGCAAAATTCCAGAAATTTCACTTATTTTGGGGCAAAATTGTAGAAATTTCACTTATTTTGTGGCAAATTTTCAGAAATTTCACTTATTTCAGAAAAAAAAGCAGAAATTTTTTTATTTGGAAGCAAAAAGGCGGAAATGTCTTTTATTTTGGTACAAAATTGCAGAAATTTCCCTTATTTGGGGCAAAATTGCAGAAATTTCACTTATTTTGGGGCAAAATTGCAAAAATTTCATTTATTTCATAGAAATAGACAGAAATTTTCCTTATTTTTGGGCAAAAAGGCAGAAATTCCTATTATTTTGTGGCAAAAATGCAGAAATTCCCCTTATTCTGAGGTAAAAAGGTTGAAATTCCCCTTATTTGGGGGCAAAACGGCAGAAATTTCCCTTATTTTGGGTCAAAATTGCAGAAATTTCACTTATTTCAGGGTAATAAGTCAGAAATTTCCCTTATTTTGGGGCAAAAAGGACAGAAATTCCCTTTGTTTTGGGAGACAAAGACAGAAATTCAACATATTTAGAGGTATAAAAGCAGAAATTCCCCTTATTTTGGAGCAAAAATGAAGAAATTTTCCTTTTTTATGGCAAAAACGTATGCATTCTTCTTATTTTTGAGCAAAAAGGCAGAAATTCCCCGTATTTTGGAGCAAAATTGCAGAAATTCCCCTAATTGTGGGGCAAAAAGGCAGAAATTTCTTATATGTTGGGGCAAAAAGACAGAAATCCTCATTATTTTGTGGCAAAACTCAGAATTTCCACTTATTTTGGGGCAAAATTCCAGAAATTTCCCTTATTTTGGGGCAAAATTGCAAAATTTCACTTATTTTGGGGCAAAATTGCAGAAATTTCACTTATATCAGGGAAAAAAAGCAAAAATTTTCTTATTTTGTTGAAAAAAGGCAGAATTTTTTTTTATTTTGGTACAAAATTGCAGAAATTTTTCTTATTTTGGGCAAAAAGGCAGAAATTTTCCATATTTTGGGGCAAAAATGCGAAAATTCCCCTTATTTTGAGGTAAAAAGGCTGAAATTACCCTGATTTGGGGCAAATAGGCAGAAATGTCTCTTCTGTTGGGGCAAAATTGCAGAAATTACACTTATTTCAGGGTAATAAGTCAGAAATTTTCTTTATTTAGGGGCAAAAAGACAGAAATTCCCTTTGTTTTGGGGGAAAAGACAGAAATTCCACTTATTTAGAGGCAAAAAAGCAGAATTTTCCCTTATTTTGGAGCAAAATTGCAGAAATTTTTCTTTTTTATGTAAAAAAGGTATGCATTCTTCTTATTTTCGGGCAAAAAGGCAGAAATTCCCCGTATTTTGGACCAAAATTGCAAAATTTCCCCTAATTGTGGGGCAAAAAGGCAGAAATTTCCTATATGTTGGGGCAAAAAGACAGAAATTCTCCTTATTGTGGGTCAAAACTCAGAAATTCCACTTAATTTGGGGCAAAATTCAAGAAATTTCACTTATTTTGGGGCAAAATTGTAGAAATTTTACTTATTTTGGGGCAAAATTTCAGAAATTTCACTTATTTCAGGGAAAAAAAGCAGAAATTTTCTTATTTTGTGGAAAAAAGGCAGAAATTATCCATATTATGCGGCAAAAATGCAAAAATTCCCCTTATTTTGAGGTAAAAAGGCTGAAATTTCCCTTATTTGGGGGCAAAAAGGCAGAAATTTCCCTTATTTTGGAGCAAAATTGCAGAAATTTCACTTATTTCAGTGTAATAAGTCAGAAATTTTCCTTATTTTGGAGCAAAAAAGACAGAAATTCCCTTTTTTGGGGGGAAAAAAGACATAAATTTCACTTATTTAGAGGCAAAAATGCAGAAATTCCTCTTGTTTTGGAGCAAAAATGAAGAAATTTCCCTTTTTTATGGAAAAAGGGTATGCATTATTCTTATTTTCGGACAAAAAGGCAGAAATTCCCCGTATTTTGGAGCAAAATTGCAGAAATTCCCCTAAATGAGGGGTAAAAAGGCAGAAATTCCCTATATGTTGGGGCAAAAAGACAGAAATTCTTCTTATTTAGGGGCAAAACTCAGAAATTTCACTTATTTTGGGGAAAATTGCAGAAATTTCACTTATTTCAGAAAAAAAGCAAAAATTTTTTATTTTGGGGCAAAAGTCTGATTTTTCTTATATTTTGGTACAAAATTGCTGAAATTTTTCTTATTTTGGGGCAAAATTGCAGAAATTTCCCATATTTTGGGGCAAAAATGGAGAACTTTCATTTATTTCAGGGAAAAATGCAGAAATTTTCTTTATTTTGGGGCAAAAAGGCAGAAATTCCTAATATTTTGTGGCAAAAATGCAGAAATTCCCCTTATTTTCAGGTAAAAAGGCTGAAATTCCCCTTATTTGGGGACAAAAAGACAAAAATTTCCCTTATTTTGGGTCAAAATTGCAGAAATTTCACTTATTTCAGGGTAATAAGTCAGAATTTTTTTTATTTTGGGGCAAAAAAGACAGAAATTCCCTTTGTATTGGGGAAAAAAGACAGAAATTCAACTTATTTAGAGGCAAAAAAGCAGAAATTCCCCTTATTTTGGAGCAAAAATGAAGAAATTTACCTTTTTTATGGCAAAAAGTTATGCATTCTTCTTATTTTCGGGCAAAAAGGCAGAAATTTCCTGTATTTTGGAGCAAAATTGCAGAAATTCCCCTAATTGTGGGGCAAAAAGGCAGAAATTCTCTATATGTTGGGGCAAAAAGACAGAAATTTTTCTTATTGTGGGTCAAAACTCAGAAATTCCACTTAATTTGGGGCAAAATTCCAGAAATTTCACTTATTTTGGGGCAAAATTGTAGAAATTTCACTTATTTTGTGGCAAAATTTCAGAAATTTCACTTATTTCAGAAAAAAAAGCAGAAATTTTCTTATTTTGAAGCAAAAAGAGGGAAATATCTTTTATTTTGGTACAAAATTGCAGAAATTTCTTTTATTTGGGGCAAAATTGCAGAAATTTTAGTTATTTTGGGGCAAAATTGCAAAAGTTTCATTTATATCAGGGAAAAAGGCAGAAATTTTCTTTATTATGGGGCAAAAAGGCAGAAATTCCTAATATTTTGTGGCAAAAAAGCAGAAATTCCCCTTATTTTGAGGTAAAAAGGCTGAAATTCCCCCTATTTGGGGGCAAAAAGGCAGAAATTTCACTTACTTCAGGGTAATAATTCAGAAATTTTCCTTATTTTGAAACAAAAAAGACAGAAATTCCCTTTGTTTTGGGGGAAAAAGACAGAAATTCCACTTATTTAGAGGCAAAAAAGCAGAAATCCCCCTTATTTTGGAGCAAAAATGAAGAAATTTCCCTTTTTTATGGAAAAAACGTATGCATTCTTATTACTTTCGGGCAAAAAGGCAGAAATTCCCCGTATTTTGGAGCAAAATTGCAGAAATTCCCCTAATTGTGGGGCACAAAGGCAGAAATTCCCTATATGTTGAGGCAAAAAGACAGAAATTCTCCTTATTTTGGGTCAAAACTCAGAAATTCCACTTATTTTGGGGCTAAATTCAAGAAATTTAACTTATTTTAAGTCAAAAAAGTAGAAATTTAACTTATTTTGAGGCAAAATTTCAGAAATTTCACTTATTTCAGAAAAAAAAGCAGAAATTTTCTTATTTGGAAGCAAAAAGGCAGAAATTTCTTTTATTTTGGTACAAAATTGCAGAAATTTTCCTTATTTTGGGGCAAAATTGCAGAAATTTCACTTATTTTGGGGCAAAATTGCAGAAATTTCACTTATTTAAGGGAAAAAAAGCAGAAATTTTCCTTATTTTGGGGCAAAAAGGCAGAAATTCCTAATATTTTGTGGCAAAAATGCAGAATTTCCCCTTATTTTGAGGTAAAAAGGCTGAAATTCCCTTTATTTGTGGGCAAAAACGAAGAAATTTCCCTTATTTTGGGTCAAAATTGCAGAAATTTCACTTATTTCAGGGTAATAAGTCACAAAATTCCCTTATTTTGGGGCAAAAAGGACAGAAATTCCCTTTGTTTTGGGGGACAAAGACAGAAATTCCACATATTTAGAGGCATAAAAGCAGAAATTCCCCTTATTTTGGAGCAAAAATGAAGAAATTTTCCTTTTTTATGTCAAAAAGGTATGCATTCTTTTTATTTTTGAGCAAAAGGCAGAAATTCCCCGTATTTTGGAGCAAAATTGAAGAAATTCCCCTAATTGTGGGGCAAAAAGGCAGAAATTTCCTATATGTTGGGGCAAAAAGACAGAAATCCTCCTTATTTTGTGGCAAAACTCAGAATTTCCACTTATTTTGGGGCAAAATTCCAGAAATTTCCCTTATTTTGGGGCAAAATTGCAGAAATTTCACTTATTTTGTGGCAAAATTGCAGAAATTTCACTTATTTCAGGGAAAAAAAGCAGAAATTTTCTTATTTTGTAGCAAAAAGGCAGAAATTTTTTTTTTATTTTGGTACAAAATTGCAGAAATTTTTCTTATTTTGGGCAAAAAGGCAGAAATTTCCCATATTTTGGGGCAAAAATGCAGAACTTTCATTTATTTCAGGGAAAAATGCAGAAATTTTCTTTATTTTGGGGCAAAAAGGCAGAAATTCCTAACATTTTGTGGCAAAAATGCAGAAATTTCCCTTATTTTGAGGTAAAAAGGCTGAAATTCCCCTTATTTGGGGACAAAAAGACAGAAATTTCCCTTATTTTGGGTCAAATTGCAGAAATTTCACTTATTTCAGGGTAATAAGTCAGAATTTTTTTTATTTTGGGGCAAAAAAGACAGAAATTCCCTTTGTTTTGGGGAAAAAAGACAGAAATTCAACTTATTTAGAGGCAAAAAAGCAGAAATCCCCCTTATTTTGGAGCAAAAATGAAGAAATTTCCCTTTTTTATGGCAAAAAGTATGCATTCTTTTTATTTTCGGGCAAAAAGGCAGAAATTCCCTGTATTTTGGAGCAAAATTTCAGAAATTCCCCTAATTGTGGGGCAAAAAGGCAGAAATTCTCTATATGTTGGGGCAAAAAGACAGAAATTTTTCTTATTGTGGGTCAAAACTCAGAAATTCCACTTAATTTGGGGCAAAATTCCAGAAATTTCACTTATTTTGGGGCAAAATTGTAGAAATTTCACTTATTTTGTGGCAAAATTTCAGAAATTTCACTTATTTCAGAATAAAAAGCAGAAATTTTTTTATTTGGAAGCAAAAAGGCGGAAATATCTTTTATTTTGGTACAAAATTGCAGAAATTTCTTTTATTTTGGGGCAAAATTGCAGAAATTTCAGTTATTTTGGGGCAAAATTGCAAAAATTTCATTTATATCAGGGAAAAAGGCAGAAATTTTCTTTATTATGGTGCAAAAAGGCAGAAATTCCTAATATTTTGTGGCAAAAATGCAGAAATTCCCCTTATTTTGAGGTAAAAAGGTTGAAATTCCCCTTATTTGGGGGCAAAAAGGCAGAAATTTCACTTACTTCATAGTAATAATTCAGAAATTTTCCTTATTTTGAAACAAAAAAGACAGAAATTCCCATTGTTTTGGGGGAAAAAGACAGAAATTCCACTTATTTAGAGTCAAAAAGGCAGA
Source organism: Micromys minutus (assembly GCF_963924665.1). NCBI lineage: Eukaryota > Metazoa > Chordata > Mammalia > Rodentia > Muridae > Micromys > Micromys minutus. Next base: position 1,232,158 of record NW_027667905.1, on the reverse strand, counting down.
AATTCCCTTATTTTGGAGCAAAAATGAAGAAATTTCCCTTTTTTATGGCAAAAAGGTATGCATTCTTATTATTTTCGGGCAAAAAGGCAGAAATTCCCCGTATTTTGAAGCAAAATTGCAGAAATTCCCCTAATTGTGGGGCAAAAAGTCAGAAATTACCTATATGTTGAGGCAAAAAGACAGAAATTCTCCATATTTTGTGGCAAAACTCAGAATTTCCACTTATTTTTGGGCTAAATTCAAGAAATTTCACTTATTTTAAGTCAAAATTGTAGAAATTTCACTTATTTTGAGGCAAAATTTCAGAAATTTCACTTATTTCAGAAAAAAAAAGCAGAAATTTTCTTATTTGGAAGCAAAAAGGCAGAAATTTCTTTTATTTTGGTACAAAATTGCAGAAATTTTCCTTATTTTGGGGCAAAATTGCAGAAATTTCACTTATTTTGGGGCAAAATTGCAGAAATTTCACTTATTTCAGGGAAAAAAGGCAGAAATTTTCCTTATTTTGGGGCAAAAAGGCAGAAATTCCTAATATTTTGTGGCAAAATGCAGAAATTCCCCTTATTTTGAGGTAAAAAGGCTGAAATTCCCTTTATTTGGGGGCAAAAAGGCAGAAATTTCCCTTATTTTGGGACAAAATTGCAGAAATTTCACTTATTTCAGGGTAATAAGTCACAAATTTCCCTTATTTTGGGGCAAAAAGACAGAAATTCCCTTTGTTTTGGGGGACAAAGACAGAAATTCCACATATTTAGAGGCATAAAAGCAGAAATTCCCCTTATTTTGGAGCAAAAATGAAGAAATTTTCCATTTTTATGGCAAAAAGGTATGCATTCTACTTATTTTTGAGCAAAAAGGCAGAAATTCCCCGTATTTTGGAGCAAAATTGCAGAAATTCCCCTAATTGTGGGGCAAAAAGGCAAAAATTTCCTATATGTTGGGGCAAAAAGACAGAAATCCTCCTTATTTTGTGGCAAAACTCAGAATTTCCACTTATTTTTGGGCAAAATTCCAGAAATTTCCCTTATTTTGGGGCAAAATTGCAGAAATTTCACTTATTTTGGGGCATAATTGCAGAAATTTCACTTATTTCATGGAAAAAATGCAGAAATTTTCTTATTTTGTGGCAAAAAGGCAGAAAATTTTTTTATTTTGGTACAAAATTGCAGAAATTTTTCTTATTTTGGGCAAAAAGGCAGAAATTTTCCATATTTTGGGACAAAAATGCAAAAAATCCCCTTATTTTGAGGTAAAAAGGCTGAAATTTTCCTTATTTGGGGGCAAAAAGGCAGAAATTCCCCGTATTTTGGAGCAAAATTGCAGAAATTAACCTAAATGAGGGGAAAAAAGGCAGAAATTCCCTATATGTTGGGGCAAAAAGACAGAAATTCTTCTTATTTAGGGGCAAAACTCAGAAATTTCACTTATTTTGGGGCAAAATTGCAGAAATTTCACTTATTTCAGAAAAAAAGCAGAAATTTTTTATTTTGGGGCAAAAAGTCTGATTTTTCTTATATTTTGGTACAAAATTGCTGAAATTTTTTTATTTTGGGGCAAAATTGCAGAAATTTCCCATATTTTGGGGCAAAAATGCAGAACTTTCATTTATTTCAGGGAAAAATGCAGAAATTTTCCTTATTTTGGGGCAAAAAGGCAGAAATTCCTAATATTTTGTGGCAAAAATGCAGAAATTCCCCATATTTTGAGGTAAAATGGCTGAAATTCCCCTTATTTGGGGACAAAAATGCAGAAATTTCCCTTATTTTGTGTCAAAATTGCAGAAATTTCACTTATTTCAGGGTAATAAGTCAGAATTTTTTTTTATTTTGGGGCAAAAAAGACAGAAATTCCCTTTGTTTTGGGGAAAAAAGACAGAAATTCAACTTATTTAGAGGCAAAAAAGCAGAAATTCCCCTTATTTTGGAGCAAAAATGAAGAAATTTACCTTTTTTATGGCAAAAAGGTATGCATTCTTTTTATTTTCGGGCAAAAAGGCAGAAATTCCCTGTATTTTGGAGCAAAATTGCAGAAATTCCCCTAATTGTGGGGCAAAAAGGCAGAAATTCTCTATATGTTGGGGCAAAAAGACAGAAATTTTTCTTATTGTGGGTCAAAACTCAGAAATTCCACTTAATTTGGGGCAAAATTCCAGAAATTTCACTTATTTTGGGGCAAAATTGTAGAAATTTCACTTATTTTGTGGCAAAATTTCAGAAATTTCACTTATTTCAGAAAAAAAAGCAGAAATTTTTTTTATTTGGAAGCAAAAAGGCGGAAATATCTTTTATTTTGGTACAAAATTGCAGAAATTTCTTTTATTTTGGGGCAAAATTGCAGAAATTTCAGTTATTTTGGGGCAAAATTGCAAAAATTTCATTTATATCAGGGAAAAAGGCAGAAATTTTCATTATTATGGGGCAAAAAGGCAGAAATTCCTAATATTTTGTGGCAAAAATGCAGAAATTCCTCTTATTTTGAGGTAAAAAGGTTGAAATTCCCCTTATTTGGGGGCAAAAAGGCAGAAATTTCACTTACTTCAGGGTAATAATTCAGAAATTTTCCTTATTTTGAAACAAAAAAGACAGAAATTCCCTTTGTTTTGGGGGAAAAAGACAGAAATTCCACTTATTTAGAGTCAAAAAGGCAGAAATTCCCCTTATTTTGGAGCAAAAACAAAGAAATTTCCCTTTTTTATGGCAAAAAGGTATGCATTCTTATTATTTTCGGGCAAAAAGGCAGAAATTCCCCGTATTTTGGAGCAAAATTGCAGAAATTCCCCTCATTGTGGGGAAAAAGGCAGAAATTCCCTATATGTTGAGGCAAAAAGACAGAAATTCTCCTTATTTTGGGTCAAAACTCAGAAATTCCACTTATTTTGGGGCTAAATTCAAGAAATTTCACTTATTTTAAGTCAAAATTGTAGAAATTTCACTTATTTTGAGGCAAAATTTCAGAAATTTGACTTATTTCAGAAAAAAAAAGCAGAAATTTTCTTATTTGGAAGCAAAAAGGCAGAAATTTCTTTTATTTTGGTACAAAATTGCAGAAATTTTCCTTATTTTGGGGCAAAATTGCAGAAATTTCACTTATTTTGGGGCAAAATTGCAGAAATTTCACTTATTTCAGGGAAAAAAGGCAGAAATTTTCCTTATTTTGGGGCAAAAAGGCAGAAATTCCTAATATTTTGTGGCAAAATGCAGAAATTCCCCTTATTTTAGGTAAAAAGGCTGAAATTCCCTTTATTTGGGGGCAAAAAGGCAGAAATTTCCCTTATTTTGGGTCAAATTGCAGAAATTTCACTTATTTCAGGGTAATAAGTCACAAATTTCCCTTATTTTGGGGCAAAAAGGACAGAAATTCCCATTATTTTGGGGGCAAAGACAGAAATTCAACATATTTAGAGGCATAAAAGCAGAAATTCCCCTTATTTTGGAGCAAAAATGAAGAAATTTTCCATTTTTATGGCAAAAAGGTATGCATTCTTCTTATTTTTGAGCAAAAAGGCAGAAATTCCCCGTATTTTGGAGCAAAATTGCAGAAATTCCCCTAATTGTGGGGCAAAAAGGCAGAAATTTCCTATATGTTGGGGCAAAAAGACAGAAATCCTCCTTATTTTGTGGCAAAATTCAGATTTTCCACTTATTTTTGGGCAAAGTTCCAGAAATTTCCCTTATTTTGGGGCAAAATTGCAGAAATTTCACTTATTTTGGGGCAAAATTGCAGAAATTTCACTTATTTCATGGAAAAAAAGCAGAAATTTTCTTATTTTGTGGAAAAAGGCAGAAATTTTGTTTATTTTGGTACAAAATTGCAGAAATTTTTCTTATTTTGGGCAAAAAGGCAGAAATTTTCCATTTTTGGGGCCAAAATGCAAAAATTCCCCTTATTTAGAGGTAAAAAGGCTGAAATTACCCTTATTTGGGGGCGAATAGGCAGAAATTTCTCTTATGTTGGGGCAAAATTGCAGAAATTTCACTTATTTCAGGGTAATAAGTCAGAAATTTTTTTTATTTAGGGGCAAAAAGACAGAAATTCCCTTTGTTTTGGGGGAAAAGACAGAAATTCCACTTATTTAGAGGCAAAAAAGCAGAAATTTCTCTTAATTTGGAGCAAAATTGCAGAAATTTTTCTTTTTATGTAAAAAAGGTATGCATTCTTCTTATTTTCGGGCAAAAATGCAGAAATTCCCCGTATTTTGGACCAAAATTGCAGAAATTCCCCTAATTGTGGGGCAAAAAGGCAGAAATTTCGTATATGTTGGGGCAAAAAGACAGAAATTCTCCTTATTGTGGGTCAAAACTCAGAAATTCCACTTAATTTGGGGCAAAATTCAAGAAATTTCACTTATTTTGGGGCAAAATTGTAGAAATTTTACTTATTTTGAGGCAAAATTTCAGAAATTTCACTTATTTCAGGGAAAAAAAGCAGAAATTTTCTTATTTTGTGGCAAAAAGGCAGAAATTTTCCATATTATGCGGCAAAAATGCAAAAATTCCCCATATTTTGAGGTAAAAAGGCTGAAATTTCCCTTATTTGGGGGCAAAAAGGCAGAAATTCCCCGTATTTTGGAGCAAAATTGCAGAAATTCCCATAAATGAGGGGCAAAAAGGCAGAAATTCCCTATATGTTGGGGCAAAAAGACAGAAATTCTTCTTATTTAGGGGCAAAACTCAGAAATTTCACTTATTTTGGGGCAAAATTGCAGAAACTTCACTTATTTCAGAAAAAAAGCAGAAATTTTTTATTTTGGGGCAAAAAGTTTGATTTTTCTTATATTTTGGTACAAAATTGCTGAAATTTTTCTTATTTTGGGGCAAAATTGCAGAAATTTCCCATATTTTGGGGCAAAAATGCAGAACTTTCATTTATTTCAGGGAAAAATGCAGAAATTTTCCTTATTTTGGGGCAAAAAGGCAGAAATTCCTAATATTTTGTGGCAAAAATGCAGAAATTCCCCATATTTTGAGGTAAAAAGGCTGAAATTCCCCTTATTTGGGGACAAAAAGGCAGAAATTTCCCTTATTTTGTGTCAAAATTGCAGAAATTTCACTTATTTCAGGGTAATAAGTCAGAATTTTTTTTATTTTGGGGCAAAAAAGACAGAAATTCCCTTTGTTTTTTAGAAAAAAGACAGAAATTCAACTTATTTAGAGGCAAAAAAGCAGAAATTCCCCTTATTTTGGAGCAAAAATGAAGAAATTTCCCTTTTTTATGGCAAAAAGGTATGCATTCTTTTTATTTTCGGGCAAAAAGGCAGAAATTCCCTGTATTTTGGAGCAAAATTGCAGAAATTCCCCTAATTGTGGGGCAAAAAGGCAGAAATTCTCTATATGTTGGGGCAAAAAGACAGAAATTTTTCTTATTGTGGGTCAAAACTCAGAAATTCCACTTAATTTGGGGCAAAATTCCAGAAATTTCACTTATTTTGGGGCAAAATTGTAGAAATTTCACTTATTTTGTGGCAAAATTTCAGAAATTTCACTTATTTGAGAAAAAAAAGCAGAAATTTTTTTTATTTGGAAGCAAAAAGGCGGAAATATCTTTCATTTTGGTACAAAATTGCAGAAATTTCTTTTATTTTGGGGCAAAATTGCAGAAATTTCAGTTATTTTGGGGCAAAATTGCAAAAATTTCATTTATATCAGGGAAAAAGGCAGAAATTTTTTTTATTATGGGGCAAAAAGGCAGAAATTCCTAATATTTTGTGGCAAAAATGCAGAAATTCCCCTTATTTTGAGGTAAAAAGGTTGAAATTCCCCATATTTGGGGGCAAAAAGGCAGAAATTTCACTTACTTCAGGGTAATAATTCAGAAATTTTCCTTATTTTGAAACAAAAAAGACAGAAATTCCCTTTGTTTTGGGGGAAAAAGACAGAAATTCCACTTATTTAGAGTCAAAAAGGCGAAATTCCCCTTATTTTGGAGCAAAAATGAAGAAATTTCCCTTTTTTATGGCAAAAAGGTATGCATTCTTATTATTTTCAGGCAAAAAGGCAGAAATTCCCCGTATTTTGGAGCAAAATTGCAGAAATTCCCCTAATTGTGGGGCAAAAAGGCAGAAATTCCCTATATGTTGAGGCAAAAAGACAGAAATTCTAGTTATTTTGGGTCAAAACTCAGAAATTCCACTTATTTTGGGGCTAAATTCAAGAAATTTCACTTATTTTTAGTCAAAATTGTAGAAATTTCACTTATTTTGAGGCAAAATTTCAGAAATTTCACTTATTTCAGAAAAAAAAGCAGAAATTTTCTTATTTGGAAGCAAAAAGGCAGAAATTTCTTTTATTTTGGTACAAAATTGCAGAAATTTTCCTTATTTTGGGGCAAAATTGCAGAAATTTCACTTATTTTGGGGCAAAATTGCAGAAATTTCACTTATTTCAGGAAAAAAAGTCAGAAATTTTCCTTATTTTGGGGCAAAAAGGCAGAAATTCCTAATATTTTGTGGCAAAATGCAGAAATTCCCCTTATTTTGAGGTAAAAAGGCTGAAATTCCCTTTATTTGGGGGCAAAAAGGCAGAAATTTCCCTTATTTTGGGTCAAAATTGCAGAAATTTCACTTATTTCAGGGTAATAAGTCACAAATTTCCCTTATTTTGGTGCAAAAAGGACACAAATTCCCTTTGTTTTGGGGGACAAAGACAGAAATTCCACATATTTAGAGGCATAAAAGCAGAAATTCCCCTTATTTTGGAGCAAAAATGAAGAAATTTTCCTTTTTTATGGCAAAAAGGTATGCATTCTACTTATTTTTGAGCAAAAAGGCAGAAATTCCCTGTATTTTCGAGCAAAATTGCAGAAATTACCCTAATTGTGGGGCAAAAAGGCAGAAATTCCCTATATGTTGGGGCAAAAAGACAGAAATCCTCCTTATTTTGTGGCAAAACTCAGAATTTCCACTTATTTTTGGGCAAAATTCCAGAAAATTCCCTTATTTTGGGGCAAAATTGCAGAAATTTCACTTATTTTGGGGCAAAATTGCAGAAATTTCACTTATTTCATGGAAAAAAAGCAGAAATTTTCTTATTTTGTGGCAAAAAGGCAGAAATTTTGTTTATTTTGGTACAAAATTGCCGAAATTTTTCTTATTTTGGGCAAAAAGTAAGAAATTTTCCATATTTTGGGGCAAAAATGCAAAAATTCCCCTTATTTTTAGGTAAAAAGGCTGAAATTACCCTTATTTGGGGGAGAATAGGCAGAAATTTCTCTTATGTTGGGGCAAAATTGCAGAAATTTCACTTATTTCAGGGTAATAATTCAGAAATTTTTTTTATTTAGGGGCAAAAAGACAGAAATTCCCTTTGTTTTGGGGGAAAAGACAGAAATTCCACTTATTTAGAGGCAAAAAAGCAGAAATTTCTCTTAATTTGGAGCAAAATTGCAGAAATTTTTCTTTTTTATGTAAAAAAGGTATGCATTCTTCTTATTTTTGGGCAAAAAGTCAGAAATTCCCCGTATTTTTTACCAAAATTGCAGAAATTCCCCTAATTGTGGGGCAAAAAGCCAGAAATTTCGTATATGTTGGGGCAAAAAGACAGAAATTCTCCTTATTGTGGGTCAAAACTCAGAAATTCCACTTAATTTGGGGCAAAATTGAAGAAATTTCACTTATTTTGGGGCAAAATTGTAGAAATTTTACTTATTTTGGGGCAAAATTTCAGAAATTTCACTTATTTCAGTGAAAAAAAGCAGAAATTTTCTAATTTTGTGGCAAAAAGGCAGAAATTTTCCATATTATGCGGCAAAAATGCAAAAATTCCCCTTATTTTGAGGTAAAAAGGCTGAAATTTCCCTTATTTGGGGGCAATAAGGCAGAAATTCCCCGTATTTTGGAGCAAAATTGCAGAAATTCCCCTAAATGAGGGGCAAAAAGGCAGAAATTCCCTATATGTTGGGGCAAAAATACAGAAATTCTTCTTATTTAGGGGCAAAACTCAGAAATTTCACTTATTTTGGGGCAAAGTTGCAGAAATTTCACTTATTTCAGAAAAAAAGCAGAAATTTTTTATTTTGGGGCAAAAAGTTTGATTTTTCTTATATTTTGGTACAAAATTGCTGAAATTTTTCTTATTTTGGGGCAAAATTGCAGAAATTTCCCATATTTTGGGGCAAAAATGCAGAGCTTTCATTTATTTCAGGGAAAAATGCAGAAATTTTCCTTATTTTGGGGCAAAAAGGCAGAAATTCCTAATATTTTGTGGCAAAAATGCAGAAATTCCCCATATTTTGAGGTAAAAAGGCTGAAATTCCCCTTATTTGGGGACAAAAAGGCAGAAATTTCCCTTATTTTGTGTCAAAATTGCAGAACTTTCACTTATTTCCTGGTAATAAGTCAGAATTTTTTTTATTTTGGGGCAAAAAAAACAGAAATTCCCTTTGTTTTGGGGAAAAAAGACAGAAATTCAACTTATTTAGAGGCAAAAAAGCAGAAATTCCCCTTATTTTGGAGCAAAACTGAAGAAATTTCCCTTTTTTATGGCAAAAAGGTATGCATTATTTTATTTTCGGGCAAAAAGGCAGAAATTCCCTGTATTTTGGAGCAAAATTGCAGAAATTCCCCTAATTGTGGGGCAAAAAGGCAGAAATTCTCTATATGTTGGGGCAAAAAGACAGAAATTTTTCTTATTGTGGGTCAAAACTCAGAAATTCCACTTAATTTGGGGCAAAATTCCAGAAATTTCACTTATTTTGGGGCAAAATTGTAGAAATTTCACTTATTTTGTGGCAAAATTTCAGAAATTTCACTTATTTCAGAAAAAAAAGCAGAAATTTTTTTTATTTGGAAGCAAAAAGGCGGAAATATCTGTTATTTTGGTACAAAATTGCAGAAATTTCTTTTATTTTGGGGCAAATTGCAGAAATTTCAGTTATTTTGGGGCAAAATTGCAAAAATTTCATTTATATCAGGGAAAAAAGCAGAAATTTTCTTTATTATGGGGAAAAAGGCAGAAATTCCTAATATTTTGTGGCAAAAATGCAGAAATTCCCCTTATTTTGAGGTAAAAAGGTTGAAATTCCCCTTATTTGGGGGCAAAAAGGCAGACATTTCACTTACTTCAGGGTAATAATTCAGAAATTTTCCTTATTTTGAAACAAAAAAGACAGAAATTCCCTTTGTTTTGGGGGAAAAAGACAGAAATTCCACTTATTTAGAGTCAAAAAGGCAGAAATTCCCCTTATTTTGGAGCAAAAACAAAGAAATTTCCCTTTTTTATGGCAAAAAGGTATGCATTCTTATTATTTTCGGGCAAAAAGGCAGAAATTCCCCGTATTTTGGAGCAAAATTGCAGAAATTCCCCTAATTGTGGGGAAAAAGGCAGAAATTCCCTATATGTTGAGGCAAAAAGACAGAAATTCTCCTTATTTTGGGTCAAAACTCAGAAATTCCACTTATTTTGGGGCTAAATTCAAGAAATTTCACTTATTTTAAGTCAAAATTGTAGAAATTTCACTTATTTTGAGGCAAAATTTCAGAAATTTGACTTATTTCAGAAAAAAAAAGCAGAAATTTTCTTATTTGGAAGCAAAAAGGCAGAAATTTCTTTTATTTTGGTACAAAATTGCAGAAATTTTCCTTATTTTGGGGCAAAATTGCAGAAATTTCACTTATTTTGGGGCAAAATTGCAGAAATTTCACTTATTTCAGGGAAAAAAAGCAGAAATTTTCCTTATTTTGGGGCAAAAAGGCAGAAATTCCTAATATTTTGTGGCAAAATGCAGAAATTCCCCTTATTTTAGGTAAAAAGGCTGAAATTCCCTTTATTTGGGGGCAAAAAGGCAGAAATTTCCCTTATTTTGGGTCAAATTGCAGAAATTTCACTTATTTCAGGGTAATAAGTCACAAATTTCCCTTATTTTGGGGCAAAAAGGACAGAAATTCCCATTGTTTTGGGGGCAAAGACAGAAATTCAACATATTTAGAGGCATAAAAGCAGAAATTCCCCTTATTTTGGAGCAAAAATGAAGAAATTTTCCATTTTTATGGCAAAAAGGTATGCATTCTTCTTATTTTTGAGCAAAAAGGCAGAAATTCCCCGTATTTTGGAGCAAAATTGCAGAAATTCCCCTAATTGTGGGGCAAAAAGGCAGAAATTTCCTATATGTTGGGGCAAAAAGACAGAAATCCTCCTTATTTTGTGGCAAAATTCAGATTTTCCACTTATTTTTGGGCAAAGTTCCAGAAATTTCCCTTATTTTGGGGCAAAATTGCAGAAATTTCACTTATTTTGGGGCAAAATTGCAGAAATTTCACTTATTTCATGGAAAAAAAGCAGAAATTTTCTTATTTTGTGGAAAAAGGCAGAAATTTTGTTTATTTTGGTACAAAATTGCAGAAATTTTTCTTATTTTGGGCAAAAAGGCAGAAATTTTCCATATTTTGGGGCCAAAATGCAAAAATTCCCCTTATTTAGAGGTAAAAAGGCTGAAATTACCCTTATTTGGGGGCGAATAGGCAGAAATTTCTCTTATGTTGGGGCAAAATTGCAGAAATTTCACTTATTTCAGGGTAATAAGTCAGAAATTTTTTTTATTTAGGGGCAAAAAGACAGAAATTCCCTTTGTTTTGGGGGAAAAGACAGAAATTCCACTTATTTAGAGGCAAAAAAGCAGAAATTTCTCTTAATTTGGAGCAAAATTGCAGAAATTTTTCTTTTTATGTAAAAAAGGTATGCATTCTTCTTATTTTCGGGCAAAAATGCAGAAATTCCCCGTATTTTGGACCAAAATTGCAGAAATTCCCCTAATTGTGGGGCAAAAAGGCAGAAATTTCGTATATGTTGGGGCAAAAAGACAGAAATTCTCCTTATTGTGGGTCAAAACTCAGAAATTCCACTTAATTTGGGGCAAAATTCAAGAAATTTCACTTATTTTGGGGCAAAATTGTAGAAATTTTACTTATTTTGAGGCAAAATTTCAGAAATTTCACTTATTTCAGGGAAAAAAAGCAGAAATTTTCTTATTTTGTGGCAAAAAGGCAGAAATTTTCCATATTATGCGGCAAAAATGCAAAAATTCCCCATATTTTGAGGTAAAAAGGCTGAAATTTCCCTTATTTGGGGGCAAAAAGGCAGAAATTCCCCGTATTTTGGAGCAAAATTGCAGAAATTCCCATAAATGAGGGGCAAAAAGGCAGAAATTCCCTATATGTTGGGGCAAAAAGACAGAAATTCTTCTTATTTAGGGGCAAAACTCAGAAATTTCACTTATTTTGGGGCAAAATTGCAGAAACTTCACTTATTTCAGAAAAAAAGCAGAAATTTTTTATTTTGGGGCAAAAAGTTTGATTTTTCTTATATTTTGGTACAAAATTGCTGAAATTTTTCTTATTTTGGGGCAAAATTGCAGAAATTTCCCATATTTTGGGGCAAAAATGCAGAACTTTCATTTATTTCAGGGAAAAATGCAGAAATTTTCCTTATTTTGGGGCAAAAAGGCAGAAATTCCTAATATTTTGTGGCAAAAATGCAGAAATTCCCCATATTTTGAGGTAAAAAGGCTGAAATTCCCCTTATTTGGGGACAAAAAGGCAGAAATTTCCCTTATTTTGTGTCAAAATTGCAGAAATTTCACTTATTTCAGGGTAATAAGTCAGAATTTTTTTTATTTTGGGGCAAAAAAGACAGAAATTCCCTTTGTTTTTTAGAAAAAAGACAGAAATTCAACTTATTTAGAGGCAAAAAAGCAGAAATTCCCCTTATTTTGGAGCAAAAATGAAGAAATTTCCCTTTTTTATGGCAAAAAGTTATGCATTCTTTTTATTTTCGGGCAAAAAGGCAGAAATTCCCTGTATTTTGGAGCAAAATTGCAGAAATTCCCCTAATTGTGGGGCAAAAAGGCAGAAATTCTCTATATGTTGGGGCAAAAAGACAGAAATTTTTCTTATTGTGGGTCAAAACTCAGAAATTCCACTTAATTTGGGGCAAAATTCCAGAAATTTCACTTATTTTGGGGCAAAATTGTAGAAATTTCACTTATTTTGTGGCAAAATTTCAGAAATTTCACTTATTTGAGAAAAAAAAGCAGAAATTTTTTTTATTTGGAAGCAAAAAGGCGGAAATATCTTTCATTTTGGTACAAAATTGCAGAAATTTCTTTTATTTTGGGGCAAAATTGCAGAAATTTCAGTTATTTTGGGGCAAAATTGCAAAAATTTCATTTATATCAGGGAAAAAGGCAGAAATTTTTTTTATTATGGGGCAAAAAGGCAGAAATTCCTAATATTTTGTGGCAAAAATGCAGAAATTCCCCTTATTTTGAGGTAAAAAGGTTGAAATTCCCCATATTTGGGGGCAAAAAGGCAGAAATTTCACTTACTTCAGGGTAATAATTCAGAAATTTTCCTTATTTTGAAACAAAAAAGACAGAAATTCCCTATGTTTTGGGGGAAAAAGACAGAAATTCCACTTATTTAGAGTCAAAAAGGCGAAATTCCCCTTATTTTGGAGCAAAAATGAAGAAATTTCCCTTTTTTATGGCAAAAAGGTATGCATTCTTATTATTTTCAGGCAAAAAGGCAGAAATTCCCCGTATTTTGGAGCAAAATTGCAGAAATTCCCCTAATTGTGGGGCAAAAAGGCAGAAATTCCCTATATGTTGAGGCAAAAAGACAGAAATTCTAGTTATTTTGGGTCAAAACTCAGAAATTCCACTTATTTTGGGGCTAAATTCAAGAAATTTCACTTATTTTTAGTCAAAATTGTAGAAATTTCACTTATTTTGAGGCAAAATTTCAGAAATTTCACTTATTTCAGAAAAAAAAGCAGAAATTTTCTTATTTGGAAGCAAAAAGGCAGAAATTTCTTTTATTTTGGTACAAAATTGCAGAAATTTTCCTTATTTTGGGGCAAAATTGCAGAAATTTCACTTATTTTGGGGCAAAATTGCAGAAATTTCACTTATTTCAGGAAAAAAAGTCAGAAATTTTCCTTATTTTGGGGCAAAAAGGCAGAAATTCCTAATATTTTGTGGCAAAATGCAGAAATTCCCCTTATTTTGAGGTAAAAAGGCTGAAATTCACTTTATTTGGGGGCAAAAAGGCAGAAATTTCCCTTATTTTGGGTCAAAATTGCAGAAATTTCACTTATTTCAGGGTAATAAGTCACAAATTTCCCTTATTTTGGTGCAAAAAGGACACAAATTCCCTTTGTTTTGGGGGACAAAGACAGAAATTCCACATATTTAGAGGCATAAAAGCAGAAATTCCCCTTATTTTGGAGCAAAAATGAAGAAATTTTCCTTTTTTATGGCAAAAAGGTATGCATTCTACTTATTTTTGAGCAAAAAGGCAGAAATTCCCTGTATTTTCAAGCAAAATTGCAGAAATTACCCTAATTGTGGGGCAAAAAGGCAGAAATTCCCTATATGTTGGGGCAAAAAGACAGAAATCCTCCTTATTTTGTGGCAAAACTCAGAATTTCCACTTATTTTTGGGCAAAATTCCAGAAAATTCCCTTATTTTGGGGCAAAATTGCAGAAATTTCACTTATTTTGGGGCAAAATTGCAGAAATTTCACTTATTTCATGGAAAAAAAGCAGAAATTTTCTTATTTTGTGGCAAAAAGGCAGAAATTTTGTTTATTTTGGTACAAAATTGCCGAAATTTTTCTTATTTTGGGCAAAAAGTAAGAAATTTTCCATATTTTGGGGCAAAAATGCAAAAATTCCCCTTATTTTTAGGTAAAAAGGCTGAAATTACCCTTATTTGGGGGAGAATAGGCAGAAATTTCTCTTATGTTGGGGCAAAATTGCAGAAATTTCACTTATTTCAGGGTAATAATTCAGAAATTTTTTTTATTTAGGGGCAAAAAGACAGAAATTCCCTTTGTTTTGGGGGAAAAGACAGAAATTCCACTTATTTAGAGGCAAAAAAGCAGAAATTTCTCTTAATTTGGAGCAAAATTGCAGAAATTTTTCTTTTTTATGTAAAAAAGGTATGCATTCTTCTTATTTTTGGGCAAAAAGTCAGAAATTCCCCGTATTTTGGACCAAAATTGCAGAAATTCCCCTAATTGTGGGGCAAAAAGGCAGAAATTTCGTATATGTTGGGGCAAAAAGACAGAAATTCTCCTTATTGTGGGTCAAAACTCAGAAATTCCACTTAATTTGGGGCAAAATTGAAGAAATTTCACTTATTTTGGGGCAAAATTGTAGAAATTTTACTTATTTTGGGGCAAAATTTCAGAAATTTCACTTATTTCAGTGAAAAAAAGCAGAAATTTTCTAATTTTGTGGCAAAAAGGCAGAAATTTTCCATATTATGCGGCAAAAATGCAAAAATTCCCCTTATTTTGAGGTAAAAAGGCTGAAATTTCCCTTATTTGGGGGCAAAAAGGCAGAAATTCCCCGTATTTTGGAGCAAAATTGCAGAAATTCCCCTAAATGAGGGGCAAAAAGGCAGAAATTCCCTATATGTTGGGGCAAAAATACAGAAATTCTTCTTATTTAGGGGCAAAACTCAGAAATTTCACTTATTTTGGGGCAAAGTTGCAGAAATTTCACTTATTTCAGAAAAAAAGCAGAAATTTTTTATTTTGGGGCAAAAAGTTTGATTTTTCTTATATTTTGGTACAAAATTGCTGAAATTTTTCTTATTTTGGGGCAAAATTGCAGAAATTTCCCATATTTTGGGGCAAAAATGCAGAGCTTTCATTTATTTCAGGGAAAAATGCAGAAATTTTCCTTATTTTGGGGCAAAAAGGCAGAAATTCCTAATATTTTGTGGCAAAAATGCAGAAATTCCCCATATTTTGAGGTAAAAAGGCTGAAATTCCCCTTATTTGGGGACAAAAAGGCAGAAATTTCCCTTATTTTGTGTCAAAATTGCAGAACTTTCACTTATTTCCTGGTAATAAGTCAGAATTTTTTTTATTTTGGGGCAAAAAAGACAGAAATTCCCTTTGTTTTGGGGAAAAAAGACAGAAATTCAACTTATTTAGAGGCAAAAAAGCAGAAATTCCCCTTATTTTGGAGCAAAACTGAAGAAATTTCCCTTTTTTATGGCAAAAAGGTATGCATTCTTTTTATTTTCGGGCAAAAAGGCAGAAATTCCCTGTATTTTGGAGCAAAATTGCAGAAATTCCCCTAATTGTGTGGCAAAAAGGCAGAAATTCTCTATATGTTGGGGCAAAAAGACAGAAATTTTTCTTATTGTGGGTCAAAACTCAGAAATTCCACTTAATTTGGGGCAAAATTCCAGAAATTTCACTTATTTTGGGGCAAAATTGTAGAAATTTCACTTATTTTGTGGCAAAATTTCAGAAATTTCACTTATTTCAGAAAAAAAAGCAAAAATTTTTTTTATTTGGATGCAAAAATGCGGAAATATCTGTTATTTTGGTACAAAATTGCAGAAATTTCTTTTATTTTGGGGCAAATTGCAGAAATTTCAGTTATTTTGGGGCAAAATTGCAAAAATTTCATTTATATCAGGGAAAAAAGCAGAAATTTTCTTTATTATGGGGAAAAAGGCAGAAATTCCTAATATTTTGTGGCAAAAATGCAGAAATTCCCCTTATTTTGAGGTAAAAAGGTTGAAATTCCCCTTATTTGGGGGCAAAAAGGCAGAAATTTCACTTACTTCAGGGTAATAATTCAGAAATTTTCCTTATTTTGAAACAAAAAAAGACAGAAATTCCCTTTGTTTTGGGGGAAAAAAACAGAAATTTCACTTATTTAGAGTCAAAAAGGCAGAAATTCCCCTTATTTTGGAGCAAAAATGAAGAAATTTCCCTTTTTTATGGCAAAAAGGTATGCATTCTTATTATTTTCGGGCAAAAAGGCAGAAATTCCCCGTATTTTGGAGCAAAATTGCAGAAATTCCCCTAATTGTGGGGCAAAAAGGCAGAAATTCCCTATATGTTGAGGCAAAAAGACAGAAATTCTCCTTATTTTGGGTCAAAAACTCAAAAATTCCACTTATTTTGGGGCTAAATTCAAGAAATTTCACTCTTTTTAAGTCAAAATTGTAGAAATTTCACTTATTTTGAGGCAAAATTTCAGAAATTTCACTTATTTCAGAAAAAAAAAGCAGAAATTTTCTTATTTGGAAGCAAAAAGGCAGAAATTGCTTTTATTTTGGTACAAAATTGCAGAAATTTTCCTTATTTTGGGGCAAAATTGCAGAAATTTCACTTATTTTGGGGCAAAATTGCAGAAATTTCACTTATTTCGGGGAAAAAAGCAGAAATTTTCCTTATTTTGGGGCAAAAAGGCAGAAATTCCTAATATTTTGTGGCAAAAATGCAGAATTTCCCCTTATTTTGAGGTAAAAAGGCTGAAATTCCCTTTATTTGGGGGCAAAAAGGCAGAAATTTCCCTTATTTTGGGTCAAAATTGCAGAAATATCACTTATTTCAGGGTAATAAGTCACATATTTCCCTTATTTTGGGGCAAAAAGGATTGAAACTCCCTTTGTTTTGGGGGACAAAGACAGAAATTGCACATATTTAGAGGCATAAAAGCAGAAATTCCCCTTATTTTGGAGAAAAAATGAAGAAATTTTCCATTTTTATGGCAAAAAGGTATGCATTCTACTTATTTTTGAGCAAAAAGTCAGAAATTCCCCGTATTTTGGAGCAAAATTGCAGAAATTCCCCTAATTGTGGGGCAAAAAGGCAGAAATTTCCTATATGTTGGGGCAAAAAGACAGAAATCCTCCTTATTTTGTGGCAAAACTCAGAATTTCCACTTATTTTTGGGCAAAATTCCAGAAATTTCCCTTATTATGGGGCAAAATTGCAGAAATTTCACTTATTTTGGGGCAAAATTGCAGAAATTTCACTTATTTCATGGAAAAAAAGCAGAAATTTTCTTATTTTGTGGCAAAAAGGCAGAAATTATGTTTATTTTGGTACAAAATTGCCAAAATTTTTCTTATTTTGGGCAAAAAGTAAGAAATTTTCCATATTTTGGGGCAAAAATGCAAAAATTCCCCTTATTTTGAGGTAAAAAGGCTGAAATTACCCTTATTTGGAGGAGAATAGGCAGAAATTTCTCTTATGTTGGGGCAAAATTGCAGAAATTTCACTTATTTCAGGGTAATAAGTCAGAAATTTTTTTTATTTAGGGGCAAAAAGACAGAAATTCCCTTTGTTTTGGGGGAAAAGACAGAAATTCCACTTATTTAGAGGCAAAAAAGCATAAATTTCTCTTAATTTAGAGCAAAATTGCAGAAATTTTTCTTTTTTATGTAAAAAAGGTATGCATTCTTCTTATTTTCGAGCAAAAAGGCAGAAATTCCCCGTATTTTGGACCAAAATTGCAGAAATTCCCCTAATTGTGGGGCAAAAAGGCAGAAATTTCGTATATGTTGGGGCATAAAGACAGAAATTCTCCTTATTGTGGGTCAAAACTCAGAAATTCCATTAATTTGGGGCAAAATTCAAGAAATTTCACTTATTTTGGGGCAAAATTGTAGAAATTTTACTTATTTTGGGGCAAAATTTCAAAAATTTCAGTTATTTCAGGGAAAAAAAGCAGAAATTTTCTTATTTTGTGGCAAAAAGGCAGAAATTTTCCATATTATGCGGCAAAAATGCAAAAATTCCCCTTATTTTGAGGTAAAAAGGCTGAAATTTTCCTTATTTGGGGGCAAAAAGGCAGAAATTCCTCGTATTTTAGAACAAAATTGCAGAAATTCCCCTAATTGTGGGGCAAAAAGGCAGAAATTCCCTATATGTTGGGGCAAAAAGACAGAAATTCTTCTTATTGTGGGTCAAAACTCAGAAATTCCACTTAATTTGGGGCAAAATTCCAGAAATTTCACTTATTTTGGGGCAAAATTGGAGAAATTTCACTTATTTTGTGGCAAAATTTCAGAAATTTCACTTATTTCAGAAAAAAAAGCAGAAATTTTCTTATTTGGAAGCAAAAAGGTGGAAATATCTTTTATTTTGGTACAAAATTGCAGAAATTTCCCTTATTTTGGGGCAAAATTGGAGAAATTTCACTTATTTTGGTGCAAAATTGCAAAAATTTCATTTATTTCAGGGAAAAAGGCAGAACTTTTCCTTATTTTGGTGCAAAAAGGCAGAAATTCCTAATATTTTGTGGCAAAAATGCAGAAATTCCCCTTATTTTGAGGTAAAAAGGCTGAAATTCCCCTTATTTGGGGGCAAAAAGGCAGAAATTTCACTTACTTCAGGGTAATAATTCAGAAATTTTCCTTATTTTGAAACAAAAAAGACAGAAATTCCCTTTGTTTTGGGGGAAAAAGACAGAAATTCCACTTATTTAGAGTCAAAAAGGCAGAAATTCCCCTTATTTTGGAGCAAAAATGAAGAAATTTCCCTTTTTTATGGCAAAAAGTTATGCATTCTTATTATTTTCGGGCAAAAAGGCAGAAATTCCCCGTATTTTGGAGCAAAATTGCAGAAATTCCCCTAATTGTGGGGCAAAAAGGCAGAAATTCCCTATATGTTGAGGCAAAAAGACAGAAATTCTCCTTATTTTGGGTCAAAACTCAGAAATTCCAATTATTTTGGGGAAAAATTCAAGAAATTTCACTTATTTTAAGTCAAAATTGTAGAAATTTCACTTATTTTGAGGCAAAATTTCAGAAATTTCACTTATTTCAGAAAAAAAGCAGAAATTTTTTTATTTGGAAGCAAAAAGGCAGAAATTTCTATTATTTTGGTACAAAATTGCAGAAATTTTCCTTATTTTGGGGCAAAATTGCAGAAATTTCACTTATTTTGGGGTAAAATTGCAGAAATTTCACTTATTTCAGGGAAAAAAGGCAGAAATTTTCCTTATTTTGGGGCAAAAAGGCAGAAATTCCTAATATTTTGTAGCAAAAATGCAGAAATTCCCCTTATTTTGAGGTAAAAAGGCTGAAATTCCCCTTATTTGGGGGCAAAAAGGCAGAAATTTCCCTTATTTTGGGTCAAAATTGCAGAAATTTCACTTATTTCAGGGTAATAAGTCACATATTTCCCTTATTTTGGGGCAAAAAGGATTGAAATTCCCTTTGTTTTGGGGGACAAAGACAGAAATTGCACATATTTAGAGGCATAAAAGCAGAAATTCCCCTTATTTTGAGGTAAAATGGCTGAAATTCCCCTTATTTTGGAGCAAAAATGAAGAAATTTCCCTTTTTAATGGCAAAAAGGTATGCATTCTTATTATTTTCGGGCAAAAAGGCAGAAATTCCCCGTATTTTGGAGCAAAATTGCAGAAATTCCCCTAATTGTGGGGCAAAAAGGCAGATATTCCCTATATGTTGGGGCAAAAAGACAGAAATTCTCCTTATTTTGTGTCAAAACTCAGAAATTCCACTAATTTTGGGGCAAAATTCCAGAAATTTCACTTATTTTGGGGCAAAATAGTAGAAATTTCCCTTAATTTGGGGCAAAATTGCAGAAATTTCAATTATTTTGTTGCAAAATTGCAGAAATTTCACTTACTTCAGGGTAATAAGTAAGAAATTTTTCTTATTTTGGAACAAAAAAGACAGAAATTCCCTATGTTTTGGGGAAGAAAGACAGAAATTCCACTTATTTAGAGTCAAAAATGCAGAAATTCCCATTATTTTGGAGCAAAAATGAAGAAATTTCCCTTTTTTATGGCAAAAAGTTATGCATTCTTCTTATTTTCGGGCAAAAAGGAAGAAATTCCCCGTATTTTGGAGCAAAATTGAAGACATTCCCCTAATTGTGGGGCAAAAAGGCAGAAATTGCCTATATGTTGGGGCAAAAAGACAGAAATTCTCCTTATTTTAGGGCAAAATTCAGAAATTTAACTTATTTTGAGGCAAAATTGCAGAAATTTCATTTATTTCAGAAAAAAAGCAAAATTTTCTTATTTTGGGGCAAAAAGGCAGAAATTTCTTTTATTTTCGTACAAAATTGCAGAAATTTCACTTATTTCAGGTTAATAAGTCAGAAATTTCCCTTATTTTGGTGCAAAAAGGACACAAATTCCCTTTGTTTTGGGGGACAAAGACAGAAATTCCACATATTTAGAGGCATAAAAGCAGAAATTCCCCTTATTTTGGAGCAAAAATGAAGAAATTTTCTTTTTTTATGGCTAAAAGGTATGCATTCTTCTTATTTTTGAGCAAAAAGGCAGAAATTCCCCGTATTTTGGAGCAAAATTGCAGAAATTCCCCTAATTGTGGGGCAAAAAGGCAGATATTCCCTATATGTTGGGGCAAAAAGACAGAAATTCTCCTTATTTTGTGTCAAAACTCAGAAATTCCACTAATTTTGGGGCAAAATTCCAGAAATTTCACTTATTTTGGGGCAAAATAGTAGAAATTTCCCTTAATTTGGGGCAAAATTGCAGAAATTTCACTTATTTTGTTGCAAAATTGCAGAAATTTCACTTACTTCAGGGTAATAAGTAAGAAATTTTTCTTATTTTGCAACAAAAAAGACAGAAATTCCCTATGTTTTGGGGAAGAAAGACAGAAATTCCACTTATTTAGAGTCAAAAAGGCAGAAATTCCCATTATTTTGGAGCAAAAATGAAGAAATTTCCCTTTTTTATGGCAAAAAGTTATGCATTCTTCTTATTTTCGGGCAAAAAGGCAGAAATTCCCCGTATTTTGGAGCAAAATTGCAGACATTCCCCTAATTGTGGGGCAAAAAAGCAGAAATTGCCTATATGTTGGGGCAAAAAGACAGAAATTCTCCTTATTTTAGGGCAAAATTCAGAAATTTAACTTATTTTGAGGCAAAATTGCAGAAATTTCATTTATTTCAGAAAAAAAGCAAAATTTTCTTATTTTGGGGCAAAAAGGCAGAAATTTCTTTTATTTTCGTACAAAATTTCAGAAATTTTTCTTAATTTGGGGCAAAGAGGCAGAAATTTCCCATATTTTGGGGCAAAAATGCAGAAATTCCTCTTATTTTGAGGTAAAAATGCTGAAATTCCCCTTATTTGGGGTCAAAAAGCAGAAATTTCTCTTATTTGGTGCAAAATTCCAGAAATTTCCCTTATTTTGGGGCAAAATTGCAGTAATTTCACTTATTTTGGCACAAAATTGCAGAAAATTCACTTATTTCAGGGAAAAAAGGCAGAAATTTTCCTTATTTTTAGGCAAAAAAACAGAAATTTTCCTTATTTTGGGGCAAAAAAGACAGAAATTCCCTTTGTTTTCGGGGAAAAAGACAGAAATTCCACATATTTAGAGGCAAAAAAGAAGAAATTTCCCTTACTTTGGAGCAAAATTGCAAAAATTTACCTTTTTTATGGCAAAAAGGTATGCATTCTTCTTATTATCGGGCAAAAAGGCAGAAATTCCCCGTATTTTGGAGCAAAATTGCAGAAATTCCCCTAATTGTGGGGCAAAAAGGCAGAAATTCCCTATATTTTAGGGAAAAAGACAGAAATTCTCCTTATTGTGGGTCAAAACTCAGAAATTCCACTTAATTTGGGGCATAATTCCAGAAATTTCACTTATTTTGGGGCAATTTTCAGAAATTTCACTTATTTCAGAAAAAAAAGCAGAAATTTTCTTATTTGGAATAAAAAAGGCAGAAATATCTTTTATTATGGTACAAAATTGCAGAAATTTCCCTTATTTTGGGGCAAAATTGCAGAAATTTCACTTATTTTGGGGCAAAATTGCAGAAATTTCATTTATTTCAGGGAAAAAAGGCAGAAATTTTCCTTATTTTGGGGCAGAAAGGCAGAAATTCCTAATATTTTGTGGCAAAAATGCAGAAATTCCTCTTATTTTGAGGTAAAAAGGCTGAAATTCCCCTTATTTGGGGGCAAAAAGGCATAAATTTCACTTACTTCAGGGTAATAATTCAGAAATTTTCCTTATTTTGAAACAAAAAAGACAGAAATTCCCTTTGTATTGGGGGAAAAAGACAGAAATTCCACTTTTTTAGAGTCAAAAAGGCAGAAATTCCCCTTATTTTGGAGCAAAAATGAAGAAATTTCCCTTTTTAATGGCAAAAAGGTATGCATTCTTATTATTTTCGGGCAAAAAGGCAGAAATTCCCCGTATTTTGGAGCAAAATTGCAGAAATTCCCCTAATTGTGGGGCAAAAAGGCAGAAATTCCCTATATGTTGGGTCAAAAAGACAGAAATTCTCCTTATTTTAGGGCAAAATTCAGAAATTTAACTTATTTTGAAGCAAAATTGCAGAAATTTCATTTATTTCAGAAAAAAAGCAAAATTTTCTTATTTTGGGGCAAAAAGGCAGAAATTTCTTTTATTTTCGTACAAAATTGCAGAAATTTTTCTTAATTTGGGGCAAAAAGGCAGAAATTTCCCATATTTTGGGGCAAAAATGCAGAAATTCCCCTTATTTTGAGGTAAAAAGGCTGAAATTCCCCTTATTTGGGGTCAAAAAGCAGAAATTTCTCTTATTTTGGGGCAAAATTCCAGAAATTTCCCTTATTTTGGGGCAAAATTGCTGAAATTTCATTTATTTCAGGGAAAAAAGGCAGAAATTTTCCTTATTTTGGGGCAAAAAGGCAGAAATTCCTAATATTTTGTGGCAAAAATGCAGAAATTCCTCTTATTTTGAGGTAAAAAGGCTGAAATTCCCCTTATTTGGGGGCAAAAAGGCATAAATTTCACTTACTTCAGGGTAATAATTCAGAAATTTTCCTTATTTTGAAACAAAAAAGACAGAAATTCCCTTTGTATTGGGGGAAAAAGACACAAATTCCACTTTTTTAGAGTCAAAAAGGCAGAAATTCCCCTTATTTTGGAGCAAAAATGAAGAAATTTCCCTTTTTAATGCCAAAAAGGTATGCATTCTTATTTTCGGGCAAAAAGGCAGAAATTCCCCGTATTTTGGAGCAAAATTGCAGAAATTCCCCTAATTGTGGGGCAAAAAGGCAGAAATTCCCTATATGTTGGGTCAAAAAGACAGAAATTCTCCTTATTTTAGGGCAAAATTCAGAAATTTAACTTATTTTGAAGCAAAATTGCAGAAATTTCATTTATTTCAGAAAAAAAGCAAAATTTTCTTATTTTGGGGCAAAAAGGCAGAAATTTCTTTTATTTTGGTACAAAATTGCAGAAATTTTTCTTAATTTGGGGCAAAAAGGCAGAAATTTCCCATATTTTGGGGCAAAAATGCAGAAATTCCCCTTATTTTGAGGTAAAAAGGCTGAAATTCCCTTTATTTGGGGGCAAAAAGGCAGAAATTTCACTTACTTCAGGGTAATAATTCAGAAATTTTCCTTATTTTGAAACAAAAAAGACAGAAATTCCCTTTTTTTGGGGGGAAAAAAACAGAAATTTCACTTATTTAGAGTAAAAAAGGCAGAAATTCCCCTTATTTTGGAGCAAAAATGAAGAAATTTCCCTTTTTTATGGCAAAAAGTTATGCATTCTTATTATTTTCGGGCAAAAAGGCAGAAATTCCCCGTATTTTGGAGCAAAATTGCAGAAATTCCCCTAATTGTGGGGCAAAAAGGCAGAAATTCCCTATATGTTGAGGCAAAAAGACAGAAATTCTCCTTATTTTGGGTCAAAAACTCAAAAATTCCACTTATTTTGGGGCTAAATTCAAGAAATTTCACTCTGTTTAAGTCAAAATTGTAGAAATTTCACTTATTTTGAGGCAAAATTTCAGAAATTTCACTTATTTCAGAAAAAAAAGCAGAAATTTTCTTATTTGGAAGCAAAAAGGCAGAAATTTCTTTTATTTTGGTACAAAATTGCAGAAATTTTCCTTATTTTGGGGCAAAATTGCAGAAATTTCACTTATTTTGGGGCAAAATTGCAGAAATTTCACTTATTTCGGGGAAAAAAGCAGAAATTTTCCTTATTTTGGGGCAAAAAGGCAGAAATTCGTAATATTTTGTGGCAAAAATGCAGAAATTCCCCTTATTTTGATGTAAAAAGGCTGAAATTCCCTTTATTTGGGGGCAAAAAGGTAGAAATTTCCCTTATTTTGGGTCAAAATTGCAGAAATTTCACTTATTTCAGGGTAATAAGTCACATATTTCCCTTATTTTGGGGCAAAAAGGATTGAAATTCCCTTTGCTTTGGGGGACAAAGACAGAAATTGCACATATTTAGAGGCATAAAAGCAGAAATTCCCCTTATTTTGGAGAAAAAATGAAGAAATTTTCCATTTTTATGGCAAAAAGGTATGCATTCTACTTATTTTTGAGCAAAAAGTCAGAAATTCCCCGTATTTTGGAGCAAAATTGCAGAAATTCCCCTAATTGTGAGGCAAAAAGGCAGAAATTTCCTATATGTTGGGGCAAAAAGACAGAAATCCTCCTTATTTTGTGGCAAAACTCAGAATTTCCACTTATTTTTGGGCAAAATTCCAGAAATTTCCCTTATTATGGGGCAAAATTGCAGAAATTTCACTTATTTTGGGGCAAAATTGCAGAAATTTCACTTATTTCATGGAAAAAAAGCAGAAATTTGCTTATTTTGTGGCAAAAAGGCAGAAATTTTTTTTATTTTGGTACAAAATTGCCGAAATTTTTCTTATTTTGGGCAAAAAGTAAGAAATTTTCCATATTTTGGGGCAAAAATGCAAAAATTCCCCTTATTTTGAGGTAAAAAGGCTGAAATTACCCTTATTTGGAGGAGAATAGGCAGAAATTTCTCTTATGTTGGGGCAAAATTGCAGAAATTTCACTTATTTCAGGGTAATAAGTCAGAAATTTTTTTTATTTAGGGGCAAAAAGACAGAAATTCCCTTTGTTTTGGGGGAAAAGACAGAAATTCCACTTATTTAGAGGCAAAAAAGCATAAATTTCTCTTAATTTAGAGCAAAATTGCAGAAATTTTTCTTTTTTATGTAAAAAAGGTATGCATTCTTCTTATTTTCGAGCAAAAAGGCAGAAATTCCCCGTATTTTGGACCAAAATTGCAGAAATTCCCCTAATTGTGGGGCAAAAAGGCAGAAATTTCGTATATGTTGGGGCATAAAGACAGAAATTCTCCTTATTGTGGGTCAAAACTCAGAAATTCCATTAATTTGGGGCAAAATTCAAGAAATTTCACTTATTTTGAGGCAAAATTGTAGAAATTTTACTTATTTTGGGGCAAAATTTCAAAAATTTCACTTATTTCAGGGAAAAAAAGCAGAAATTTTCTTATTTTGTGGCAAAAAGGCAGAAATTTTCCATATTATGCGGCAAAAATGCAAAAATTCCCCTTATTTTGAGGTAAAAAGGCTGAAATTTTCCTTATTTGGGGGCAAAAAGGCAGAAATTCCTCGTATTTTAGAACAAAATTGCAGAAATTCCCCTAATTGTGGGGCAAAAAGGCAGAAATTCCCTATATGTTGGGGCAAAAAGACAGAAATTCTTCTTATTGTGGGTCAAAACTCAGAAATTCCACTTAATTTGGGGCTAAATTCCAGAAATTTCACTTATTTTGGGGCAAAATTGGAGAAATTTCACTTATTTTGTGGCAAAATTTCAGAAATTTCACTTATTTCAGAAAAAAAAGCAGAAATTTTCTTATTTGGAAGCAAAAAGGTGGAAATATCTTTTATTTTGGTACAAAATTGCAGAAATTTCCCTTATTTTGGGGCAAAATTGGAGAAATTTCACTTATTTTGGTGCAAAATTGCAAAAATTTCATTTATTTCAGGGAAAAAGGCAGAACTTTTCCTTATTTTGGTGCAAAAAGGCAGAAATTCCTAATATTTTGTGGCAAAAATGCAGAAATTCCCCTTATTTTGAGGTAAAAAGGCTGAAATTCCCCTTATTTGGGGGCAAAAAGGCAGAAATTTCACTTACTTCAGGGTAATAATTCAGAAATTTTCCTTATTTTGAAACAAAAAAGACAGAAATTCCCTTTGTTTTGGGGGAAAAAGACAGAAATTCCACTTATTTAGAGTCAAAAAGGCAGAAATTCCCCTTATTTTGGAGCAAAAATGAAGAAATTTCCCTTTTTTATGGCAAAAAGTTATGCATTCTTATTATTTTCGGGCAAAAAGGCAGAAATTCCCCGTATTTTGGAGCAAAATTGCAGAAATTCCCCTAATTGTGGGGCAAAAAGGCAGAAATTCCCTATATGTTGAGGCAAAAAGACAGAAATTCTCCTTATTTTGGGTCAAAACTCAGAAATTCCAATTATTTTGGGGAAAAATTCAAGAAATTTCACTTATTTTAAGTCAAAATTGTAGAAATTTCACTTATTTTGAGGCAAAATTTCAGAAATTTCACTTATTTCAGAAAAAAAGCAGAAATTTTTTTATTTGGAAGCAAAAAGGCAGAAATTTCTATTATTTTGGTACAAAATTGCAGAAATTTTCCTTATTTTGGGGCAAAATTGCAGAAATTTCACTTATTTTGGGGTAAAATTGCAGAAATTTCACTTATTTCAGGGAAAAAAGGCAGAAATTTTCCTTATTTTGGGGCAAAAAGGCAGAAATTCCTAATATTTTGTAGCAAAAATGCAGAAATTCCCCTTATTTTGAGGTAAAAAGGCTGAAATTCCCCTTATTTGGGGGCAAAAAGGCAGAAATTTCCCTTATTTTGGGTCAAAATTGCAGAAATTTCACTTATTTCAGGGTAATAAGTCACATATTTCCCTTATTTTGGGGCAAAAAGGATTGAAATTCCCTTTGTTTTGGGGGACAAAGACAGAAATTGCACATATTTAGAGGCATAAAAGCAGAAATTCCCCTTATTTTGAGGTAAAATGGCTGAAATTCCCCTTATTTTGGAGCAAAAATGAAGAAATTTCCCTTTTTAATGGCAAAAAGGTATGCATTCTTATTATTTTCGGGCAAAAAGGCAGAAATTCCCCGTATTTTGGAGCAAAATTGCAGAAATTCCCCTAATTGTGGGGCAAAAAGGCAGATATTCCCTATATGTTGGGGCAAAAAGACAGAAATTCTCCTTATTTTGTGTCAAAACTCAGAAATTCCACTAATTTTGGGGCAAAATTCCAGAAATTTCACTTATTTTGGGGCAAAATAGTAGAAATTTCCCTTAATTTGGGGCAAAATTGCAGAAATTTCAATTATTTTGTTGCAAAATTGCAGAAATTTCACTTACTTCAGGGTAATAAGTAAGAAATTTTTCTTATTTTGGAACAAAAAAGACAGAAATTCCCTATGTTTTGGGGAAGAAAGACAGAAATTCCACTTATTTAGAGTCAAAAATGCAGAAATTCCCATTATTTTGGAGCAAAAATGAAGAAATTTCCCTTTTTTATGGCAAAAAGTTATGCATTCTTCTTATTTTCGGGCAAAAAGGAAGAAATTCCCCGTATTTTGGAGCAAAATTGAAGACATTCCCCTAATTGTGGGGCAAAAAGGCAGAAATTGCCTATATGTTGGGGCAAAAAGACAGAAATTCTCCTTATTTTAGGGCAAAATTCAGAAATTTAACTTATTTTGAGGCAAAATTGCAGAAATTTCATTTATTTCAGAAAAAAAGCAAAATTTTCTTATTTTGGGGCAAAAAGGCAGAAATTTCTTTTATTTTCGTACAAAATTGCAGAAATTTCACTTATTTCAGGTTAATAAGTCAGAAATTTCCCTTATTTTGGTGCAAAAAGGACACAAATTCCCTTTGTTTTGGGGGACAAAGACAGAAATTCCACATATTTAGAGGCATAAAAGCAGAAATTCCCCTTATTTTGGAGCAAAAATGAAGAAATTTTCTTTTTTTATGGCTAAAAGGTATGCATTCTTCTTATTTTTGAGCAAAAAGGCAGAAATTCCCCGTATTTTGGAGCAAAATTGCAGAAATTCCCCTAATTGTGGGGCAAAAAGGCAGATATTCCCTATATGTTGGGGCAAAAAGACAGAAATTCTCCTTATTTTGTGTCAAAACTCAGAAATTCCACTAATTTTGGGGCAAAATTCCAGAAATTTCACTTATTTTGGGGCAAAATAGTAGAAATTTCCCTTAATTTGGGGCAAAATTGCAGAAATTTCACTTATTTTGTTGCAAAATTGCAGAAATTTCACTTACTTCAGGGTAATAAGTAAGAAATTTTTCTTATTTTGCAACAAAAAAGACAGAAATTCCCTATGTTTTGGGGAAGAAAGACAGAAATTCCACTTATTTAGAGTCAAAAAGGCAGAAATTCCCATTATTTTGGAGCAAAAATGAAGAAATTTCCCTTTTTTATGGCAAAAAGTTATGCATTCTTCTTATTTTCGGGCAAAAAGGCAGAAATTCCCCGTATTTTGGAGCAAAATTGCAGACATTCCCCTAATTGTGGGGCAAAAAAGCAGAAATTGCCTATATGTTGGGGCAAAAAGACAGAAATTCTCCTTATTTTAGGGCAAAATTCAGAAATTTAACTTATTTTGAGGCAAAATTGCAGAAATTTCATTTATTTCAGAAAAAAAGCAAAATTTTCTTATTTTGGGGCAAAAAGGCAGAAATTTCTTTTATTTTCGTACAAAATTTCAGAAATTTTTCTTAATTTGGGGCAAAGAGGCAGAAATTTCCCATATTTTGGGGCAAAAATGCAGAAATTCCTCTTATTTTGAGGTAAAAATGCTGAAATTTCCCTTATTTGGGGTCAAAAAGCAGAAATTTCTCTTATTTGGTGCAAAATTCCAGAAATTTCCCTTATTTTGGGGCAAAATTGCAGTAATTTCACTTATTTTGGCACAAAATTGCAGAAAATTCACTTATTTCAGGGAAAAAAGGCAGAAATTTTCCTTATTTTTAGGCAAAAAAACAGAAATTTTCCTTATTTTGGGGCAAAAAAGACAGAAATTCCCTTTGTTTTCGGGGAAAAAGACAGAAATTCCACATATTTAGAGGCAAAAAAGCAGAAATTTCCCTTACTTTGGAGCAAAATTGCAAAAATTTCCCTTTTTTATGGCAAAAAGGTATGCATTCTTCTTATTATCGGGCAAAAAGGCAGAAATTCCCGGTATTTTGGAGCAAAATTGCAGAAATTCCCCTAATTGTGGGGCAAAAAGGCAGAAATTCCCTATATGTTAGGGCAAAAAGACAGAAATTCTCCTTATTGTGGGTCAAAACTCAGAAATTCCACTTAATTTGGGGCATAATTCCAGAAATTTCACTTATTTTGGGGCAAAATTTCAGAAATTTCACTTATTTCAGAAAAAAAAGCAGAAATTTTCTTATTTGGAATAAAAAAGGCAGAAATATCTTTTATTATGGTACAAAATTGCAGAAATTTCCCTTATTTTGGGGCAAAATTGCAGAAATTTCACTTATTTTGGGGCAAAATTGCAGAAATTTCATTTATTTCAGGGAAAAGAGGCAGAAATTTTCCTTATTTTGGGGCAGAAAGGCAGAAATTCCTAATATTTTGTGGCAAAAATGCAGAAATTCCTCTTATTTTGAGGTAAAAAGGCTGAAATTCCCCTTATTTGGGGGCAAAAAGGCATAAATTTCACTTACTTCAGGGTAATAATTCAGAAATTTTCCTTATTTTGAAACAAAAAAGACAGAAATTCCCTTTGTATTGGGGGAAAAAGACAGAAATTCCACTTTTTTAGAGTCAAAAAGGCAGAAATTCCCCTTATTTTGGAGCAAAAATGAAGAAATTTCCCTTTTTAATGGCAAAAAGGTATGCATTCTTATTATTTTCGGGCAAAAAGGCAGAAATTCCCCGTATTTTGGAGCAAAATTGCAGAAATTCCCCTAATTGTGGGGCAAAAAGGCAGAAATTCCCTATATGTTGGGTCAAAAAGACAGAAATTCTCCTTATTTTAGGGCAAAATTCAGAAATTTAACTTATTTTGAAGCAAAATTGCAGAAATTTCATTTATTTCAGAAAAAAAGCAAAATTTTCTTATTTTGGGGCAAAAAGGCAGAAATTTCTTTTATTTTCGTACAAAATTGCAGAAATTTTTCTTAATTTGGGGCAAAAAGGCAGAAATTTCCCATATTTTGGGGCAAAAATGCAGAAATTCCCCTTATTTTGAGGTAAAAAGGCTGAAATTCCCCTTATTTGGGGTCAAAAAGCAGAAATTTCTCTTATTTTGGGGCAAAATTCCAGAAATTTCCCTTATTTTGGGGCAAAATTGCTGAAATTTCATTTATTTCAGGGAAAAAAGGCAGAAATTTTCCTTATTTTGGGGCAAAAAGGCAGAAATTCCTAATATTTTGTGGCAAAAATGCAGAAATTCCTCTTATTTTGAGGTAAAAAGGCTGAAATTCCCCTTATTTGGGGGCAAAAAGGCATAAATTTCACTTACTTCAGGGTAATAATTCAGAAATTTTCCTTATTTTGAAACAAAAAAGACAGAAATTCCCTTTGTATTGGGGGAAAAAGACAGAAATTCCACTTTTTTAGAGTCAAAAAGGCAGAAATTCCCCTTATTTTGGAGCAAAAATGAAGAAATTTCCCTTTTTAATGCCAAAAAGGTATGCATTCTTATTATTTTCGGGCAAAAAGGCAGAAATTCCCCGTATTTTGGAGCAAAATTGCAGAAATTCCCCTAATTGTGGGGCAAAAAGGCAGAAATTCCCTATATGTTGGGTCAAAAAGACAGAAATTCTCCTTATTTTAGGGCAAAATTCAGAAATTTAACTTATTTTGAAGCAAAATTGCAGAAATTTCATTTATTTCAGAAAAAAAGCAAAATTTTCTTATTTTGGGGCAAAAAGGCAGAAATTTCTTTTATTTTGGTACAAAATTGCAGAAATTTTTCTTAATTTGGGGCAAAAAGGCAGAAATTTCCCATATTTTGGGGCAAAAATGCAGAAATTCCCCTTATTTTGAGGTAAAAAGGCTGAAATTCCCCTTATTTGGGGTCAAAAAGCAGAAATTTCTCTTATTTTGGGGCAAAATTCCAGAAATTTCCCTTATTTTGAGGCAAAATTGCAGAAATTTCACTTATTTTGGGGCAAAATTTCAGAAAATTCACAAATTTCAGGGAAAAAAGCAGAAATTTTCTTTATTTTTGGGCAAAAAAACAGAAATTCCTAATATTTTGTGGCAAAAATGCAGAAATTCCCCTTATTTTGAGGTAAAAAGTCTGATATTCCCCTTATTTGGGGGCAAAAAGGAAGAAATTTTCTTTATTTTGGGGCAAAAAAGACAGAAATTCGCTTTGGTTTCGGGAAAAAAGACAGAAATTCCACATATTTAGAGGCAAAAAAGCAGAAATTTCCCTTATTTTGGAGCAAAATTGCAAAAATTTCCCTTTTTTATGGCAAAAAGTTATGCATTCTTCTTATTATCGGGCAAAAAGGCAGAAATTCCCCGTATTTTGGAGCAAAATTGCAGAAATTTCCCTAATTGTGGGGCAAAAAGGCAGAAATTCCCTATATGTTAAGGCAAAAAGACAGAAATTCTTCTTATTTTGTGGCAAAACTCAGAAATTCCACTTATTTTGGGGCAAAATTCAAGAAATTTCCATTATTTTGGGGCAAAATTGCAGAAATTTCACTTATTTTGTGGCAAAATTGCAGAAATTTCATTTATTTCAGGGAAAAAAGGCAGAAATTTTCCTTATTTTGTGGCAAAAAGGCAAAAATTCCTAATATTTTGTGGCAAAAATCCAGAATTTCCCCTTATTTTGAGGTAAAAAGGCTGAAATTCCCCTTATTTGGGGGCAAAAACGCAGAAATTTCCCTTATTTTGGGGCAAAATTGCAGAAATTTCACTTATTTCAGGGTAATAAGTCAGAAATTTTCTTTATTTTGGGGCTAAAAGGACAGAAATTTCCTTTGTTTTGGGGGAAAAAGACAGAAATTCTACTTATTTAGAGTCAAAAATGCAGAAATTCCTCTTATTTGGGAAAAAAAGGAAGAAATTTCCCTTTTTTATGGCAAAAAGGTATGCATTCTTCTTATTTTTGGGCAAAAAGGCAGAAATTCCCTGTATTTTGGAGCAAAATTGCAGAAATTCCCCTAATTGTGGGGCAAAAAGGCAGAAATTCCCTATATGTTGGGGCAAAAAGACAGGAATTCTCCTTATTTTGGGTCAAAACTCAGAAATTCCACTTATTTTGGGGCAAAATTCCGGAAATTTCACTTATTTTGGGGCAAAATTGTAGAAATTTCACTTATTTTGGGGCAAAATTTCAGAAATTTCATTTATTTCAGAAAAAAAAATAAGCACAAATTTTCTTATTTGGAAGCAAAAAGGCAGAAATTTCTTTTATTTTGGTACAAAATTGCAGAAATTTTCCTTAATTTGGGGCAAAATTGCAGAAATTTCACTTATTTTGGGGCAAAATTGCAGAAATTTCACTTATTTCAGGGAAAAAAGGCAGAAATTTTCCTTATTTTGGGGCAAAAAGGCAGAAATTTCTTATATTTT